>NC_043709.1:131578556-131583708 GCF_006229205.1 Suricata suricatta | reverse complement strand
TGCCTGAATCTTTGGGTTATTGTTATAAACCAATGTGTTTGCTATCTGCTTTTCACTGAAAACATCCTGCTATCTTCTTAGTTGTAAGATTTACTACCTGTTCAAACAAATGTGTATGTTATCTGCTTTTCACTGAGAATATCCTGTTATGCTATGTTGTGTAAATTACCTCATTGTAATTAGAGTAGTTCTGAAAAAATGCCTCTGTAAAAACTGTTTCTGCATCCTTTTCAAAGCATCTTTATCACTGAGAATTATTTGTAAAAATTCCACTTTTCAATGTCCTAAGTCTATAAATAAAGGCTCAAAACCTGGCGAGGAAGATGATGATGCCAGGAAGAGGATGCCAAGAAAGAAAGAAACTGCGTGAATCTCTCCCAACCCATTTTCACATCCGCCCTGGACCAGCTAAGCAGGCTTCCAGCAGAGTGGCACCCAAACAGGGACCTGAACGTAATCCCTTTCCCTTTCCCCTTTGAGTTTTCAGAGCAGCTAGGACTCAACCAGGGTGCTGCAACCTCCCCCCGCATAGAGGAAGACAGGGTCAGTGTCATGGATAGTCAGAACTTGAGAAGCTTTGAGCCATAAAGAGTCTAAAGAAAGAGGACTCTTTATTGATATTAGGAGCGTAGATTAAGTTTTGAGCCATAAGGAGTCTAAAGAAAGAAGACTCTTTATTGACATTATTAAGAGCGTAGATTAAGCTATGGGCCATAAAGAGTCTAAAGAGAGAAGACTCTTTGTAGATGTTATTCATAATTTGCTTTCAAAGAAAGCGTCAAGGTATCACCCCAACAAGTTACACATTTTCTACGTTTCATACAAAAAAGATGTCCATGGTTCCCAGAGGAAGTAACTCTTAGTGTAAAGATTTGGAATGAATTAGAAAATGATATAAAACAATATTGTAAGCTTAAGGGGCCACAAAAGGTTCCTTTTCACTATGTCACTTCATATGAGAAATCTTGGACTCTCAGTTAAAAGTGGGAAAATTGGCTGAAGTCCTACAACCAACAGCACCTACCGAGGAAGATTTGACTTTACCTATCCCTTCCAAAAATAATATTCCTAACAACATAGAAGAAAAGGGACAAAATAAAGAGCCCCTCAAAAAATGTAAAAGCAATTCAGAAACAACAACTGATGATTATAGCAAGGAAAGTTGGGCTTTTCCCATATAGGTCAAGGAAACTCCACTTAGAACAATAGATAAATTCAAGGAGCTGCCCTCCAGACCACCTCCTCCTCCTCCGTTATCCAGTTCAAATAAATTACAGGCTACCATTAGGGAGGCTGAAAGAGTTGGTTATACGGATTTTGTTCAGTGTTTCCTGGTAGTTTTTATAGATTTTGATGATGAAATCTCATGGGAGCCACTTCCTTACCAGAATTTAGAAGGGTAAAAAGCTGCTTGCAGTGAATATGGGCCTCAGGTTCCTTATACTATCACATTGCTAGATGCCCTGACATCACATTGGATGACCCCTTTTGACTGGGCACAGGTAGGCAAGGCCTGCTTGTCAGGAGGAAATTACTTATTATGGAGAACAGAATATGAAGATCTAGCTAAGAGGCAAGTGGCGACCAAGCAAGTTGAGATCAAGCAATGTTATGCCTCTCAGGGGCTCCAAAAGGTGTCCGTTGAGGCCATTTCCTTGTGGACTCCTATAAAAGAAACTTTAATTTCCATCAAAAACAGCTCTGGAGATATTTTTAAGCCCATAGGCCCCCAAAATGAAACTAATTTGGACTCTGGGGCTGTCCCTAAATCATCCACAATGAAAGCTTCAAATCTGACCTCTGACAATTTGGCATTCCCCGTTCAAATATCTGAGATTTTCCCTCCGGCCTCTGGGTCTTTCCCTTTAACTGGACCACTTCCCCCTATGCCTTTACTAAAAGAGACCAGGCTTCAGGCTGCCATTGGGGAAGCAGGAAAAAAGGAGACATGGAATTAGCGAAAGTCCTACAAACAACAGCACCTAAGAAGGGAGATTTAATCCCCATCCAGTCTAGAGAGACTGCACTTAAACAAAGAGAATGCAAACCACCTTGGGGTAAATTTCTAGTCTTATCTGGCTTGATGTGGACTTCATATTTCCAGTTTGTTGGAGGAAACCTGGCTTCTACTCCTCTAAGATTTTAAATCGGACCTTTACTGTTTTCTGCTGTCACCTAGCCCCTTCTGCCTCCCCCTCCCTCAGTGTGATATGCCTCATTGCCTCCTCCCACTCTCAGGGGCTAAGAGCAAAGTGCACTTCCATAGTCATCTAGGTTTTGGGAGCTGGGGAGACACTCTGGTCTCTCCTGTCACGCTGAAAATGGTGCCAGTAATCTGTGAGAGTCACCTGTCTGAGCCTCCTGAGGTAAGCTAGTTTATCATCTAAATTTTAAATGCTCATGTGCTTTTTGTCTGGGGTATCAAATGGAAGGCTGGACGCAGCTTTACTTCCCACCCTGGGACTGCACTGAGATGTCGGCCGGGCCCTTCAATAAACCTACAAACCTGTTTTGTGGCCACTTCTGTACCTGTTTTGTCCAGTTGTCTTTGTCATTGTTTTTGGTCTTATCTGTGGACATTCTATGGGAGGGAATGTAATAACCTCTGGTGTGTATGTGAGTGTGAATGTGCGGCTCAGTCTGGCTTGCCTGTTGAGTTTGATTCTGTGGCTCCACAGGTGGGTATCCTTAAGACCCCCCAAAGCCTACAGAGTCTAAGTAGGCCTGTCTGCAATTCCATGGTGAATGGCATATAGTCTACGGTAGCATCGGAATAGTTTCTGATCATAAGTCACAATGCTGAGATCGCTACGGCTAAGCGTTACCTAAGTTCCTTCAGGACACGGCCAGATGGGCATTTGACTGGTCTCCTCATTAGAAGGGGTGCCCCTAATTCTTTGTCTGTCTTTGCAACACTGCCTCATAGGAACATTATGGGGTTGGGACTATGCAGAGAAGGTGACCTTATGGGTCTGGCTGACAAAATTTTAAACTGGAAATTCTGCTCTGCCTCTGGCAGGCACCTCTCCTCTTGCCCTCCCTTCCCTCATTCTTTTTCTCCACCACCTGGGTGGGGAAGGGCTGGCCTGCATAACTGACTCAGGCCATCAAAAGGTAGACAGCCCCATTGCCCCTGGCAACCAGAGGGCCATAAGGTTGCTAAAGAGGCTGCCTTAGGTCCCATCCCTATCACAGCCTTACGACTGCCAGACCGACCGCTGGGTGGGGAGAGGCCAATTTGCATAAGTGACCGCCCAGCCTCAGGCAACATCAGCTTCTCCTTCTGCCCTAGGTGATAAGAAACAAGAGACCACAGAAGTCAGATTTTTGCACCAAATTTCCAGGTCAAAATTAACTAGGGAGCAAAGTGTTTCATGTGGGCTCAAGCAAAACTTATTCTGTGTTTAAATTTATTTAAGTTTGTTGGTTTGAGATAAAAACAGAAACAAACTTGTGTTCTACCTGGATTTGCCAAAAGTCAAGTAAGTACAAAGAGTGACTTGAAGTGATGGTTAATTTGGTCTGTCCCATAGTTCTCATGAGTAATTGTTAAGATAGTTTTAAAAGTTCTTGGTAACCAAAACCTAAAGTCTTACTAACATAATAAATTGAGATTAAATTGTATCCAATGAGATGAGGTAAACTTCAAAGAAAATTGTTACAGTATTTCACTTATACACAATCTTCTGTGCTTGTTATATCTAAAAAATGGGGGTCATCCCTTTCAAAAACTTAGAGGTGAACTTCACAGATATACAACTAAACAAAGTATTCAGCCCTTTTTAAAGTTTCAGGCATCACTCTGGAGCTAAATAGACCAACTCTGAAAAACCCTCAACCTGGTGAAGTGATCCAGATCCAGTCAACCATCTAAACTGACCCTCAAGAAGACTCTGGCTTCTGAGATCTCCAGCCCTGCTCCAGCCACACCCCAGAAGCTGGCTTGTCTATGCATGGCAGAAGCCTGAGGAATCACCAATCCAGTAAGATAAACTGTCCTTACTCTTTGCCATTGGACTGGCAAATGTTGCCCCAGAAAGCTGGAAAAACAGCAAAAAGTTCCTGTTTACATTCACCTTCCTCTTGTGGATAAAATGTTCTGTTGGTATTTGATTCTCTCTCATCTGGGCCTGCAGGAGACCTGCTCAACTGGTCCAGAGCTCCCTGAAGGGGTAGAAGCGGATGTGAAAATGGGTTGAGAGAGATTCACGCAGTTTCTTTCTCTCTTGGCATCCTCTTCCTGGCATCATCATCTTCCTCGCCAGGTTTTGAGCCTTTATTTATAGACTTAGGACATTGAAAAGTGGAATTTTTACAAATAATTCTCAGTGATAAAGATGCTTTGAAAAGGGTGCAGAAACAGTTTTTACAGAGGCATTTTTTCAGAACTACTCTAATTACAATGAGGTAATTTACACAACATAGCATAACAGGATATTCTCAGTGAAAAGCAGATAACATACACATTTGTTTGAACAGGTAATAAATCTTACAACTAAGAAGATAGCAGGATGTTTTCAGTGAGAAGCAGATAGCAAACACATTGGTTTATAACAATAACCCAAAGATTCAGGCATAAACAGGGCTAGGAGCCATTCTGCCTGGCTCACAAGAGGAAGAATATATTCGTGATGGTTAGTAAGTAAATTTTTTGTCAACCTTGTTCTTTGATGTTGAAGGTGTAAGCCCATAGGTGCCCTAGATGAGCTGGCCTTTGCATATGAGTTTAAGTTGTAACTACTCTTACCCATCCTCACAATGGGCACCAAATCAGCATATGTATGTGCAGTAACTTATACCTGGCTCTTGTTTGTTTCTTATTCCTAAGTTAGGCCTTTTCTCTGGGCCAGGGTAAACATTATTCTTGTGTTATTTAACCCCCTTTAATATCCATGTCTTAAGTTTGTGAAGCTCAATAGAAGAGACTTTTGACAAACATCTGCAGTGCTTTGTTTAACTTCCTCTTCACTGAGGTGGGAATATGCTTCTTCCCATGAGGTATCTGGGGAATATTGGTCTGATTTGGAACATTGTGAGGTCTAACCAGTAGCAACAGGCTTAATTTTACATGATCATCAGTAGCAGAAGGAGATGCCAGTTTCCATCACTCGTGGCAGGAGCTGTGCAGCGTCTGCCATTTCCTTACTGTGAC
>NC_043709.1:131568007-131578456 GCF_006229205.1 Suricata suricatta | reverse complement strand
TTAACTTCCTCTTCACTGAGGTGGGAATATGCTTCTTCCCATGAGGTATCTGGGGAATATTGGTCTGATTTGGAACATTGTGAGGTCTAACCAGTAGCAACAGGCTTAATTTTACATGATCATCAGTAGCAGAAGGAGATGCCAGTTTCCATCACTCGTGGCAGGAGCTGTGCAGCGTCTGCCATTTCCTTACTGTGACCGTGTCATCCGGCAACAAATCAGTAGTAGGACTTTCAGAATCCCTCTGGCTAGTGGGAGGTGACAGATTGCCACCTCAGAGAAACATGTAAGCTTTATCTATAAACGTTTCTTGTTTTTGGAGCTCCTAATCAGGATGGAGAGCTCTGAACTTCCAGCTCCATCTGTTAAACAATTTCACATGCCCGTTCTCTCTTCCTGGAGGAGAACATAAGGGAACACAAATGGGGACTGAGGAATTCTTTCCTCAACAACATATCCTAAGAACCACATGCTCCGAGACTACACTCTGCTAGAACCTAGCACACATTTGCAGTGGCTTTAAGCCCCTGGGGATGGCATGTTGACTTAAAATGACAAACTTGGCTCCTGAAGGATCTCAATCAGATCCTTTCTTCCTCACAGAAAGCCCCACTTCCTGTTATATGGCTCTCCCCAGGCTTTCTTCCTGGCATGGAGACACAGGCAGTAAATGAGGAAGCATGTGTGAAATATTTCCCATGATAACCAATGTGTTGGGGAAAATGAATGTCAGGGGAGGCCTTACTGATTAGGTGACATGTAGACAAAGAGCTGAAGAAATTGGAAGTAAGAACTCATCAAAATACCTAACTAAAAGAATGATGCAAGCTAGAAGGTATCTTAGAGTTAATGGTGATATTTAGTTATATGCCCTGAGAGGAAACTGTCTAACTCAGAAACCTCACCAAAGTAGGGTCCGATTGCAGGCTTTGGGTTAGGGACCCTGTTCTCTCTTGGCACCTGTTCAGGTTTGTCTCCAGTAGGTTTGAACATGCTCAATCTTGTGATGATGATGATGATGATGATTGATGATGATGGTGATGATAGATGATGATGATGATTGATGATGATGATGAGGAGGAGGAGGAGGATTGATGATGATGATGATGATTATGATGAAAATGATGATTTAGATGGCAGTTTCAGCTTCAAGCCAGGATGTCCATGCCCTGAAAGGGTTCTTAGGGGCACAAAACAATGCCAGGCTTCATAGATCCCAGGTAGGTAGAGAATGGCTGCCCTAAATTGTACCAGGGACACTTCTTGCAACTCTGCCTTATCGCTCAGAAAACCAAAAAGGGTTAATTCCACTTCCACCCCCCCCCTTTGGGTTTATATCCTACAGACTGTTGGGGGAGGCTTTACTCTTAAAGGAAGAGGAAGGTCTGTAGGAATTGAGGTTTGCTGCACATCAGAATATTCCTGGAGCTAAGGCTTCAGTGCCAGGTTGGTTCCCACACTAATTAAAGCAGAATCTCTGAGGCTGAGACCCAGATACCAGTATTTTTAAAGTCTCTTCAGGAGAATCCAGAGCCTAGTAACAGTGGTGTGTTGGAGCCAACTCGCACCAGCTCAGAAGGGCATATCACATGCATCTCTTCCTGTGATAGGAGAAGGAATATAGCTGGCATTTGTCATTCCTGGCACAGAGCTCCAAAAACTCTTGGAATTTTTTGAATAACAGCAGCATCTGTCGTTACTTTTAACAAGCCTCTTGACAACATACCTGAGTCTGTACTAATGAAATGTCTCACAATAAGCCCCTGTATAGCTTCAAGGGAAGGGCTGCCCACATTAGGAAGACCAAGCATGTGACTAGAGGGTTGGAACTTTCAGCCATAATTCTGACTCTGGGGGAGGAAAGGGACTAAACACCGAGTTTAGTCATGTGGCCAATGGTTTAATCAATCTGTCCAAAAGTCTGGACCCTGAGGCAGAGAGCTCCCTGTTTGGTGACCATATCAATGTACAGGAAGATGAACCTTTACAGGGAGAGAAGTTCTGAACTTAAGACCCCACTAGACCTTGCCTTACATACCTGCTCATTTGACTATTCATTTGTGTCCTTTATAATAAAATGGTAATCATTTCCTCAGGCGTATCGTGAGTTCAGTGTGGCATTCTGACCAGTTATCAGACTTGAGGGGATTGTGGGAAGCTCCACATTTGTAGTCAGCTAGGTAGGTCAGGGGACACCTGAAATTTGTGGCTAGTGTCTGAAGTCGAGACAGGCTCGTGAAGGAGTTTGCCCTTCATCTGCAGGGTGTGCACTAACTCTAGGTGGGTAGTGTCAGAACTGAATTGAATCTCAGGACCTCTCCCTCGCCCACCATTGGTGTCGGAGACTTCATGCGGGAACACGCTTCCCAACTCCACCTTCAGGGATACCATGCTGGCAGCTTGAAGTCAGCTATGGTGAGAATATTTATACATGGAAATATCCTCCCTCTGCTTCTGAGAATTGGTTGTGAAAACTTTCCAGCACACCAGTTTTAGAGATCATTAGCTTACATCATCAAGGGCTAATATATGAAATGCTGGAAAAAGCTTAGGAGAGAGTAATCTTAACTACAGGGATTTCCGGTTTCACGTACACCTACGTGAAGCCAAGTGAGTGAGAGGCAACCCTTCCTTTCTCAAATCCCTACGCGCTCTCCCACCTGCATGTGACTCATGCCTAACCTATTTATTACACTGACCTTCCGCCGCTAGGCAGAATCCAACTTAAGAAGACAATCCTGCCCTGTAATAAACCAGGCAGAAGCCATGATTACTTCTTCACACCAACTTCTCATGGGTCTTTTTCCTTCGGAATCATTTACTGCAGGTCTCTAGAAGTGGATGGTTGCTGTTCACATCTTCTCCTCGGCTTGACTCATATTCCTTTCTGGAAACCCAGAGAGATGTCCCCTTCCTTAAGACTTTAGGAAATTCACTTAAATGTTTTGTGTTTTCTGAGATAATTAATCCACCAGTGCAATTCCTACCCAGAACTGCCCCTTTCCCTGTGCTGCCCACTCCTCTTTACAGTTTGTTCTCATTTACTTGCTATTTCTTCCTCCCTGCCCCATAATTCACATACGAGCTTGAACACACATACATTGTCCAGGAAACCACTGTTTGGGAAACCTCTGACCCTTTTCATACCCATGTTTCCCCATTCATTTAAAACAGAGGCTCAGTTGTTCCCTGGCCATTTGAGTGTGGGATTAAGTTGCATCCTTAAAGGATCTGGTTGAAATTTTTGCAATATACTTGAGGAACTGGCACACCTAAAGAAACGAATCACACTAAGACTTAAATTGGAGTCTTGAAGGTGGAAAATCAGTAACAAGACCTAGAAGATGTGGAGGCTTAGGAATTCGGTTCAAGATAAAACGTGACTTCATCAAGGGATGGCCCTTTTACACACGTGCACACTTCTATTTTGCAATTACTCACGTTGAGGCTAAACGAAACCTGGTTCAGATTTGTCCCATTTGAAGTCTTTAAAATCTACTCAGTATTCAGTTTGGTCCTGGAGTCTGTATCTTCTCTCTACTGTGAGATTAAATTAAGGTTCGTCTCACTGTTGAATACAACCTTCTGTGGTGACAGAATAATAAGCCGTATTGTCTACTACAGTGGTTACTTGCAAGTACATGAAATATGACTAGTGTGACTGTATTTTCATTTTACTTAATTAATTTATACAGACATATGTTGCTAATGGTAGCCATATGAGACAGCCCAGGTGTAGATAAACATGCATAAACAGGTATTTGAGGGACAAAGTGTGTGAGGTGTCACATTTCAGCTTGTTGGGGCTGCCATAATAAAGTATCACAAGCTGTGTGGTTTAAACAAAAGAAACTTACCTTCTCACAGTTTTCTTTAAAAATTTTTAACGTTTATTTACTTTTGAGAGACAGAGCACAGGCAGGGAAGGGGCAGAGAGAGAGGGAGACACAGAATCTGAAGCAGCTCCAGGCCCCAAGCTGTCAGCACAGAGACCGGCATGGGGCTCGGGCCCATGAACTGTGAGATCATGACATAAGCTGAAGTCAGATGCTCAACTGACTGAGCCACTGAGGAACCCACCTTCTCACAGGTCTAAAGTCTAGAAGTCTGAGATCAAGGTGTTGCCAGGATTAATTTCTTCCCAGGGTTTTGAGGAAGGGTCTGTTTCAAGGCTCTCTTTGGCTTCCAGATGGCTTTCTTCTCCTTGTGTCCTCACATTGTCTTCCCTTCGTAGAGGTCTGGACCCGGAGGAATCCTTTCATAAGGACACCAGTCATATCAGATTAGGATCCACCTTAATGGCCTCATTTTAACTCAATTACGGCTGGAAAGATGCTATCTCCAAATACAGTTACATCTGAGGCCCTAGGGATTAGATTTCAATATATGAATTTGAGTGTTCGGGGTTAGGGTTAGGGTTATAACATGGTGGCCATAGTTGATGACACTCTATTTTATCATTGCAATGTGCTCATAGAATAGAGTTTAAGTGTTCTCTCTCTCTCTCACACACACACACACACACACACACACACAGTCAATATGTGATGTGATGGATGTGTTAAGTAACTTGATGATGAGAATCCTTTTCAATGTATGTATATATCAAGTTTTCATATTGTACACTTTAAATATATTAATATTTTATCAATTGTACCTTGATAAAGCTGAAAAAGGGAAGTATCTACCGAGAAATCTTCTTCACACCAATGACTGAGCCCCTGCTGAATCTCTGTCACCCTACCCCCTATTATTTGATTTCAAGTACCTTTGCTCAGAGCTTCTTTTCTGTTTCTAAGCTTTTCATCAGAAGGAAAAAATCAACACCTTTATAGCTAAGACCTAGGTCTAGAAACTTGATCTTTGGGGGACAATACAGTGGATGCTGGGTGAGACAGCCATATTTCACCCATCTGCCTAAATGATGGGACTTAGCACCAACTTCTAAAGTTTATTTGAGCTTTGGGGAGCCTGGATGGCTCAGTCAGTTGAGTGTCCGACTTCAGTTCTGGTCATGATCTCACATTTCGTGGGTTTGAGTGCCACATTGGGCTTTGTGCTGACAGCTCAGAGCCCGGAGCCTGCTTTGGATTCTGTGTCTCCTTCTCTTTGCCCCTCCCTTACTCGTGCTCTGTCTCTCAAAAATAAATAAATGTTAAAAAAATTGAAAGTTCATTTGTGCTTTGAAGCCTATCAGACTTGATTCTTATGTTCCCTCCCCCCACCACATACTGTTAAATTTCCATCAGGCATGTTGAAATTGTTTAATAGAAAGACTAAAGTTAAGTTAATTAGATATGAGAGGACATATCATATAAACACTATGATACCAGCTCTGGAATCAGACAAACATCCACTGCATCAATTCCCTGCAAGTTATGAAATGCTTTGAGTCTGATCTGTTATCTCTAAAAGAGATATGAAAAGAGGTCTGGTGAGCATCAGCTGAGGCAAGTCGATGGCTCAGCGCTGTACCTGGCACATAGAATACAATCTTCACGTTAGCTACAACTTGTATTTGTCTTAGAAATCTTAATGTCAGACAAGTTGGGGGAGGAAAATAGCATAACAGAGTCAGACACATCACGTGAATTAAAAAGAGATCATCTGCAAGGTCTTTTCTAACCATCAGGATTGATAATGCACGTTTTTTTGTTTGTTATTCTTTTTTTTAAGGAGGGAATTTCTTCACTTCACAATTGTCTGGACTTTGACAGAATAACAGCATTGAAAAACATTGCCCATTTAATGAATTGGAATTCCTAAAGCCCTTTTAATTTCTGAGTATGCATGCTTTTCAAGGAGAACTCTCAAAGCACCTGTGGTATTAAGCATTTCTCTTTCAAGAGAGCAGCGTGGTTTCTTTAAGGCATATCCTTTTGCATCACGCATTGCCACGGTGACTTTTTTCCTGATCTCAACATGTGTTCTAACATCGTGTTTAATTTAGAAAGATTATAACCAATGATCAGCCCTGGCTCCCACTTGGATTCCTCATCATCTATATTCCTGTGTACCTCTTTTGATGTTTTTGTACTTTAGGTTTTAAAAAGTATTTCTGATTATCATTTGTGGCCCGCAAGAGCCAAGGACCACCCACTTTCATAATCTTTCTCCCTTTATAAATTGTCGCTAATGTCTCATTAAATGACATTTTCAATTTCCGGTTTCCTGATAGATGTAAGATCTAGGAAGGCAAGGGCTGGGGTTTGTGTCATTTACCACCATACCCCTAGCAGCTCATACAATGCTTAGGTCATATCAGACACATGCTAATCATTTGTTAAATTGGCTTTAAGTGCTTTGTTTTGTTTTTCCTACTTTGTTGAGTAAAAGCAATGCTCCAAGCCACAAGGATAAGAACCAACAAAGAAACACTACGACTTACTAGTCCTACCGAATCTGGAATATTTTGCATCCTGAAAGACATTACTTTTAAACAGCTCTGATTTTGTTCATACCACCCCATTATTACAGGGAACTCATTAAGTATTCCTCAAAGAAAGCAACTGATGTCTTAGTTTTTAGGCGGAGAACAAAGGAAGCAGGTTCAAGGAACAAGGAAATAGGATGATTCTCTTCTTCACTGAGACCCTGCCCTTGGTCACTTCCTCAGTGTCCCTGCTACCCATGGAAGAATGGAGAAAAGGAAAGGAGGAAGCAAGTTCTGAAGAGTCATGCAGGACTGAAAGCCTTTTACCCTAAAAAAAAAAAATAATAAATAAAAGCCCATAAAGAGGGGTGTGTGGGTGGCCCAGTCGGCTTGTTAGGATCCCAGAGTTCTGGGATCAAGTCCCACACCGGGCTCTGTGCTGAGGATGGAGCCTGCTTACGATTCTCTTTTTCTTGGGACACCTGGGCGGCTCAGTCAGCTGAGTGTCTGACTATGGCTCAGGTCATGATTTCATGGCTCACAAGTTCGAGCCCCACATAGAGCTCACTGCTGTCAGTGCAGAGCCCACTTTGGATCTCCTGTCCCCCTCTCTCTCTCTGCCCCTTCCCCACTTGCACTCTTTCTCTCAAAAACAAATCTTTTATGAAAAAAAGATTTTTTCTATCCCTCTGCCCCTCTCCCCTGCTTGCTCTCTCTCTCTCTCTGTCTCTCAAAAAAAGCCCATAGAGAAATAAAAAGAACTCTTCTTCACCCTAATGTTCTCTGTAAGCTCTAACTTACAGAAAGAATAGCAGATGGAGGGTATAACCATTAAATTTGAGAGCCTATTCATGGCTTGTCTTGCCACCTTGGTAGGGGGAGGCCTTCTGGGGAAGAGAGCTAGAAGCAGTGTATTGCAACAGAAAGGGCTCGTTTCTCCCCACCTTTGCATCCCTCCAGGAAGGAACCAGTCCTAAACCTAATCCTAACTTCAGGGGCAGTATTTTTTTTTATTATTATTTAAGTGAAGAGAATGCTTGAGTTGCCCCTAAGGGGAAAGTCACAGCAACCTATTATTTTAATACACCTTAATGTTCTGGGACTTGCAAGGCTTCAGAAAGATTTGACAGCAAGAACTTTTGGAATTCTACCAGGGTCATCATTCTCTCTTGAGGGATGACCATGATTGGACCAATCAAGACAGATAAAACTAACAGAAAGATAAACTCTTCCCAAAAGGATGAACTCAACCCTAATTCTTAGTACCTATACAGAGAAGGACCATGAAGTGGAGGCATCAAATGAAGGCATCAAAATCTTTATGTGCCTGAAAAAAACATGGGAGCCAAGAGGCTAAAGAGTTGCTTGTTAAGAAATTCAAACATGGTGTCGTCTTGCTGATATCACATGGGGGCATGGGGGAGCTTGGAATTGCCCGGTTCCAGCAGCTGTAGAGACAGGGCGATGGGGAAGTCATTTCCATTGTTTCTCTGTCTGTCTCTTAAATAAACACAACAAAGATGCATGGGTGGCTCAGTCGGTTGGGCGTCCAACTCTTGATTTCAGCTCCAGTCATATCTCACAGTTTATGAGATTGAGCCCTGCATTGAGCTCTGCACTGGCAGCACAGAACCTGTTTGGGATCCTCTCTTTCCCTCCCTCTCTACCCCTCCCTTTGTGCTTTCTCTCTCAAAAGAAATAAATAAACTTTAAAAATTCTAAATATACATGATAATATCACTATTAACTCCAAAAAAAAAACCCAGTTCCTTCTAAAATCTAAGAAAATGTCATGCCCTCTGTGTTCATTACAGAGATGTGCAAGAGCTTGAAACCAGATTCTCCAGAAAATAGAGTTTTCATCTTATGAAGAGCAACCAGTAGCTCAGTGAGTGGCATATCCTTTTTTTAAGATTTAGATAAAAGCAAGGAAGACTGGAGCTTAAGTAGCATTACACATGGTGAGCATGCTAAGGAATGGCCCCTGGGAGTGTGTGTTCTAGATCTAGCTTGTCCACAATATTTTAGCAGTCTTGGGAAAACAACTTCAATTCCCCACCCCCCTTGCCCACAAAGCTTGGGCCCTTTGTTGCAAAATGAAGACATTAAACTGAGAGTTTTATATTGCTTCCTAGAGACTTGCAAATCTCTCTCCAGATTTAGATAAAAGAAAAGAGAGTCCAGATGCCCTACTTCTGTGTCTAAGGTGTGCTGGCAATTTTGTGTAAATCTTTGTTTGAACAAAGGAAGTCTCCATGTTTAAAAGTTTGAAAACTACTGACTTAGCTGGCCTCTGAGTCAATATCCTCTAATTCCAGAACTCTGAGAATAAAGAAATGGAGTCATGAAAGAAAGGCACTATACCAGGAAACATGACACTCACATGCAAGCTCTGTTCCATCATTTTCTAGTTGGTAATTTTACCCATTTATGTAAAATGGATGATATTGTTAAGTAATGACAGACGCAGAAAGACAAGTCAACCAAACAGACTATTGAAGTGTTATCCTCATTTTATTTATCCATGATTCTGTGGTTCTTGGTTCTTTATTTAGACATTTACTTATTTATTTTGAGGGAGAGAGAACACAAGCACAGGAGAGGCAGAGAGAGAGAGAGAGAGAGAGAGAGAGAGAGAGAGAGAGAGAGGGAGGGGGGAGAGAGAATCCCAAGCAGGCTCCACACCATCAGGTCAGTGCAGAGCTTATGTGAGGCTCAAACTCACTAACCACGAGATCATGACTGGAGCTAAAATCAACACTTAACGAACTGAGTCACCCAAGGCACCCCTTGATTCTATCTTAATATTCAAGGGGACTGTGTTTAGCCCCTATTTACCTTTCTTCCATCAATGCAAATAGGAGGCTTTCTGTCAGCAACAGAGCATGTGCAGGGACCAGAGAGACAAATGCATAGGCAGTGCTGCTGTCTGTAATCCGAAGAGGACATTCAAAATGCTCAAAAAAAATAATAATTAAAAAAATAAGTCATTCAAAAAAATAAAAATTTCTGTGTGATCCAGGAGTTCCATTTCTATATATGTACCCAAACCAACTGAAAGCAGGATCTCAAAGATATACCTACATACCCATGTTTATAGCAGCATTATTCATAATAGGCAAAAGGTGGAAACAATCCTCATGCCCATGGATGGATGGAAGGATGGGTCAACAAACCACTTTATGTACAGATGTTGGAATACTCATCACTAGGAAAAGAAAAAAATTTTGACACATGCACAATGTGGATGAACCTTGAGAGCATTATGTTAACTGAAATTAGCCAGTCACAAAAATACTAATACTATATGATTCCACTGCTATAATAATCAAGAATAATCAAGTTCATAGAGAGAAAGAATGATGGTTGCCAGCGGCTGGGCAGAGGGAAAGAGGAGTTATTATTTCACAGGTACAGAGTTTCAGTGTTACAAGATGAGGCGTGTTCTGCATATGCTCAGTGGTAATGATGGCAAACAGTATGAATGCCCGTCATGCCACCCAATGGCACACCTAAACGTGATTAAGATGCTACATTTTCAGTTACATATACTTTACCCCAAAGTTTTTTGCCATCTATAAGAAATATACTTCATTTTTAAAATTCCATGTAATTTTTTTACCTTTTATTTTGCAATTAGTTTAGTTTAGTTATTTAAGTTCAAGTTATCACAACTTTTGCTACACTCTTTGCAGTTATCCTTGGTTATAAAGTGCATCACTTTCTCGGTTATCCTTTGTTTCATCTAAGTAGCGTTATCAAGCATGTGGCCATGTGCCAATGCTCCTCAACTCATCACACGACCTAGGCTCCTGTTCTGTTGGAGAAATCTATTCAGAATTGGGGTAAACAGGCCAGCTAAGTCAGCTCTGGTAGTCAGCTCAGGCTACTTTAACAAAATACCATGGGCTGGGTGATGTAAACAACAGAAATTTATCTCAGCACAGTTCTGAAGGCTGGAAAGTCCAAGATCAAGATGGCAGATGATCCAGTTCCTGGGGAGAGCTCTTTTCCCGGTTTGCAGAGAGCTGTCCCGTCCTGAGTCCTCAAAGGGCAGAGAGAGTAAGTCCTGGCCT
>NC_043709.1:131516392-131567907 GCF_006229205.1 Suricata suricatta | reverse complement strand
AGGATGTTCCATTCTTCTGTGGGAAAGAGAACTAGTTTGTTAAGCATTTGCTGAGTTATAATTGTTGGCTATATGTGAACAACTTAGGTGCAAAGTATAATGACTTTAGTGCATGACCTTGATTTTCTGAATTTAGGTTTGGAGCCATTTCAACTCCAGAGAGTTGAAATCTGGGGATGTCTGCCTTGTAGATATGTAGTGAAGTTTTTCTTTTCTTTGTGAGTTTGGTTGGACAAGTGGAGGGTGGTTAACTGGAAATATCTGTGTGACACTAAATGTGGCTGTGAGATCATGGACCTCTTTTCTCTGCCTAGAATCAGGCTGTCTGCAGAGAAGGCTCTAACGTTTTCTCTAAACAGCAGGGAAAGGGGAAATGAAAGGTTTGCATCTCGTAAACTTGGCCTAGAAGGCCAGCTTTCTGGGATTCGCCTGGCATGGTTTGCTGAATCTCAGCCAGAAGGCCACAACCGAAGTCTGGTGGGACTGTGCCGGGAATAATCAGGATCAACGATCATGGCTTACTTTGGGTATATTAGGAGGCTTCCAATGACAGCAATAAAAACAGGGATAATTACTTCTTTAAATCTTCAACGTGGCTTCAACCATTTTTCTCTGTCATCCCTGATGTCCTGAAATTGAAGATGGCAATGTTTTCACTTCTCCTTCCTACTCTTATGAGCCCCTTCACCCCAGAGTAGTCTTGGCTCTGTTCAACGTCCTCAGGCAAACCTAAGTGAGAAGGAAGTGCCTCTGTAGGTCCCACATCACCATCTGCTAGAAGCCAAAACTCTTCTCCCCTCCCCACACCAGGAAATGGTGCCTGAGCTCTCCAACCTGGCTTCTGGGGTCCTCCTCTAAGATGAACCTTCATGGGCCACTCCATACATCTGGAAGCTAAGCCTCTGCCTTAGTTGGTGCACACAAGTGATTGTCCCCACCACTCCAAATGCTACCTAAAAATTATTTTCTAGTAAAGATCGCTTTAGGGCACCTGAGTGGGTCAGACGGTTAAGCTTCCAACTCTTTATCTCCAATCTCCAATCTCACAATTTGTGAGATTGAGCCCCAGGTTGGGCTCTTCTTAGAGCCTGCTTGAGATTCTCTCTCTCTCTCTCTCTCTCTCTCAAAATAAATAAATAACCTTAATAAAAGGCCACCTTCTTATGTCCACGCCTGTCTAAATGCTCAAGTGATCAAAATGAGCTGTAAAATTAATTTTATAAACTCAATAATCAGGTGGGCTGATGAAAAAAGAGGCAATGGCAGAATGAGAGAGAAAAGAGTTAAGGAGGAAGGAAAATAGGGAAATAAAAGTGCAAGTGAAAGAGGAGAGAATGAGTTTTAAGCTCATATCAAAATAATAGGGATTTATGAGCAGAAGTCACTGAACCTGGAGCACTGACCTGTCATCGGAGCAACTGTAAATGTAGGAGGTCGACGAATGTAGAACAGAGAACCAACCTGGCATTGAGTCAGTCAGGCCAGGAAAACAACAAGGAGCCCGATTTCTTTTGAAAGCAGAAGCAGTCTACAAGGATCTCCTGTCCAGTCACAGTAAGATAATGGCCAAAGAGAAAGAGTTGAGCCCAGCGTCCATGTAGAAAATGCCACACTGCTGTTTCTATCAGCGCTGGTATCAATGAGACTCCCATATAATCTCCTTCCCTTATCATCTCACTGCAAGGCAGTTAAGAGTCGCTCCTGCCTTCATGCAGACCTAAAAAGGAGCCAGAAGGGTGAACACTTATGTGGTCATTTCTACAGCAAACACATGCCCTGAGTGTGGATGCATGAAGCAGTCAATAAACAGTAATTTTTTAAACTATCTGAGGCCTTATATTTCTGCTCTTCAATTTAATTCTTATTTTTGTTAAAATTTTTATATTACATAGCCCATGGGGCATAGCAGGTTTCTAATAAAATAGAATTCCTACTGCATCTTATTTTCTGTCCTAATTCCTGTCTGCCAGAAGCTAACATTTCTACTCTTTAAGAAAACAAGTCTATCTCTGTTTTTTCCAAGTTCCTTTGTTGGTTCATGCTCTGTCTTCTATGTTAAATATTCTTATAAAATGGTGGCCTGTGGCGTCCATGCACATTGAAGAGGGAGGCACCAACATGTTCACTGAAAGCTGTGAGTGTGGGCATGCGTGTCAGTCATAGACATTGTAGGGTCATTTCAATGGAGGTGTTCACGGAGAAACTGCCTTCTATCAGTTACCTCTGTTAGACTGAATTTTCCAGATGGACTCCACCAATCTCTTATCTGGCAGGTATAATTACTACTGGTAAAATTCTGGACAATGAGTGGGAAAGAAGTCTCAGAGATTGTGAGTTCAACACTCAGTGTTTAGACTCTCACTTAAACCTACCATCTTCTGAATGGTGTTCCCTGGTGTCTTTGTGTCCAAAGTCATTCTGGACCATGGTTACCCCAATAGGTTGCTACCATCAAGACAGCAGCAGGGCGGACGGTAGACTGGGCATGACAGGGCAGCAGGTCTGAAGTGTCTAACTTCTTACTCAGAATTCGATTCAACCCTTCTCTTCTGAGCCCCATCATTTTCAGACAAAATGGGTGCTTCCAGGCCGAGTGTTTCTGTGGCTCTAGGATAGAAACTCAACTGCTTTCCAAAATTCTGTTGCTGTGTCCTTGTCTGCTCTTTAATGTGTCCTTGTGTGCATGCGTGTGTGTGTGTGTGTGTGTGTGTGTGCATGTGTGTGATCACATCATCATCGTGAAGTGTTGGGAGGGAGCAGATGAGCTTGAGTGTTACTTCTGCTGTGTCCACCAGAATTTACGTGGTTTACATGCCACGTCCCCAAACACATGTTCCAGTTACATCATGTGGTTTTGATGTGCCCTAAACTCAGGCTTCCTAAACACACACACACACATACACAATCACAAAACCTTGGCCTGCACGATAGTCTTCAATCTCTTTTATTTTTATTTTTTTATTTTAAAAAATTTTTAAATGTTTTATTTATTTTTGAGACAGAGAGAGACAGAACATGAGTGGGAGGGGCAGAGAGAGAGGGAGACACAGAATCTGAAGCAGGTTCCAGGCTCTGAGCTGTCAGCACAGAGCCCAACGCGGGGCTTGAACCCACCAACGTGAGATCATGACCTGAGCCAAAGTCGGAGGCTTAACCGACTGAGCCACCCAGGCACCTCTTCAATCTCTTTTAGATACTGAACCTACTGCTCAAAAAAAATCTGATCTCCATACATCAGCACTCTAACTGTAAGAACATGAGTCAGAACCCCCACAGTGGATCTATTTGCCTCAGTGGTTGTATCTGGGAGTACGCAAGATCATGGACGACCACTTGACCCCATCCCTATTGTTCACTCAAGAACACGGTGAGGGAAAATACTTACTTCCATGTTTGTCCTCTATGTTTATCTTTTAAGTTTATTAATGTTTATTTACTTTTGAGAGAGAGAGAGAGAGAGAGAGAGAGAGAGAGAGCATGAGCTGGGAAGGGGCAGAGAGAGAGGGAGACTCAGAATCCAAAGCAGGCTCCAGACTCTGAACTGTCAGCACAGAACACAATGCAGGGCTCGAACTCATGAACCACGAGATCATGACCTGAGCTGAAGCTGGACGCTGAACCGACAGGGCCACCCAGGCACCTCTGTTCTCTATGTTTATTTTAAAGAGATATATCTTGTGGAGAATATAATTTTTGCATTAATTTAGGAGGAAAACATATGACTTTAGAGCATCTTGTTTATATTTGACATCTTTGCACAATGTCCTCAATTTCCTGTGACATGCTTCTCCTGGTATCTGAATCTTGGAATGATTTGGAGCACACATTTGAGAAAAATTATACCAGGGGTACGATGGAGGACTGAACAATTAGCACTCATCTAGTTCTTCATGTAGGAGACACAAGTAGAAAATCTAGAGAAAACGTATCAACATTCTTCCTTCTTCCTTTCCTCCCTCTCTTCTTCCATATTACCTTTCTTTTTTTCTTTTCTTAAATGATTATTGAATCACTACTAAAAGCCATAGGAGACATAAAGGAGAGCTCTATCTCTAGGACTTGGATGAACCTTGTAACTCGTTGTGCATCTAAAAACTATAGGTTTAGACAATGTGATCTCTAAGTAAGATTCCAGGTTACTAAATGTCGATGCTAATGGCCTAGTCCTCTTTATGCATTATGTTACAAACTTATGTAGCCTGAATCTGTAAAGTAAATTATACAAAGAATTTTAAATTGTCTAAATATGTCAAAATATGTTTTAAGTGTGTCAGAAGCAGCATGCATAAAAACATAAAAAGCCCACCATGGCTCAGAAATCCATGGAGACTTCCCAAAGGAGATGGGCCATGCTTGGGGTCTTGTGGAGAGGTAAATAAAAACACAGAGGAAAAAGGCGTGGGGACAGACGTAACTACAGAACTCTGAGAAACCACGTCCCACTTGAGCAGGGCTGATGAGAGCCAATAAGGAAAGGGGAGCCTCTGTCTTACCACTATATGCAACTAGATTCTGCTACAACTTCATGGGCCAGGACCAAGACCCTAGCTTCCAGGGGAGAGCCCTGCAGAACCCAGGTGAGCCATGCTGGACCAGGTGAGCCATGATAGATGAGTGACAGAACTCCAAGCTGGCACATTGTGTCGCTGTAAGCTGCCGCATTTGTGCTCATGTATTGTGGGGCAAAGGAAAACCAACACCTCCCATAACATTTCCTAAAATGAAACACTTGGCCTTTTGAATACAAGGGCTAAATTTCTAGAGCCTGGGGAAACAGCATAAAGCAAAACAGGCCTACCAAAACTAGACCCTCTGTCTTAGCGCCGAAATCCTTTTTGTGTCTGTTCATGCATCCATCCACTCATTCAACGAATACGTTTTCAGAGCGCATTCTAGACTCACGTTCTGCGTGGACCTACAACCGTGGGCTTAATCGTATGGTACCTATAGGGTCACGTGACAGAAGAGAGACCAGGCAGTGGATTGAAGAAGGCCATCACGTTTACGCCAGTCCATTAGAAAAGTAAATTCTAGGATTTCCTATCGTGCTAATAAAATCCCAGTACTGTGTGGCCAGACGTAGCCACACTGAACTTTTAAATAGTCACACATAGTATCATTTCAATAAAACATGCTTCTTATGAGGAGAAGGGCACACCTTTTCAAAATAATAAATTCCTAAAACATATCTTGGCATTCCAATCAAGCTGCATGTTGAGGGCTTCTCTCCTCTCCTAGGAGATGCCCAAGTGACCATTAGTATCTGATGTCTAGTTCAAAATCATCCACATATGAAGTACGTTTTCATTATTCATACATATCCATCATTAAGTTCATATTGTAAGTAGTATTTTATATCAAGTTAAAAACCATTCACATGAGAAGCACATATTCATGTTCATACATCTTCATTATTAAGCAGCAGAAATTTCTAGAGTGATTTCATATCTCCATTGTTTAAAAGGGCTTCAGGGGAAGAGTGATTTCATACCAACAGCACAGCACTCAGAGTAACTCGTCCTCCAAGCTCTGGTTCTATTAAATTACACCACCAAGTTCAATATTTATCTTGTCTTGCTGACACCCATCTCAGATGTGATCAGCTTTTCAGTCAAAACACTGTGTTTCTAACGACACTACAAATGGCCTGGGATCTCAGAATCAACATGCTTGCTTGCTGCTCCGCACCTCATTCTCCTAAAACAAGTGTCCTCAGCCAGAATGCGGCTGGCAGATCGGAGGATGATTCATGAAATAGAATGGGATTCAACTTGGCGTTTCCACTGGCTGTGCTGAGCCAAAAGGAAGCCAAAATGTGTTTGTTTCCACAAAACAAGCAGCTTTCACAAAGTGACACATGGGGGGAGCAGCCACTGGGAGGAAGATGGGCTGATGTTTTCTCTGCAACATGGCCTGTTCCCTCAGCGGGTATCTGCTCTCTGTACTCAATACGCGTGCCACCCAAGACCCAGAAGGTTCCTCACTGAGGCCCGGAGCCTCCCATGGAGGCTCTGTCTGCTGATGCACGGGCACTGAGGGTTCAGGCAGAGCCCTTCGAAAGTCCTCTGAGATGACTCTGTGACGAAGCTCATCGCCCGTCGCAGAAGTGGTGTTTAGGGAAGAAATAGTGAGATCTCTGTCCACGATGTGGATACGAACTCCTCGGAGACGGTGCGTCTTTTACACAGAGCACTGAGCACGCACACAATCACAGGGACCTGCCCGCATCACGCAAGCCCCGCTGTCTGAGGGCGATGGCCCGCCCTGGAGGTGTGTGGACCTGCCTCCTCGCAGGGACGGCCCCTGAAGCTAAGCCAGCCGCCTGGGTCGCAGACTGAAAATGTCTTCCTCATAATTAACAGCCATTTCTCTCTGGGCAATTTATTTTATTCATCAGCTGGTCCTTCCCCATCACGCCTGGCAATAAGAAACTTCTCCTTCAGACCTTCTCCTTTTGCGGATTAAGTCATCAGCACAAAATATACCCCTCCCCTTCACCCAGCTTTCCTCCCTCTGTAGACCACGTTTTAGGCAGGCCGGGTGGTGCCATCCATGCCATTGCTATAACCCTATGGCTGGCATGGCATCTGGCACACCATAGGCGCTGAATAAATGCTTGCTGAATTAAATATTTTCAATTCTCTGTTGGTATTGGTTTCTTCTGGACTCATCAGGTTTGTTCACCTGTTGCGTAATTAAGGTTATCTGCTAACACCGCTTTGATAGCTGTTAAACTACAGAAAGCTCCCGAGCCCCTTCCCAGACATCCTGGTCACCCTGGCTTCTCACCCATGACCTTCCAGAACTTTCTACTACTCAGCAACTACAGGAATAATACCCAGTTGCAGCAAAGGCCTTCTAGGACCCTTCTGATAGGTAAAGGTCTAGCGCCCTGCACTGAAATGGTATTTTGGTATTTATTTAGTTTATTTATTTATTTTTAAGAGAGTGTGTGAGTGTGAAAGAGAGCAAGGAAGGGACACACACACACACACACACACACACACAGACAAAGAGAGAAAATCCCAAGCAGACTCCACACTAGCAGCAAGTAGTCACCTGTCGGGCTCAAACTCAGGAGCTGTGAGATCACGACCTAAGTGAAACCAAGAGTCAGATGCTTACCCAACTGAGCCATCCAGGCGCCCCCTACAATATTTTTTAAACACACGCCTGGCTCCAATGATTTAAAAATCATTATATGATCAAGAATAACATTCCAAGGGAGATTAGTTTAAATAATAAACCCCAAGTGTTACCAGATGCTCCTACCTTCCATTCACTACATCTGAATCAATAGTTGATACGCGGGTGCAGTAGGGCAAAAGCTAAGAACGTCAGGGAACACGAGGATAGAGAAGCCACGACGGTGGCAGCACGGTGCAGGGGCTTGAATGCCAAGACAGTCTCTCCCACGAAGAATAGCTTGAGAATATCATCAAACTTGTAAAACCTCCCTAAAGTGCTGCATTTACAGAAATAACATTTTACAGCCTCTTCCAAACTTTGAGAAGATACCCACTTGCTGAATAATTTACTAAGTTGGTTTTTTTTTTAGATCTGAGTTTACCTGGGTGTTTTTATTACTGCGTTTTGTTTTATTTGTATTTTTAATTTATGTGATGGGATAGTAGGAAAGGCGCTGGAAAAAGAGTTGGAGCAGAGCAAGCAAACATATTCATAACAATAGCTTCCCTTTTCTTCCTCTCCATGGAAGCGCATAGAAAACCAAGTATTTCATGCCTTACAGGTGCCTAGAGAGACGTTTGTTTTGTATTCGGCAAAGGGAATTTTCTGAATTATTGCTTCAGAGACACACTTCTAGCAATAGCCTTGTCCACGGCCTCAGAACCATGAGTGTTAAGCAAGTCTTTTTTGGCAAGATAGTGATGGTGAATTGTGCATATTTTCCATTACCTGACTTAAAAATTGGAATAAAGGGTGAGAAACAACAAAAGGCATCTTTCCATGTCCGTGCCTAGTTAAATCCTTTCATGCTGCATAGTAATCCATTTTATGTAATATAATTAATTGAACTAAGCTTTAATTGATGACCATTTGGATGATTTCCAGTCTTGCTCTTACAGTCAATGAATTGCAAAGATTTTTTTTGCATGCATTTTTTTGATGAGTCAGAAGTTAAGTGCATGATTTGCATGAAAAAAACAAGCTGTAGAAAACTATCTATACCATAAGTCCATGTGTGTTTTATTTGCAAAGTTATGTATATATTCATCAAGGCACGTGTGTAAAGGAGAAGCAATTTCTGGAACATCACACGAGAAATTATTAATGGTAGTCACCTCTTGGAAATGGGGTTGGGAATGAAGGGAATGATGCGTTTTCCCTTTTATACCTGTTGGGCATTTTTATCAAGAGTTTCTTACTTAAATAATGATTGTTAACAAAATTATGCCCAAGCCAAACCAAGACAAAAGCCCCAAATCAGCTGTGTTTTGGACCAAGAAGCATTTTTGGTGTGTTATCAGTATATTTCTTTTTTCGTAAGTGAGGAAGGGGCAGAGAGAGAGAATCCCAAGAAGGCTGTATGTGAGGCTCAAACTCACGAGCCGTGAGATCATGACATGGGCCGGAATCAAGAGTTGGACGCTTAATCGACTGAGCCACCCAGGCGCCCTAGGATGTTATCAGTACATTTTGACGCAAACTGTATTACAAAGGAAAAAATTCAGAAATTGAGAAAAAATCAATTACCATGAACTAGGGCTTAAATCTGCATATAGATCTCTTTCCTCCAATTCAGTCTGAAAGTTTTACATTTGCAAGAAATAGAGCCGGGACAAAGCTTTCAGGCATCAGTCTGATCTAGGTTTGAAACCTCCCAAACCATTAACAGGCCTGCAAATGTCAAGTTAGTTCCTAAATCTTTCTTGTCCTCAGTTTCCTCACTGAAAAATGAGGGGAAAAAAAAGAGTATAGCACTTTTTGCCTCATTAAGTAATTGTGAGGGTTAATGAGGTATATATGTGGCACTTAGCACACGGCCTGAGGGAAGCACTCAATTAATGCTAATTACGTTTATATTACTATCGTTATCATTTTCTTAAAAAGCAGCAAATCTAAAAAGCCAACAACTTACAGTTACCACTTTGATTTGCACTAAGGTAAGCACAGCATACAAATAAAATTCCGTCAATGGGAGAAAAGAACAAATATTAGTAGTTGTACAAATATCCAGGCTTCCTGAGATGCCGTCTTCCATCTAAAGAAGCTGGTGTCTCTTTGCTGATTTGTATCACCGCAAATTACCATCACAAATCAATTTCAGGGGGTCAAGAGGCTGTTTCTCAGTGACATGCCCCAAAGCCTCCCAAATGAGGCACCGGATATTTGCATTCAAGATGTCTGCCCCGGGGACCCCAGTGAGCTGGACTCAGGACACACAGTCGGCCCTTCCTTCCTGCCTTGTCCCCCGGCGTCTCCATCAGTTCCCCGGAGTCATTTTGTAGTCATTTTGCTTTTGTTTTTGCTATCATGTCCTGCCTTTCTATCCCCTTCTTCGAATCTTGAACTGCTTTGGGGTTGGTATTTTGAACTCAAAATACCAAAAGCGTACAGCTGAAAGAAAGAAAGAGAAAGAATGAGAGACAGAATGAAAGAAACATAGAAAAAGGAAGGAAGGAAGGAAGAAAGCGAGAAGGAAGGAAGGAAGGAAGGAAGGGTGTTCTTGTCGCTAAATAAGCAATGCAGAGTAATATCCAGATAAAGCAAAGGTACTCCCTCCAAAATTAACCATAGGTAACATCTGGTGCGCCTCCTTCTGTTGACTTCACAAATATTTACTGAGCACCTGCTCTAAGATCTCAGCTCCCCTGGGACATTCACTGAGTGTGGGTGATGGGGTGGGGGAGACAGACAATGAAGGAGAAAGCAAATAAATAAAGGAAGCAATTCTTCCTCGAGGGTGGTGGTGAGGAAGGCTTCCTGGAGGAGGTGTGATATAAGTTAGCACGTGGTTGGGGCCTCGGACTGTGACTCAGGAGGAGCCCTCCAGGAGAGGGAAGATTTAGTGAAAGGCCGGAAGTTAGAAAAGTCTGCAATGTTGAGTGTCAGAAAAGCCGTGAGGATGGCTGGGCGCTCCAGGAGTGAGGACAGGTTGTAGAAAATGAGAGGGAGATAAAGGCCCATCAAAGAGCAGGGGGATTATTCCAGGAACCACAGAAAACTGCTACTGGAAGGAGCATGGTTAGATTCCCATCTTTAAGAGGGTACCTGGGCTGCCCCGGCCCAGATGGACTTTGGAGAGACAAGACTGGCATGAGAAGCCCACTGGGAAAAACTTGTCCTTGTCCGGGCAGAAAAGGACAGTGTCCCCAGGGAAAGGCACGCAGGCGCCCGGCCGGAGAGACTCTGAGGCTGCCTAATGGAGCCACGGGTGAGTCATTTGTGATGGCAAACAGTTAAAAGGCATCATTTGAATTGCAGACTGGAGAACCTTTTCAATATTCACAGTGAGCGTTTCTTTGGGGATAATGTAATAACCCGGTTTAAAGCATTTACCTTGTCTTGGCGGTAAAAGTGTGCAATCACTTTTATAATCAAGAACTTGCTTTCTGCAGCCCCGGGGCACACATCTGTCACTAAGTAATAAGGCTCGGGTTAGCACACAAAGTCCCAGAGGATGGGTTCCCTTTGTAAAAACGAATCCAGGGTTGCCCGCATGAGCAGACAGATCTATCAGAGAGGACCCCACCGCCTCCGACTCCAGCCAGGCGAGGTTGACTCAGCGTCCTGACTACTTCACTGGCTGGACGAACACCTGCCCCCTCCTACTGGGAGAAATCACAACCTCCCCGTCCCCCTGGCTGGGAGACATTACCTGGCACACCCCTTGGGCACCAGCTTCTAGGTCCTGAGGGCAAGTTCCCAGCAGAAAGCGAACTTGGCCTCTAGAGGGCGCCTGCAAACCTTCCGGTCTCAGATTTCAGAAGCGCGCACCCCCAAATGTTTGGAGATGGAGAGCAGAAGATGATGGATGGAGTCACTGCACATAGATTTTGGAGTTACTCCCACCTCCAGCCCACCCCACGTCTATAAAATTACATAAAGTTAGTTCTGCTGTACCTTTTCTTTTGAAAAGCAAATTAGAAAATGCAAATTTCAATGGCATTAATATATTAGAGAATGACCTTAAATTAACACAATTTTCCTATTTTCATACATGAAATTTAATATGCAAAAACATGAGATTATGCAGCTAAACTGAGCAGCCCGGGGGGGGGGGGCGTCTACAAAACACACTGACCCGAAGGGCACCAGGTTTGAACACACCGTCCCCACGAAGTCTGCGGCCCTGGCCCATCTCCTGTACCCCCCGCCCCTGCTTCAGGAAGAGGGCGCCACAACTCTTCCCCGGGACAACTTCAGCGCTTTTCCATGAGCAAGTGCCTCAGTTATCATAGTATTTATGTGCCTCTTACCTATATCCCCATAACACCCTGTCGCCTTGGGTCTGAGGTTCCGTCTTGGTTAGCAGTGTCACTGACAAAATGCTTGGCTGTTTGCCTCAACCTGTCCACTCACAGGAACGCAGTGAGTTTGGGGCTGCTCCCTCGCCCCGAGATTTCTAGGGAGGCACACGGGGCACCTTCCAGAAGAAATGCTGTATATTTCCACGTCTGCAATTTCAGACAACCCAGGTGGAATTACACCAGGTACTTGTTCGGCAACTTGCTTTTGACAGGATTCAGAACATGCCAACCCAAGACAGGGCTACTTGGCTTATTGAATATTTTAAGCTAAAAAGGTTTGAGGAAACAGCAGAATCAGGAGGTCACTCTGATCTTCCCTCTCCTTCTTCCCTGAAGCAGGTCCGGAAACCCTCGTGTGAGACATGCCTTTATCCTCAAGGTGCCAGAATCTGAGCAAAGACCTCACTACATTTCCGCTCTTCACTATACTCAGTCACGCTCTTGGCCCTATCGTCTCCTTCCAGTACTTTCCACCCCGCATCAAACGCAGCGTGAAAACACTCAGATTGAACTGTTTCTAATGGTCTTCATTTCCTTATGAGAGCTCCGTGTCACATACACTTCAATAAATACACGTGCATGCCTTTTGCCTGTTCTCTTGTTCTGTTGAATTTTCAGACACAATCAGGGACCCCAAGAGGCTCAGGGGAAACTTTTGTTTTCCCCCTTGCCACGTCCTTCACTTAACAATGGGGGGGATGTAACATTATGTTATGACACAGAGCTTACAGCCCTGTTTATGTATTACATGTAGATCTACACAGAAGTATTGTCTGTAAAGACTATGTCCATGTGTTACCACCAGCATGATGTGGTTTATGTTTTTGTTGCTGACGGAAACTTTTCTCTAAGAATATCTTCCCCACTTGAGTCGGGACAAGTATAAGAGAAATCCTTATCGGTGAAATTACTAACTTAAAGGCACACACATTTAATTTTTAATAGATTTTGTCAAATTGCTCTCCAAGGAATTTGCATCAATAACAATCATCAACCATGTGTGACAGACTGTATTCCACTGATATTGCAGATTATCAACTTTCTAAAGTTTATGAATCCTACACATTAAAACAAATATATTCTGAATAAACAATGGACTTTAGTTAATAATGATTTATCACTATTGGGCCATTAATTGTAACAAATGTACTAAACTGCTGCAATATATTCATACAAGAGGAAACTGGAAATGAGATAAATGAGAACCATGTATTACCCTCTCAATTTTTCTATAAAAATTATAAAGTTTATTTAAAAATATTCCCACATATTATCTTGTGTTACTTGTGTGGCTAGATGGTTGTAGGTTTTCAGCTCTGCACTGTAGCTTGAAAGCAGCCCAAGACAGTACAAAAACGAATATGCATGGCTCTGCTTTAATAAAGCTTTATTGGTAAAAACAGATGGAGGGCCAGATTTGGCCCTGGGGCCATGGTCAGTCCATCCCCATCTGCAGGGAACAACAGATGGGAGAAATGGCCACAGGGGTTGGAAGAACATAGCAATGGCAAATTAGAGACCCCATCTTTAACCTCAGAATCTTGCAAATCTAGCAAGGAGTGTCAGGTAAACCTATTAACAGAGAATGAAACAAGGCCCAGAGACTCAGAGAGAAAAAAACCTAGAAAAATGTTAAATGACTGTAATGCAAGTGAAACATTTCTGGAAGCAAAACTAGTTGGGCACAATTAAATTAGCCAAAGTGTCTGAGACGAAGTAGGCACAGAGCCGTGTTGGAAGGAGGGTAGAGAGTGAGTAGGAGCAGAGAAGAAATGAGGACCCAGGACTTACATTTCTGAAATCTGCATGAGAGAGAGAGAGAGAGACTAATGACATTAAACAGTACCACACAAGTACAGCCAAGGCATCTGTATGCTTTAAAAAAAAAAAGCACACCATAACTTAAATTCCATATCTCCCTCCAAAAGAGGGCCTGTTAAAATAAATGTCATCTGTCCAGACTAACAAATGGAGAAGTCTGAATTATTGATACCCCAATGAAAGTCTTCGTTCGAAATGTTCCATGGGTTAATGCAATAATCCACCCCTTTCCCGGGTCTGGCCCCTGCACATCCATCTCAGCTGCAGGGTCAGCTCTGAAATGTAAACCAGGACATGGTGTTATCTGGGACCTCTCTCTCTGTCTCTGTCTCTCTCTCTCTCTCTCTCCCTCCCTCTCAACGTAACCCAGGATTCTCCTGTGTCATCATAAGTTGGGGCCTGAAAGCCTAGATAATCAGCTGGCAAAACAGAGAGATGGCTCAGTATCCTTTCCCTGCAGAGCAATTTTCAAATGGAAATTGGACGCATTGCATGATGGGGCTTTATTTCTCTGCTTGAAGCACCGGAGACTTAACAGTCTCCAAATCCTCAGCTCCATGCAGTGTGGACACCTTTCTGGTGCCAATAGTGACAAATGTCTGTACCGGGAATTCTGGGAATTGGAGTCAGGAAAGGAGTGCAGAACGATGGGAGGTCAAATGATCCCCGTCCCCAGCTCGCAGATGACCAGGTTGGGAGATCCAGACTTAGCTCTTAGTGAAACGGGCCCAACAGGTGATAATAATTACCATGCAGGAAAGAACACATTCTCCTCCAGAAGAAAAAATGAGTCATTGAGCAATCAAGTTCATTGGGGACAATTGGTCTGTCTCCTTGGGTTTACTGTGTCTCCTCTGATGTTCAAACCGATTCTGCATTCTCTAACCTTGGCCCTGAGGTGTGTGTGGCTGAGCTATTCACCTTGTGTTAACTTCTTGCTCTTAAATCACATTGACTTTTTGGGTCAAACTCTACCTTAGAGTCTTAACTCAGTCTCCTAAATAGCCATGTGTCTGTACCAAAACTGAATTTCCAGACCATCGCCCCAGAATCTACACAACTATTTCTCCCTAAGAGCCAACAATGATGGCTGCCAATTCATTCAGACTGTGCGCCCATAATACCCAAATGTGGAGCAGCTCTGCTCATTATGGTAGCTCCTGACCACGTGTGGTTTCCAAGCATCTGAAACATGACAGACTGAGCAAAGGTGTGCTTGAGTGACATACACACCGGATGGAACGTCAACAAAGGTACCTATCTCGTGATTTTTATATCAGTTATGTGCTCAAAAGACAATATTTAGGGTACACTGGTTTACACAAAATTTATATGGGGGCACCTGGGTGGCTCAATCAGTTAAAGTGTCTGACTTTAGCTCAGGTCATGATCTCACAGCTCATGGGGTCGAGCCCCACATCAGGCTCTGTGCTGGCAGCTTGGAACCTGCTTGGGATTCTCTCCCTCTCTCTCTGACCCTCCCCTGCTTGTGTTTGCTTCCCTCTCTCAAAATAAATAAACATTTCTTTAAAAATCCATTTAAAAATATTTATATGAAGTTCACCTATTCCCTTTAACTTTTAAAATGTGGCTCCTAAAAATCTCAAGATTACATTTGTGACTCCTATGTAATTTCTATTGGGTGGTGCTGACCCAGAGTTACAGAATCAAGGAGCAGGGGTGAAGAGAGCAGGCTCTGATGTAGAGAATCATTGTGATACACCAAGAATGTGTTCTGAGGGAGACATTCTTCACAGAAGGCAAGGGAATCTCTTGGGCTATCACCAAAATTGCCTTCCTTTCTGTCCTGGATAAAAATGTAATTCTTTTTTTAAGTTAGTTGAAGAACATAGGCTGTCACTTATTTGTGAAGTGAATTCACTGCTCCTGGGTTTAAAGGAGGCTTTCCTTCCCTCTAGAGGAGGCGGTGAGGGAAGTCCTTTGGGAGCCTCATCGCTGAATTCACAGCTCATCAACAGTGCCTGGCCAGTAGGACACCTGAATAAATACTCATTACATGTTAAATGTTAAGTGCCAGAGTCCAGCCCCAGCAGGTCCAGGACTCCCTGAACGATGGACGGTGTCGGCAAAAGGGAGCGAGAGGGCCTCAGCTTCTTCCTCCTCACCAAGCAGGCATCTCTGCACTGACCAGAGAGTCAGCTTTATTTATTGAAAAAAATGTATGGGGTACAAAACAGGAGTGGCAATTGCCTTAGACAATGATTTCTGATGACAAATTCTTTGGCATGTAAAAATTTCCCAGAACATAGATTGGTAGAAGACTCATGCATAACCTTTATCAATAGTGACTGAAGTAGGTGACTAGATATTTATCACTTGGGGAAGGTATCTTTAGCATTCAAATACAAGACAATGTTTTTAGCATAGCAAAAGCAAGAGTTAGTTCTTTTATGAGCAGGGGTCAATAGCCTGTTTTCTTGGGAAGAAAAACCAGTATCTCAAGAAATGTAACATTTGTTCCTATAATCACAAAAGAAGAAACTCCTATAATACGTCTTTTCATAAGGTACAGTTCACATATTTTTAGCATAAAAAGGCAAGTCACTCCTGATATCAGTCAGTCAGGTGCCTTGGGGGTCAGTGCTCAAGCAGAAACTGAGTGGGGGTTGAGTGGTGTAGACTCCGGTCCCCATCTGACCATGGGAGGCCTTGCAAACCTGCCTTATTTCAGAAATGGCTCCCAGCAGTTAAGTGTTAAATGAACTGAATTTTGCTGTTTTGGGTGCCCACAGATACATAGGCTATAGCTTTGAAACTAGACCTCGACCATAGTTCTTCCACACTTAAAAGTTCCACAAATAAAATATCATCATAGTTACCCTTTAGAAAACCCAAAAAGCCCAGAATTTTGTAGAACAGTGATTCTTACAATGGGGTAAGATCTTCCCGAGCAAGACAGGTGGCCCCATGGATCACTCTTCCTCATCATTGATGGGATTGTTTTATAGCCTTCAGGTGCGCCAAGTTGAGCACAAGATTAGGAATTAATGCTTGACCCAGGGCCTCAGTCTCCACTCAAGTTCATTCCTGGTCAGGGCCAGCCTGACAGACAAACAACCTGTGCGTTGCCATGGGGCCATGGGGAAGGGCCCCCTGCTTGGTCTACAGATCTGCTGTTGCTGTGCTGGTGTTCTTACTAAGGTTGTCTTTGAGTGGCCATTTTGTAAATGAGTCTGACAGGACAATGGAGCATGCATGTGAGCAGAAAGTAGCCACGTCCCCTTAGGCACGCCCACCATGCAGTCTTCTGTTGACCTGTAGCATTCAGGGAGCCCCATGAGCACAGAATACCAGCTGATCTGTAATTTGTAGAGTTCGGTGAGACTCAAAGTGAGGGCAAGGCAAGTGTGTCACATCTGTGATGGAGGAAACAGAGATTCTGACAGCCCTCGAGAGGCCATACTTTCTGCATGAGAAATAACTTGATCTCTAATGCAGAAGGAAAGCAATGGCACTCTAAGAAATAGAGGCGCACTCTAAGAAATAGAGGCAACTGAGGAATCCTATCGTATCCATCCCTACTCATGTGAAGCCCATGGATTCGTAGCCATGCACACTCACAATGATGCCACAGGAGGAAGGGACCGATAGGCCCCCAGACTTCCTTCTCCCTCCACACTTTGTTACCCATTCTAGGTTAATGGTGGATTGTGTCCATAGAATATGCGCATTTCGAGAAGTGAAATAAAAGCAGTTGAGTTAGTCTGGTGCTGCGTCTGTCCTCCCAGGAATAAACCTGCTTAACAAGGTGAGTTTATTCCTCTTCAGAGTGAAGAATTCGCATCGGCCTTGGGAATCATGCGCATCTTAGTAAGAGGGTGTCAGGTCCCATTGCAGGACTAGGGCTCTGGTTGGGTGATTCTGGGGAGCATCTAAGGAAGCAGGGCTTGTTCTAGATTTGATGTTGTCACAAACCAGGGGACAGTTCCGTGAATGGCTTTCTTAACAAATCTTATCTATCAGAAGGGCAAGGTTGAGTGAGGCAACTGCTATGATAGGCAAAGACAGTGTCACTCATTCAGCAAGAGAGGGGTCTGATGGGTATTTTGTGGGCTGTGCAGTGACTTGGTCTGAGGCTATACTCTGTGAGATTGTTTGCACCAACAGGAGAATGCAGGGCTTAAGTGTAAGTGTCCGATCCGTTTGCATAACACTGAGACCGAGCTGTGAATGTCAAATCCAGTTCCCAGACGTCAGAGACTGCCTTTCTCCCCTCCATCATTCTGTTTTGTTAAGAAAAAAAAGACCCATGTGAATGTATAAGCTATGAAATATGAACCGAGTAACCTTACTGATTCTGCACATAAATTATATGCACTGATATTTGCATTCAAAACTAGCACACACAGTATAACGGTGAACACTGAAACTCATGCTAATGATTTAAAATTTTAATTTTTCTTTACTTAGATCAACATTAAACAGCAAACCAAAAGAAGAAAAATCATGAGAAGTTGAGAGAGAGAGAGAAAGAGAGAGAGAGAGAGAGAGAGAGAGAGAGAGACAGAGAGAGAGAGACAGAGAGAGAGAGAGAGAGGGAGAGAGGGAGAGAGGGACCATGCAGGAAGAGAAACAGCTTTACATTTTAGTGCCTTTAATGACACTTTCTTCTGCTTTTAGGACAAGGGACCCTGCGTTTTCATTTTGCACTGGGTCCCATGCATCAAGTAGTTAGCTCTGTTCCAAGTTCCTTCTTTCTTTTAACCCTTGACAGGCCCTAAAGAGAAAGCCTTAAATCTCCTAATTCTCTTTTGTTCTTTTAAAGATCCCTAGCTGCTGGGGTGCCTTGGGGCTCAGTCAGTTAAGCTTTGGACTCTCGGTTTTGGCTATAGTCATGATCTCACAGTTCATGAGTCTGAGTCCCGTGTAGGGCCCTGCACTTTACAGCACAGAGCCCACTTGGGATTCTGTCTCCTTCTCTCTCTGCTCTTCCCTTGCTCATGATCTCTCTCTCAAAAGTAAATAAATAAACATTTAAAAAAGAGAGAGAGAATATAGTTGCTACGGGTTCCCTAAGTCAGGGAGTGTCACATCCATGTGTCCCTTTGCAGGTAGCACTTTGGTAGGTTGGGGAGAGTCAGCTGGCCTTCTCTCTTCTCTCCTCGTCCTAGTCCCTAAGGCCTTTCCATGGGCTAAGAGCAGACACGAGAAGGTTATGGAAGCTGTGTTCCCCACTCCCACCCCCCAAGTATTCCATCTCTGAGTCTTATTTCTGTTGGTCTCCAGTGGTGAGAGAATGCCCTACCATTACTGTGCTTTTCTGCTTAGGGATTGCTCTTTCCTTTTCCCCAGGCCAATATCCAAGTTTCTTTTCACTGCCCTGATCAATATCTTATTTATAAACAATTTTGCATCCTTATCTCTAGTTGCCCTAAGAGCCCTCTAGTGACAACCTCTGATTACATTGGCCTCTGACAGATTTAGAGTGAATCTGTTTCTTAGAAAGGCCTTTCTCTCTCCCTTATGTGAAATGCAGCTCTACAGAATAATCTAGAAAAAAATTTGAACAGAGATTTAAAGTGACTTCATGCCACACCAGATAAGACCAAACAGATAAAGCGCAATGGAAAATTGAGAGCTTTGGATGCACCCTCTCCTTTTTTTTCTTTCTCAGCGAAAATGATGTGGAAAACAAAGGCAAATGAAAAACTAAATTTCCTTACAATTTACAGCCCATCGACAAGTCCTTGAGCCAGCCTAGTGATGTTCCTCCAGGAAAGCCCAATTGTCTCAATGTTAACTCTTTGCTAGATGAAAAGCAATAGTTAAATGGTACAGAGTCTCCATCAGTCTGCAAGTGTCTTAATAATTCAGAAGAAAAACCCAATTTCCAGAAACCGATAGACTCAATTTCCCAGAGCCCAAACATCACCCTCTCCTCCATGAGATAGAAAATCTTATATAATCAGTCAACCCCAGTGCAGTGCTTTCTCCCCATAGGTCCCACCTTGTGCTTTAAAATAACCACATTATTGCACTAAAGACATCTCAAGAATTTTTCTTGACCTTCGACTCTGAACCGCACCCCTCCAAACCGCATCAAAAAGACCTACTGTTCTTACAGTTAGGTATCTGCCTTTGCTCCTTGCACAAAGTGTCAGTGGAAGACTGGATAAGGCCTTGCTTCATGTTGTCTCCTGTACCGGCCCATGCCTCTGACCTGTCCTTAGGGGTCAACATAATTAGTATGTGAAACATCAGACACTTAATACAAAATCAATGACCACAGTTTCAGCTTCTACATATCGAGCCTCCTGCTTGGAGTCCAGCACAGAGTGGGGCTGGGTCCATTATTCTCATTTACTCAGGCCCTACAGGGACCTGGGGCTTCCAGAATGCACTGCCCTGGGTGATTACATATTTCAAAGTCAACAAGGGCAAGCTTTCTGTCAGATGGGCTTGGGGCCCCACCCTCTCTTTTTTATATTAGTTTTTAGTTATTGAAATACGTGTCTGTGGTAGACACCTACTGGTGTAAAGAAATCACAAACAATTATCTCTGTCTGCCTCAATCCCTTTTTGGCGTATATTCTTTGAAAGTTTCCAATATGCATACACACACACACACACACACACACACACACACACACACAAACACACCCACAAATAGCATCATTTTTGACAAAGCATGTACGTGTGTTGTATTGACTCCTTAGACTGAAAGAACACTAAAGAATCAGTGGGTGATCTCATGGATAAGGGCACGTCCAGCGATGCTGTTGGTGGCACCCTCTCTTCCTAAGAGCCCAGAATATGTCATCAGCAATGAATACTAGTGTGACATCTCCCCACAACTGGTCTCGTTTCCATTAGTAACAACAATGTTTGATACTACGGTATCCAGGAAGATCAAAATAGCCATTGCTGATTCGCGGGCAACTAATGTAGGAGCAGGAGGAGACGAGAAGAGGGGGCAGAGCAGAGTGGATTGTGGCTCACACAGAAGAACAATCTAGACAATTTGATTTGGGGGGTCATTTTGTTTTGTGCTTGTGTTTGTGGTTTTGGTTTTTTTACTCATTATTAGTCCTTGATTCCCGAGTCACTGACACTCGCCACCCATCCAGCCAGGGACATTTTCCCAGGTCCTGGCCCTCAAAGAGAAGGCCTGCAGTCACCTCTCGGCCAGCCTTGACTTTCGGAAACCCTCCTGGGGGATAGGGATGCCCTCTAACAAAAACAAAGCCTTTTTTCTATTGCTTTACACACAATAGAGAGAATTTGTTGTCATCAAAAATGAAAGACTACCCTACTGAAGGGGAAAAAAAGAATCCCTTCGAAAGGCTATTAAATGCAAATTGCCTTCCTTGTTGCTAGTGAAAGGTCTCACTTAACACCTAAATTTGCCAACAGGCTTAGCGGGAGCCTCTCCTGGAATCCAGGCTGCTTCATTGTTTGGCTGTTTGTTCAAACACAAAGCAAGTCCTGAGCAACGGATTAGCATAATCCCACCTGCTGCTGTGGTGAAGGCGAGCTCCTAGCTCGGGCTTGTGGGAGGGATGGGGTTCGTCAGAGCTGCTGCAGGAAGCGCTGGGACCCCAATTCCTTCAGGTATCGCCACCTTCACATCTCCTCACAGGCTCTGGTGTCACACCCTTCATGGACACCGCTCCCTAGAGACTCATCGAGAATAAACAGCACGGTGTCCCGGGCATTTCTCTGATCAGTCAGATGCTCTATGTTACAGGGCAGGGGGTGGGGGCGGCTATGAGCAGCAGACGCAGGCTTTTGCTTGCCCGTTTGTAAGTGTTGGGAACTGATTTCTGTTCAAAGTAAGATGCTGATTCTGAAAGAGCTGCTGCATGTCCCCACAGAAGCAATAAAATCCACTGCTGGCCCCCTAGTTCCAAGAGGGCAGAGACGGCCTCGGGCTTGCCACATCTAAGCTGTCACCTTGGTGTCACAGGGACGCATGCACGCGGCACAAGCTGAGTGTATGACTGAGCAGCAGAGTCCTGACGTGATGCAGGCAGCAGAAGAGGAGGGGATACGGTCTTCCAAATAAAATATTTTTAAGTTTATGTCCATCTATTCTTTAAAAATTTTTTTAAATGTTTATTTATTTTTGAGAGAGAGGTAGAGTGTGAGCAGAGAAGAGGAAGAGAGAGAGGGAGACACATTCCAAAACAGGCTCCAGGCTCTGAGCTGTCAGCACAGAGCCCGACGAGGGGCTTGAACCCACAAACCGTGAGATCATGACCCGAGCCAAAATCAGACGCTTAACCGACTGAGCCCCCCAGGCACCCCTGTGTCTGTCCATCCTTGATTTGGGCCCCACTGCCCCAATTTCATCCTTTTCTTGTTCCAGTGGCAGTTCAGATGGGCCCTTGTGTCTCATGCCTTTATGTTACACATACGAGGAATCTAATGTCTGAAAAGGTAAAGTTACTTATTTGGGGAAACACACTACTCAGTTTTTACAGTATTTTACATTATGAATCTTTAGAAATCGGTTTTCTGTGAATGCATCAGTCCTGCCGTGGACTCTAGTTTGTCTCTAACAACCAGAACATCAGAGTTACTAGGACACCAGTCTCCCTCCCTGTGGTGGCTAGCAGAGACTTGATATACTGTGGTTTCAACAAATCTGAGAGATCACGTCATCGTAAGACACACAATTACATTATGCAGTATGGAGAAAAAAATACTGCGTAACACGGGAATTTCTAAAATTTCTTCACATTCAGGAAATGATGCTTTTATATTGCTTCTTAACTCTGTCACTGATGGGCACCCACGATGGGTGCCCTTAACAGCATGGATGAGGGGGGTCTGGGTGGCTCAGTGGGTTAAGCATCTGACTCCTGATTTCGGCTCAGGTCGTGACCTAAAGAGATGACGTAATTCTCTTAAGCAGATCATTATCTAACTTATACTCTCAAAATCTGAATAAAATATGCAGAGACCCCAAAGTGACCACCTCTGTAAAAAGCTTAAAGGAAGCTTAAAAAAATGGCCCACAAGGGGTGCCTGGGAGGCTCAGTCCACTGGGCAGCCGACTCTTGATTTCAGCTCAGGTCATATCTCGAGGTTTGTGGGATCGAGCCCCGGGTTACCTCTGCATTGACAGCGCAGAGCCTGCTTGGGATTCTCTCTCTCCCTCTCCTTCTCTGCCCCTTCCCTGCTCACACTCTCTCCCTCCTCTCAAAATAAATAAATAAACTTTGAAAAATAAATATAGAATAATAAAAGTATCGATGATACCGATTTTCATTTCTTTTCTTTTTTGTTTTATAAAACAAAACAAAAAGGTCCCGTGACTATTGTCTGGACATTTTTTTTCAGCCTTGCTTGCTTGGACAGCGTCACAGGCAGCCCCGGGCAGCGGCTGGAAGGGGGAGGCCTGCTCTCTGTGCACGTCGGGGTCTCCTTTAGATCCCCAAAGCCCACGCTCGCTGCTTCTCCAGAACATAAGGAATCACAGCCTTTCCTTTAACGACAAATAATTGTTTTCCTAATACCAAATGTGTGGCTCCTTCTGTCTTGCTCGGTACTGGATAACTTCTTAATGCCAAATCGTAGTGTAATCGCAGACAGTTTAAGCACCCATTAAACCATTCAACACATATGGTTGCTGCAGTTCACAGAAAGCAGTGCAAGTGGCCGAGGTAAGGAGAAGTGTGAACCAGTTTGCTGAGGAGCAGTGGTGGGGGCTTCGTGGGACCACCGCCTGGCCCCCACCGCCACAGAACTCCCAGGGAGCCTAAGATGCAGCTTGCTTCTGCCACATTGGATGGGGGGGATGGGGATTGTGCCCCTGCACACTGTAAAACACAGAAGTAGCTCCAGCCTGAATCCGGGTTTCTCCTTGGAAAGTTCCTTGCCCCAGTGCATGAGGCTGGGATTTGACATTCCACCTAAAACTTAAAAAAAAAAAAAAGTGCCTAAAACATCTCCCAGAGAAAAAGGCAATCAAGGCAGGTTTTAAAAAGACATCTCTAACACTAGCATTTCTTGATGCAAGTCTAATGCACATTAGACTCAACAGAGGAATTTTAAGAGAAAGGAAACAAACAAAAAATACTCACCCCAAACACATTGAATCTGAACAGCAGCCAGGCAGCAGGTGATTTGGGAAAGCTCCGTGGGAGGTGCCGGCGGGCAGGCTGGGAAGGAAGCCCACCGTTAGGAACACACGGAATCTCTTGGGTTTCCAGAAAGCTAAATTCCTAGCGCATCGTATGCACCACAGAGCGAGCATACGTCTTCTTTGGGTCTTTGCTGGGTGTGGCGGCAGGTGGGTCTAGGGCTTGTTTCACTTGGCCATCCCTCGTGTGGGCACTTTTCCCCCTCTTTCTCGCCTCTTCTTTTTCTTTTTCTCTGTCCCTCTTTTTAAAGCCAGGGTGGCCATCTTGCCGCACAGATCTATTTTAGGACAGCTGCACTGTTGAGCTTTTAAACCTTTCAAACTGCTAGCCCATGATGCCCTATCATGTATAGAAAATAGACTTCCCAGGACTCTCTGAACTCAGATCCTGGCTACAGTGTTGAGGCGTCCTCCTGGCCCTCCCTCCACTGGGCTAGTCAGCTTCTCTCTGCTCCTTGGAGATGTCTCCCCAGCCCCACCGGGCTTTTGGGGCTAGGGACACTGACAGCCAGCCCCTGGGACTCTGCAGGATCCCAGCGTCTCTGCCCAATGCCTGTTAGCTGCAGACAATACACAGCAGGTGGAAAAGGGGCACCTGAGCTCAGCAGCAGGGACCAAAGCTCTGAGAAATCCTTATCACAGTGATCTTCTAGCACTTTCTGGGATACCTTACCTCTCACGGTGCCAGTACTGGCAGGGCATTTATCCATCAGCGCCTGGGGTCTTCCATCATGAAAGAAGAAACTTTTTTAAAGGAGATCTTTTTATAAAGATCCCTCAGCCTCCTTGACTCCACCTTCTGCGAATTCCCCTTTTGTTTCTGTTTTTTGGCTGGTTGATTTTTTTTTAGACTTAGGAACCCTGCAAAATTAGGAAAGAGAAAGCAACTGGAGAAGGAAGCTCATACCTAAGAAATTGGGGGAAATGTTTAAAATTCATTCCCCAGGTGCCATCAATGTATTTGCAAGGAAAATCGACTACAGCGTGCTCGTTTTGTAAACTTCCTTTGAGCTTCTTACAGAAGAGATGCCCTTGGTGTTTCTGCATATCTTATTCAAATGTTGAGAGTGTAATTGAGATAATGATCCATTTAAGGAAATTAAATAATCGCACACTTGAAGGTAATCCATTTCTGCATCTCTTCATGAGATCTTTAATCAGTGGTGAGTTTTCTTTTTTCATAACAGACTTAGGATCACATCTTCCTTTGTGTAACTTTCTTTCTGTAAGATGAAGAAGCCAGGGATGCCCTACATATCACAAACAGAAGAAAGAGAAATTTATTACCTGAAAGCTCTTCTCCCTTCTCTGTTCCACACTCAAGTGACTTTTCCTAACAAGCCATGGCTTTGAGTAGAAGTCTCTGCTCTCTATAGTTCATGTGAAGGAAATGTAGGGAGATATAGTTTGTAATGAATTCTTAACAATCTATGAATTATCCATACTGTTAAGTTAAAGGCATGTTGGACAATATATTGCTCCCATATATAGTACATTATATAGTTATACGAGATTGAACACACTGCTTAACCTCATTAAGCCTCAATTTCCCTATTTATGAAAGGAGATCTTCATAGTATCTACCTCATAGGGTTTAACAAAGTTTACAATGAATATAAACTATGAAGCTCATTGCTGGGCATTCAGTTAAGCAAATAATAGATGGCAGTTAGATGTTGTTATTGTAAGATTTAATAGGTGGAGGCAGAGACGAGAGGAAAGTAGAAGACCAAGTTATGGAGCCAAGAAAGCCTTTATTGGGGTCTGCGGCCCCCTGGCGAGGTTCCTTGACTCCAGTAGGGGTTGAGTCAGGGAAGTCATGCCCAGTATGGGAGGGCAAGGTGTTTTATGGGTGAAAGAGTTCTGAGTTTGGTCTCGGGAGGGCAGATTACCATGGGCATTTTTGGGCCGTGGCGGGCTGGGATTGGCTGCCTCCTTTGTTGGGGTGAGGGGAAGCTGGAGCTTCATGATTGGCTGTTTTCAAATGGTGTGGGACATTCCAGGTCTGCGGGGGGGGGGTTGTCGGTGCATGGAGCTCCCCCCACCCCTGCCCCACAGCAAAGTGGCCGCTTGGTTGCCATCTAAAGGTAACTCTTACAGTTATTACTACGCTTCATTCTCCCTCCTGAAATAGCTGTAAGTAAGAACAAAGTACAAATAGCATGTTTTCCCTTTATCTTAAAATTTACCTTCTCAACTTTTGCCTGGGATCCTAAACAGAGGGACAGAATTCACAGAGCACAATTCACCTGTCTTTGAATCTGGATCTGTTTCTGAAGTCAGGGAGAAAAATCCCTATCCTCTGAAGGTCCTTCTAGTTGGACTAAGAATCAAATTGACATGAGACAGATTCAAGGGAGAAAATTCAACTGAAGAGCATCTCTCCTGGAAATCCACACTGACACAGAAATTCCAAAGACAGTCAGGCAAATGGAAGGATATATGTCATTCTGAACCAAGGAGAAGGGGAGAGGGGTCTGGCACTTCAAAGGGAAGAAATGCAATTCACAGGAAAATGAAACAGAGTAAATGGTTGGTAAACGAATGTGTGCTGGGCCCCTTAGCAACCATGGGACAAAGAGAGGACTTTGATCAGAGTGGCCGTGCTGGGCTCCTCTTTGGCCAGCACCCCTGGTTCCAATCATGATGCGGCCATCTGTGCTGATAGCCCTCTTCCTGGAGTGGGTCCTCCATCTAAATTTTTTATAGGCAATTGAGGGGAAGGTGGAGAGCTTTTCCTGAATCTGCTGGGTCTTGATCACTTTTAACTCAGAAACATCTTTATATGAAGTTGTCCATCTTGGGGCGGCCTGACCTTGGCCCTATACTGTCTACAAACTGATTGAATGCAGTAACTGGAGGGTTCCAGAGACTCTTGAGGCTTCCCTGTTGTGAGCTCATTGGAGTCCCCTTCCACATCTTAATCTCTAGAACTCTCTAATAGCAATACACTTTACATCCACATCATAGTTTTTGGGTTTAACTTTACATGTCCACTTTATAACATCTCAGCAATATGTCTGTGTTGACCAAGAAAGAATTTGTGGAACATTTATGTCAACAGGCATTGTTTTGTTTTGTTTTGTTTTTTGGCAGTTAGCGTTGTACTTCTGAAGATACAGACTCAGGTAGGAGCCTGACTCACGTTCTGAAGGAGACAGTGGGTGGGGGCAGGGTTATGTAGGTGAAGGGCTATGAGTTCAGACCTCGCTCAGGTCCTCTATGCCACATGAATCACCTGGAATCAGCTGGGGGTAATGTACAAATGAGGAATTGAACCTTGTCTGGTTCAGTACCACTGAGTCAGGTGTCACGGTGAGGACGGAGTAAGTCCAGGCCGAGGGCTTGCAGCTGGCCGGAAGGTTTTGAAAAAGTTCATGGTTTCTCTGTTGAGGCTGTGCGTACATCCCTCCCTCTTCCCTATGGCCTCCTGACACCTATTTTAAAAAGAGATGCTCCTAGCTAGGCTCACTGGCTCCATTGTGAAATCTCTTTCCACATTAGCAATAGTATTGGTACAGAAGAAAGAACACAGGAACGTAGGTGAGCTGACCACTGTGAAGTTTAGGAATGGTAAGATCAGGAATCTCAGACACACGCCATTATCCCCCTTAATAAGGTCAAAACCAACTTACTAATACAGAGAGGCAGACACACAGCTAAGAATCCCTAGATTGTTTTTTTTTTTAATTGAAGTTACTGGGTATTGCTATGGGGACCCAGCCCCCTGACGCTATCCTTTCTGCTGTCAGGCTTTGCCAAAAACCAAAATCCACGAGTCTTTCAATGCTTGACTTGGGCGTTTCGTTTCAACTGCTTCCAGTTCCGACCTGTAGGTATTGCCCTGCTGGCGAATACGGACCTGCTTTGGTGGCTGGCCTCTTCTTTTCCCATTTGACATTTCTTGAAACTGACAACAAGCCGAGAGGTAACAGAAGGCAAGAGAAGCAAGTCTGGAAGGTCTGAATTAGTGGGGTTAATAAATCCACTCAGAGGAGAACTCCCTCATAACCAAGGGTTTATATTTGATATTGAGCCAACTCTGTGTTCTCCTGAACAGTTAACAACATGACAGGGAGGAGCACCTTTCTCTGTAGGAAATGAGTGTGGTTTCCAGTGGCCTAATGCGTCCCCAGGCGTGATGACATCTGTGTTCTTATTTAAAACCCAAGGGTATACCACCTTTTGCTATCTGAGCCGTTAGCTTTTAAAAATACTTAAAAACCAATCAGCAACTAAATTGCATCTGAAGAGCTGTTTCAATTATAGAATAGAGGCAGATCTGCAGCAAAGTATTTTAGAGCTGCAAAAATTAATGTGCATTTTAATGCTGATTTTCAGAGTATAATACTCTTTGTAATTCATTTAAATGTATTCTGGGCGTTCCATTCTAGCTTCGGGCCCAGCAGGCGTTCTGAGACACCCTAAAACTACATTTTAAAAGTTTTTTTTAATAGAAAAGTATTTAAAAATCTAAGAAAGATAAACCAAGTGAAAACATAATGGGTCAGCATCTGAATACAGATGGGCTCTCCTTCTTGAATAACACCACTTAAAAACACTCCCACAGAATAATTTCTACCCCAACCTGCGGGGTGGGTCCTATCAAATGAAAACCTTATTGAATTGCCATATTCTCTTCTTGCTGGGTTTCGGACACAGCCTCTAAACTTTCTATCGAGGAGCCACACTATTCATCGGAAGCTACTGACGTGGCAGATAAATCCAGCAGAATTAGTGCCTCCATGGATGGCGAGTTTTAAAACCGAGTTAATCAAACATAAATGTTTTGCCCCAGAGCAATGGCAAGCAGTGCATATGTCGACAGCCCACAGGAAGGAGAGTCAGCAAAGCAAACAGCTGCTTTTGCCTAGCAGTTGCCAACACCGAGCTTAGATAGATGTGCAAGGGGAAGATGGGAGCCACCAGCAGGAAAAAGAGGTCGAGGTGGGCATGACAGCCCAGGTCACCTTCCTAGTCTTCCCCAAGAACTTAGGGGAAGGACAAATTGCAACCAGAGGACACTGATGATCCAAGAGCCCTGGGCCTCACCTCCTTCACTCCCCTCACCCTTTTGCACAGCAAATGGGCCAACAGCGTCAAAGGGAATGACTCATGGAAAGAACTGCTCACTGCCCACAACCCAGGTTTCAGCCTTCCTACCAGCCCACAATGGCGCATAGACACTATACTGCTGTGCTTTGTGCTGGCGCCATCTTGAAACAAAACAATCACATGCTTCCTGGTGACTTCTGGTATGTGGTAGGGGATGATTTCTGGCTTCAGTGGGCCCCAGATCCAGCATTCTTTGGGTTTCATTTGCTGGCGCTGCATTATAATCAGTGACTGAGGTGCCCAGAGTGATGCCAGCCTCGGCCTTCCATTGACTCCCCTTCCTGAAGCTTGTTTCTCTCCTTCCCCGAAGTCAGCATGGCCGCAAATTGAGCCAACCATGCACCCAACAGAAGCTCCTTCCCCAGCCTACCCAGTGGGCCTTCCTCTTGGGAACAGTGTTGATGTTCTGGGTCCTGGGCAAAGATATGAGAGAAGGCCATTCATCTGTTTAACAAGCATTTACTGAACACTTACTATTAGTACTCATCCCGGGTTATAAGGAAATGAGTGACAGGTTAGCCAGAACTTCACTCATCAAAGGGGATACAGTCCAATGGACTGGAAATATCTGCAAGCTCCATGTTGCTTACCTAACGTCAAAGATTTCTCCAACTTTAGAAGAGTGGATACCGGGTCTAGCTTAACTCGAAAGTTGCAGTTAGCACCATAGTTTGGAATGTGGTCTGAACATCTGCAGATCTCCAAAGGGAGGAAACCAATAGCTCAGGGATCTAAAGAAATCTCAGGCTACCTCACAGCCTGACTCACAGGTTGGTGTGGGACTCTGGTTTTCTGAACTCTGGGTTGCCTTTTGTTACCTCTGCTGGAGGCTGTACAGTTTGCGCGCTGAGCCATCAGCCACTGCAGCCCTCATCCTGGCCCCCGTCCCCCAGGCAAACCTAATCTCGAGGTCCTGACACAACCAGCCTGTGTCCTGGCCTTGAGGCCGCCATTTCTAGGCTTCCTCTGAGGAAGCCCTTGAGTCTGCTTCTGAGCTGTACACAGTGATGGCTTTCATTTAAATACCCACTGCTATTCCTGACGGAGCTGGGAAACAGAGAGAGCTATTTATAAGCTTTCTGGTGGCAGTTTCCACAAGGAGGAGGTGAGGCTGGTTTCTGATTTATGCCTTTCTAGCCAGCTGTCCCTTGTCATTTTACACAGGCTGGCATGACATTTCCCTCCAGCTAATTTAATCCTGGAAAGTTTTGTTTCTTTCACACGTGAATAAAAAGTAAGTCTTTAACTTGAATCATCCCTCGCCCCTCCTCCACTGTACTTTCATGGGTTCCATCAAATTTATACACGAGTATCTCACTAAGCTGTGGGGAGAGGACATAAACTCCCTTTACTATGGCTGGTGTGGCTTCCTACGTAGAGCTTCTGCTGAGGGGCGGGTGGGAGAATTTAATTAAGAATTTAGGAATAACTGGAGTCTGAGTGATTTTTTTTAACAAAAGTGTTCCTTTTCCACATATCTTTGAAAGCTAAAAATACAGCAAAAGTATGTACTTGGAGCTAGTCGAAAGCAGATTGAAAACCAGACAAGGGAAGGCTAATCCAATAATCTAAATGTCTCAATCCATTGGGGTGATACCGAGGCCCCAACAACGTGAAACAGAAAGTCACCGGTGAATGAACACCTGAACAATGGAATGGATGGCCACATTCCGGGTCCTCCGGAAACTCCAACTGTCAGAAATCATAACAAATCTCCAAGGTTCACGAGAGACTCAAGGCAGCTAGAGCTGCCATCTTGATTTCCAGCCACCCCCTGCTCGCCAGGCCACTCATGTGTGACTCCGGACCCGTCCCTGTTCACACTGCCTGTTGTGGTGTAGGGGGGACTTTGAGGAAGTGAAATCATACATCTTGAAACGGGTTGAGGCGACAAAGATGAAAGATATTCTAACCGTGGCGTTCTTTCAGTTATCTGAGATAAAGCTGCCATCAACACAGCAGAAGTAATATTTTAATTTCAGACCTGAAAGCGGTAGAGACGGGGGTGTGTCCCAGAATCACATGCAACCCACATCCCCACCTTTTTGAAGTGTGTTCAATTAATCCTCCTTGCATAAATAAGTAAATGGATTAATGGATGAGCCTTGAAGAGCAGGATAAGAAGAGTATTTAGAACTTTTCTGAAAATGGAAGAATTTAAAGAGGATTCAACAGTATCCAAGGTGGCAGGGACAAATTTCTTCATTAATGTGCTAAGAGGCCCCAGACGGTGCCCACGTTTTCTCTGTATTCTTAGCTATTGAGAAGGAGTTACAAGCAAATTAAGACAGTACCTGCCAGAAAATGCGAAAAGCCCAGAAGATTCACAAAAATCATCATGAAGCTCTGTGGCACCTCCAAAAACACACTGAAAAATCACATTTAAATTACACAGTATTTCAAGGACATCAAAAAATATAGAGAATGAAATCCATTAAAGGTAACATTTAAACGAAGCATCAGGATAGGCGTGAAGCTCTTGTTTTTGATCCTTAATCCTTACACCTCTCCCTTCCGAGAAATAACCACTTTTATGAAATTGATATTAACCATCCTATGAATTTTTTCAAAAACTGAACTTACTTGCTGATGTATGTATCCATAAATTAGGTATTGTTCTGCATCTTTCCTAGCTTTTTAATAAACACTGCTATATGCCATACATAACTTTCCCTAACTCGCTATTCATACTTGTGTTTGGGGATTTATCTCATATTGACTTATGTAGCTCAAGGTAATTTCTTTTAACTGATGTAGAGTATTTATTATACTTTATGAATATGCTAGCTCCATTTTCCTGGTGCTGTGTATTGTTTTAAACATTTCTTCAGGCCAAGATATTTGTTTTATATATTTTGAGATACAGAAACAGACAGACAGAGCATGAGCAGAGGAGAGGCAGAGAGAGAGGGAGACACAGAATCCGAAGCGGGCTGCAGGCTCTGAGCTGTCAGCACACAGCCTGACTTGAGGCTCGAACCCACAAACTGTGAGTTCGTGACCTGAGCCGAAGTCGGACTCTTAACTGACTGAGCCACCAGACGCCCCAGTCAAGGATACTTCTATAATCTAGCGATAGAAACGAAAGAAAAAAAACAAAGGTGTAGATTAGAAAATATTGGGTAGAGGTACAAAATATAAGGAATATGAAACAGGGTGATCGTGTAGAGCCTGGATTCAGGGAACGGTGTCCCACGGAAGTGACTCAGAAGCCTTTCTTGTCTTCACAAGGAACTGAGAGGCCACCATGTGCAGACTAAAAAGAAAGGGCATGCCTCCCAGAGGCCTGGGCAGACAACCGGAAGAGGCTCGGCAGGTGGAGAAGGAACATCGGGGTGTCTGCCAGCATGGTCCTCCCAGCCGCGAGGCCAGGGTGGGAGGCCAGGACAGGCAGGTTTACCACACGCCTAAGGGTTCCCAAGTCATAAATCAAGCAAGCTTTGAAAGAATATATGTTCTATATTTCTACTTGAACAACTGGGGAAGCAAAAATTAGATGAAGGCAGAGATAGAGGCAAACCCTTAGAGACTCTTAAATGGGGTGGATGGGGGTGGGGGGTCAGCGCTGGGCTACACAGGGGATGGGCATTAAGGAGGGCGCTTGTTGGGAAGAGCACTGCGTGTTATATGTGATGAGTCACCAAATTCTACTCCTGAAACCAATACTACACTACATGTTAACTAACTTGGATTAAAATAAAATAAAATAAAATAAAACAAAACAAAATAAAATAAAATAAAAAAGAAGAAGATAAGGAGAGATGAATAAAATAAATAAGAATAAAGTTAGGGTCTCTGTCTGAGGCAAAGTCATCAAAATACCAGTGGCAACTGAATTTAATTAATTATTATTACACATGTGTGGTTGCACCGATAACCCTTGGATGAGTAATAAAATAAAGAATAATTATAAATAATTTATAAATGACTTTTCATTTATTTCATCAGACTTGGTTTTTTGGCTTTATTTCAATGAAATCATTTATGAATCATTAAAATCAGTATTTACATAATTTGTCTTACAGCAATGAGCTCAAGGATTAAAAATAAATCATATTTTCACTTAAGATATATACAATTTAAACACATTTACTTTTTTTTTAAATTTTATTGTTTTATTCATTTTTGAGAGAGAGAGAAAGAGAGAGAGACAGCATCAGCAGGAAGGGGCACAGAGAGAGGGAGACACAGAATCTGAAGCAGGCCCCAGGCTCTGAGCTAGCTGTCAGCACAGAGCCTGACGTGGGGCTCGAACCCAGGAACCATGAGATCATGATCTGAGCTGAAGCCGGATGCTCAACCCACTGAGCCATCCAGGTGCCCCAAACACATTTTCATAGGGGCACCTGGGTGGCTCAGTCAGTTAAGTGGCTGACTTCAGCTCAGTTTCTTGATCTCACAGTTCACGGGTTCAAGCCTCGCATCGGGCTCTGTGCTGACAGCTCAGAGCCTAGAACCTACTTCGGGTTCTTTGTGTCTCTCTTGCTCTGCCCCATCCCCACTCATGCTCTGTTTCTGTCTCAATAATAAATAAACACAAAATTAAAAAAAAAACAACACGTTTTCATTAAAAACATAAAGTAAAATGTAAGAGAAACTGACAAATTAACATTTGTTTTATATATTTTCCAGAAGGTTATTTTCCTCCTAAAGTATGTTATAATTAATCGGCATTTTTATTCCAAAAAGAAAAAATATTTATTCAAAATTATTTGTTACGATGAAATTTTAAAATTTCAACTACAGGAAATTTAAATAAATCTTACAAAAATAAAATATTTCCCAGTTCAAGACCTGGATATACACCTAGTTGCTAAGGTATGAATTTGTATCCCTTTTTATGTGACACTTAGACCTCCATTGCTTTTATTTTTTAATTTATTTTTTTAAGTTTTATTTATTTATTTTGAGAGAGAGAGAGGAAAAGCAGAGGAGAGAGGCACAAGGAGAGAGAGAGAGAGGGAGAGGGAGGCAGGCATGTTGACCTGGGGCTTGATCCCATGACCCTTTGATCATGACCTGAGCTGAACCAAGAGTCAGACGCTTTACTGACGGAGCCACCCAGGCACCCCTAGAACTACATTGCTTTTAAATATATGGTTTATTATTATATCATTATTCATGTACAGTTTGGCCACTGGCTCAGGAGACAATGGCCATTGAGAGGTGACCCGTGATACTCACAGATTCCAAGAGAAGGGGCCGTGACACCAGCCAGGGCCATGCAGGGCAGCACCGGGCTCAGTCAGGGTCCTGAGGGAGGAGGGAAAAGCTGAGCAACAGCCTCCATCTTGGTTTCCATGAGGCAAGGTAGGTTTTCCCAGAATAAAACACAATTGAACAACAGTAACATAAAGTTCAGTGAAATAAAAAAAATACAAGTTCGACTTGCTTATTTATAACCTGAGTAAAGTAAGTAATGTTGTTATGAGAGAAAAACCTATAATTAAGTGAAAACAAATCTGTCCAGGCATCAAAACCTTTTCAGATGGTGCGTTTATAACAGCACCTGAAGACCACGGCAGGCTACACCACAGGAGCTGGTGCTCACCGACGAAGTCTAACCAGAAACAATTTGCTCAGAACACTGACAAGACTGAGAACTTGTAGGACAAGTCACTAGAAAATAGTTTGTGGTGTTTCCTCTTATAACTGATGAGAACACAGATAATATCTCCCAGTTAGCTGTATTTCTTCATGCTCTCGGTTAGAATTTTGATAAGGCCAGAGTGTGATAAAAACCTTTTGCACATAGTATATCATGCCTGTGATAGCTCAGGACAAGACATCTTATATGGATTGAGAGCAGGGTTGAAAATGATTAGTGTGCACTGGTCCAGATGAGGAAGCAGGGGTGCAGAGAGACGTGGCTTCTGGAAGGGTCCGTCAACGCTGGACTTGCCCTAGTACTTAAACCCAAGATGGCGGCCATTTACAAGGGCATTGCATTTAGACATTTGTTAACTCATTCATCCACGGAGAACTAGAACTTTAAAAATGCAACAATGAGGGCGCCTGGGTGGCTCAGTCGGTTAAGCATCTGACTTCAGCTCAGGTCATGATCTCATGGTTGGAGAGTTGGAGCCCCGAGTTAAGCTCTGTGCTGACAGCTCAGAATCTGGAGCCTGCTTTGGATTCTGTGTTTCTCTCACTCTCTCCCCCTCCCCTACTGATCTTCTGTCTCTCTCAAAAATAAATAAACATTAAAAAAGTTTTTAAATGCAACAATGTGAACACTGTCTGCTTGGTGACCGAAAGCCACAGACACATCATGTTTATTGAACTCCATTTGGCTGTGGGCCATAACACGGAGCTCAGAGGAATTGGCTTTGTCTTGGTGACTTTTATTAATTTTTGGAAAGAAAAATAAAGATGCTAATCCAAAGAAAAATGTCACCATATTTCTAAGGCAAAGAGCAAAGACAGATTGAGCCTTTCAGGCTGGCACTGACCCTTCCCCAAAACTTAGGACTCTACACAGTTACTTGTATGTAACTTCATAAGGAGACATAGACCCCAGTTTCCTTCCCCGAAGTTCATTGACTGAAATGAAAGTGAGACATTTCCAAAATTAGACATTTGGAGACTGAACGGCAAAACACATTCTCAGCTCTAAGCTTTATGAAAGGACTGTTCAATTCACGCTGTGGTTTAACACTCACAGTTTGGATAAAAGCTACCAAGGGACCCTGTAGCCCGACACCGCGCTGGGAGCAAGCACCAGGGTGCAAAAGGAGCAAAATATCACAAATATCTTGAGAGTAGCTACTTTCATAAAAAACGAAACAAAATGAAACACAAAATCATTGCGCACGAATCTATCCACATTTAGAATCCCTCCATTCGGGAACAGCTGTTTTTCATTATGAAACAGAATAAAACTAAATGTCACTCCTTGTAACAGGGCTTAAGGTTGAGCACAGAACGCTGGACCTGACATTGTCATCTTAGCAGCAAATTAATAAATAAATAAATAAAAAGAACCGTCTCTGCTCTCTTCCAAAGCCTAATGGATTATGACATAAAAATACAAGATGAAATATGGACTTTAAAGTGTACTAATAAATTACTTATCTGAGCGTTTATTTCAATTTTTCAATTTCAGGTTGATAACATAATCTCTATGTCTCACACATAATTCTATTAGGACCTTACAACAACACATCTGGAAAACGGGAGAAAGAAGGACGATAGTTTTGGCGGTCGATCTGTCTTATTCTCAATCCGTCTCGATGGTTTATCTTCATCTCCCAGACCCTGTAGACGCCTAAGTGTGTGATCTCGGCACTAGCTTGCGTTTCTCGTGGAGAGAAACCCTGGTGGCGTATTTACTCAGCCAGCACCCCCCATTTGTTCATCTGTGAGTCATCGATGCTTTAACAACTGTTTGTTCACGCATGTAGAATCTACCTTGCACTGTAGCTAGTGCTGTGGCTACAAAATTCAGACAATTCGTGCCTTTGGGACTTCAGATTCCAGTTGGAGACAGTGAAGTCTCTCTTCTAAATGCTGGAATTGCATTGACTGGCTGCCCTCCTCCTGCCCTGGCAAACCGAGTCCTGAGTTTCATGATCTATGGAACCCGGAGACATTAGTTGTGATGTAGAAGGTAATATAACAGCTTATAAAATGCATCCCCAAGAGAAAAATTATTCCTGTCTGCAGGGCTTGATTTGTGAAAGCATCTGGCACAAAGAGTAGCATCAAGGTCTGCGTGCAGGTTGACTAAAATGTAAGTCCCTGAAGCTAATTAGTAAATTAGCATACGGGCTCATCACCTGAACCCCCCTTCCAAGGCCTTTCCTATTTTGCTGCAGAAAGTAAGCCTCTCCCCGGAGACGCAGTTGAGACACATCTGAACAAACATGGCTTTGTCTTCGCTGACTTGCGAATTGATTTCCGTCTTTGTTACCGCATTTGAAATCCAGGGTGTCGCATCCCGGCGCTTCAGCTCCACGCAGTTAATGCAGTGGGTGGTGGTACATTGTTCCCACGCATAAACTTTTCCTTAGGTTAATTGTCTCCTAGGACACAGCTGGGCTGATGTCACAGGCCTAGGAACAGAGGTTCCCAGCTGAGCTGCGGGCGCTGGGCTAGATTTAAAGGCACAGGAGAGAATTCAAGACGGCCCACAGGGTTTTGAGGTTGAAAAGGCAAATCTGGAGAATAAATGTAGGCAATCTCCCAGTCCCATTTTAAGAAATATTCAATTTCTTATCTTTAATTAGCACGGAAGTAGATTCTTTGATCTTCCCGAACTCTTCAGTGATTTGAGAAAATTGTCCTCCTCCTGCTCTGTTAATCGATGTAACCTGGCTGAATTCTAATACAATTCAGTGCTATTTTAATAGCATTTGATTGAGCGCCCATTGTTTGCCAGCTCTGTAGGCAGGTCTTCCCAGAGGCAGAAGAGCACCTAAAAAGGTTTTCCATCAAAGACAGAATGAAGAACGAATAGAATTTATGAAGGGGAAAAGAGGAGGTTCAAAACGGAAGCAATTTGATCAGCATGTTCAAAGGAGTGAAGGAAAGAAACATCTTGGTGGGCAAAAAGGAAATATAAATTGTTTGGAGCCTGAGATCGAGAGGAAAGGGGAGACTCAGGGCTACCTGGGAGATATGACTAAATCCAGGGGCCCGGAGTCCCGTCATTGTTAAGGGAAGGCTTCCTTCCCAATCACCAGGGGGCTTTGAACAAATGTTTTTAAAAGCTATTCTTTTTCTGGGCAGCACACCTGGTGATTTAGATTCAGTCAGTGTGCGCTTGGGGCTCTGCAGATTTATGTTTTTGAAATCCCTTTCAGGTTCCAGTTCAAGATGGCACGGTGAGCTCCAACCTTTGCCCCCTTTCTCTGCCTCTCCAAGCCCTGTTGCAATTACAGTAAAGAAGAACCAAGATGAATCACCCATAACAGCAGCGAGGTCAGCAGAAAAATTGCAAAAGGGGCTGGAGCTGGTAATCTTTTGCTTAAAGTTAAAGAGAGAACGGAGCCCTATTGAAAGCTAACTCCGGTAGGGGGAGCTATGGCCCACCTCTGCAGGAGAAGGCTGTTGGAACAGAGAGGAGTGGATAATGAATAATGTCACAAAAAATAAGATGAGGAGAGTGTTCAGGGAACAACAGAAGCCTCCACTTCCAACTCATGAGGATTAACTGGCAGCCTGCTTTTAAGGATATGGATAGTCGCATTTGAAAGAAAGGTGTTCGAGAAATCCAACAGATACTATTTCTAGTCTGGTTTACTTCTGCCCAACTGGAGGAATAAGACCCAAGGAAGGAGCCCTCCCTAAAATTCACTTGCGGGCTCACGTGAGACTCCCCCCACCTCTCTCCACGCCTCCCCTGCGTCAGACCCTGTGGGGGGCCGAGAGGAAGGTACGGAAGGCAATGAGGAAAGCAACGGTATTCATACTCAGCTGTTGCACACGTGACGGGCACTAATGACACATCGTCTTCACAATCGTTCTGTTAATACATAAAGATGGCACATAAGAACCTTAACATCAAGCCCCCAAACAACCCAGCCAAGTCTGAAGGTATCCCTTCACACAGGGGCCGTGGGAATCGAACTTTCTTTCAGGGAAGGAGGCATTCTCTAATAGAGTGGCAAAGAAAAGACTCAACAGTTCCAAGTGTCATTTTCTTGTCTTATCCACGTTTGTTCATGGGCGAAGGGGAGACGCCAGCATCTCCAGGCTGGGCTGGTCAAGCTGAAAGAATCCCACACTAGATCCGCTCCAAAGGGCCGGGGTCTCCAGGAGTCCAGAGTTCAATGTTCTAAGCGGATCTCATCCAGCAGCAAATGAATCCACATCAAGGCAGGTTCTGGAAACTGGTGTGGAACAGTCTTCCGTCACTATCCAGAAGGGGTGTCACCATCCAGAGAGGGGTGTCACTATCCAGAGAGGGATGTCCTCCCTCATGAGACTTACAAAGCCACAGGGTGTTTTCAGAGCTCCGTTAAAATGGGCTAAGATATACCCATCCCCACAGGAACGGAGTGGACAAGGTCTGGCTCCGTCTGAACTGGACAAACGGACACGGACGTACACACACCAGGCTGCTTGTGGTTTCCATCCACGTCAGGACCCTGACCCACACCAGGCCCCGCCGGATCTCAGGTTCCCATCTGGGAAACGGTCCCTGCTGTGGAAAGAACAGGTGCACAAAGTCTCACTGAACCTGCACCTTTCTGGTCCTCTGGGATTCCTGATGAGGTTGCCGGTGGAAGGGAAGAACTCTCGTTCCCTAGTAATGAGACATTAAGCAGCTTTGGGGGCAAAGGGGATCCCCTAATATTCTTAACATCAAAAACCTTTCATGCAATTGTGTGTAATGTCCTTCGCTCTGCAGTGAGCTTTTATGGCTGATTTTTACAGCGCTGCTGCCTGGGGCCTTCGGTTGCTTCTTCCCCACGCAGCCAGCCTCCGGCCAGGCTGCCCTGGTGTCCCTACATCTGGTGGGAATGACGAGAACTTCTGTGGGAGGGGCTGGGGGCGAGCTGAATGCACCCTCAGCGTGTGTCTCCAGTGAGTTGAATTCTGGTAGATTCTGACCTCTTCTCTAGCTCTTTGAGCAGAATCATCTCCTGCTCACAAACTTGGCTTTGTGTATCAATGAATAAGCCACTTTTCAGCCTCCAGGCCACGTAGGAAACCAGAGGGGCTCAGGGCCCAGCACAGAACGGCAGAGCACAACATTTGCACAGTCTCCACCCGCACCCCAGTCCTCCACAATGGGCCATTGAAAACGCCTCTTGCGTTACCAGGCCCGGCCTTGGGGCATCCAATAAAGAGAACTGGCTGTGCTTTAAAGATTCCTTTTCTCCATCTTGATCTGTAATGACTTTCCACATGGACACGTTTTTTCTTTGTTTTGCCATTTAAATATTCCGTTTTCTAGCTCCAGGGCCACTCCCCAGTAACACCGCATAGATTCTGCCTTGATGCGTCCTTTGCTCTTGAACCTCCAGACACACAGGTGTGAGTTCAAATGTCTGTTTGTAGAGGCCGGCTCTAACATTGAAAATACAATAGCATCTCTCCACATGGTGAGATCACAGTGGCCCTTTTAGGAATGTCAGGGAAATCATGGAATCGGCACGTCTTTTCTGAGCGGCTGCAGTAATAGTTGTGGGGATGTGGGTTCTCAACACGCTCTTAATTTCAATGTTCTGTTTACAGGAGGCTCTCCGAGGTGTGATGCCCACTAACCACGGGAGAGGGGCACCCAGTGAGTCCCTTTCCTTGCATCAAATGTGCTTCCTGTGAATAGTTCTCTGCCTGAGTGCAGCCACAATGCGAGCAATAAGAACTTGTGTTAGTGTGAAATAAATTGGACCCCGACTATCTCCATCACCTCAAGCAGAGATGGGTTAGTCCATTCTATAGATAGGCGGGCACCGTCTGGAAGCCCGGGGAGGCGCCTCTGCCCAAGGAGTGCCCGCGCGCACCTGCAGACCTGCGCCTGCCAACCTGCGCCTGCGCACTTCTCCCACCGGAATCTCCAGGCTCAGGGCCCACATCTGTGAGACAAGGCACTCCCAGATAATTTCAGAAACTTGCATGGGACTGTTGCCGACAGCCCCCGCTTTTCAACTATTCACTAGTTGAAAGCTCCAAGGGGAGGAAATGTTACAAGATGTGTCCCTTCACCTGCGCATAAACACTTCCATCACGAATCACTCTTAATAATATGAAAGGGAGGCCGTAAAGCCAAATCGATAAAACAGGCAGGCTGAACAGTATCAAACTAGAGAGGAAAAAAACGACAGAAACCAGGGGTCGGCTGGGTAGGTGGGAAGCTGGAAGATTATATCAGGGAAGACATCGATGCCAAAATGTGGGAGTAGATAAAATGCAGCAGATACAAAAGAAAAAGGATGATTTTTAAATTACCTGCACATCCCTTGACACTCTTCCCACAGGAGGTGAAATTTAATTTCTTTTTCCGAGAATGTGGATCAGCCTCAGTGACTTGTTCCAAGTGATGCTCTGTGACTTCCACGGCTGGTGTCTGTTGTGCCTCTTGGGACACTTATCCTGGGAGCCCTGAGGCACCCTGCTGCAGAGACCAGAGAGGCAGCTATGCCTGGGTGACCCCCGATCTTGGGGCCCCCAGTTCCTCAGCTCAGATGCCGGGAACGTGAACGAGCCTTCCGAGGTTTCCTGCCCCAGCTTCAAAATGCTGAAGCCTAAAAAAATAAAAATAAAAAAAAGCGAGGCAGAAGCAAGCTGAGCCCACCCCAGGCAGCCCCGCTCAGGAGGTAGCATCCTGAGAAATATATTTTGCTGTTGTTTTAAGCCACTGAGTAGGCAGTGGGGAGTCCCCTGGCCCTGTAAGGACTGCAAGGGGGTGTGCGGGAGAGTGTTGGAAGGAAGATCTCTGATTTGAGATGATTTTGTTCTTTAAAATATTTTTTTAAACATTTTATTTTTGGAGAGACAGAAAGAGAGAGCATGAGCAGGGGAGGGGCAGAGAGAAAGGAAGATAGAGGATCTGAAGTAAGCTCCATGCCATCAGCATCAAGCCTGATGTGGGGCTCGAACTCACAAACTGTGAGATCATGACTTGAGCCAAAGTTGGACACTGACTGAGCCCCCCTGGCACCCAGAAATGACTCGGTGCTTTGTGGAGATTCTGACATACTTTCATGGCGGACAGCAATACGGTGAAAAAAAATTATTACATCGCTTGTCCCTTTTTTTTTCTAATTTAAATATCACATACAACTTTAGAGAATCACATAGAAAATACTGTCACCTCCAACACCCGGACGGTATAGTTGTTTTCAGTTGAGGTGATGTTTCTTGATCTCATCCTGAATTTCTGCTGCCCTGCTTTTTTCACTTACCCATTGACCCCTTCACTACCAGTTTTCCACCCAGTCTTTGGGAGTCCCAAACCCTGCATTTGTACGGCCCCGGATGAGGCACCAAGATGAGAACATGGGAACTGTTTCAAGGGTTGGCCCAACGGAGGTCTGTTTGCCCCCAGCTTGGACTGGCCTCTCTGTTCCGGCCCCAGAGCCTCTCTGACTCCCTCCGTAGACCAAAGCTTCTCAAACTCCACCACATACCAGAGCCACCTGGAAATCTCACCTATTAAAAAAAGTCCGAGGCCCCAAGCCCCCAAAATGCACTCTGTAAGGCCTGAGAATTTATATTCTAGCAGGTTCCCAGGTGCAAAACCTTGTTCCTTTTTCCAACCCCAGGCTTCTCACCTGATGGGTGACCCAAAAGTCATCCATCTTGGATAATTCAACTGGATCTAACTACCCAGGAATTGGCTACACGTATAGCGTTCATCATGCTGACACTCTATACACCATCAATAACATCTTCCATGGGAAGATTCCATCTGACCTTCTGTAGCCTCTATTCTCACCCTGTGCATCTTTTCCTGTGCCCAAAGCTCACCCAGACTTGACCATTCACCATTGCTAGTATCATCCACCCCTCCCTGCCTCTGTGACTTTACTCACACATCCCCTTTCTGGCATCTCTCCTCCAGAAACCCCACGTTACTGATTTTCCAAGGAGAATCACAAATGTCACATGCTCTTCCCAATTCCTAACATCCCAGTTGGAACACCTTCCTCCTTTGGACTCGTGGACACTTTTTGGCCTGCCTCCAATATCACTTAACCAGCCGGTCATCAGTGTTTCTCCAGAATTTTGTCTTTTTTTTCCTTTTACTTCCCTGACATTAAAGATGGAGTTGATTTCATTAAGTATCTATTTGTGTCTAGGTTCACCACTTTGGGTACACTTCAAGATTGACAGCTTTGGCTCAGTTGAGGCTATGAGACCAGATGTTCTTTAAAGATACTCTTACCAGAAGTTAGCTTCCAGATTTTGATTTTTCATTCGTTTTTACAGAATGGTCTTTCGAGAACTTGTAAAAGATCCTAACTGGCTACACAAAAATGGCAGTACGGACAGAGCATCAGAGGCTACTCAACTACATTTTTGGTTCCCAATGGGACAAGGAGGTCAATGTATGCCACACAGAGTAAGAGTCGTACAAAAATTAAATATAGAGTAGTCCCAAGTTACCTTCCTCTCATGGCCCATCTGAGAAGACTATTCTAGGGAAGCCAAAGCAGAACCAATAGGAGCCAGGTTGGCTGAAGTCATTCTTGATTATCAAAGCAAATCACGATCAGGCAGGAAAGCACATGGTTTCCTCAGTTCTGGAAGTGTGCCACTCAGAGTCCCTTCAACAGGGGCTTGCCATGGCATGTGGTCCTTCAGGCTTGATGGCCTCGGCTGCACACAGTGCCTCAACCTGAGGGTGCCCCCTTCTGAGGACACCTGCATCCAATGACTGAGTCAGGACACCAGGTCGAAAGGACTTGCCATTTCTGCCCAACACGGGAGCTCCCAGAGCCCCTGCTGGGCTGCAATGCACTTGACTTCCTCTTCCCTTCCTCCCCTCCCTTCCCAAGTGCTGACCCTAACAAGTATTTTTGCACCCCAAACTCGGTCTTGGCGTCAACCTCTGGAACATGCCATCAGTTATTTCAGCGTTGGCTAGCACTGTGGTAAGAGCAGTTGGAATTGCTCTGCGTTCACCTACTCTAGCTGGAGAGGCCTGAATCAGAAAAATGGCAGCGGGTTCCCTTTCCCTCGATGACAATTGTTCTCAGTCCTTTTGTGCACTTCTCACCCTTTTGAACAGTCTTTCCGGCAGCTTGCTGGAGAGATTCAATGGTATCCGTGATCAGGGCGGCATTGTTCTCTGAGTAAAACTGTCTATTGCTCTGAAAACTCAACAATGGTGGATTCTCAGGTTACTTGATTATGATCCACAGTATGATATACAATTTACATCATGTCCCCAGTAGACTCCTAGGTTTATGTGTGTATGTGATGAAAACAAAAGTCGTACAAGTTACATACAAGCACTCTGATACTTTCTGTTTGTTTTTGTCAGTGCTGGTCTTGGGGCAGCTGGCTGGCTTAGCCAGTTGAGCATTAGACTCCTGATTTTGGCTCAGGTCATGATCTCCCAGTTCATGAGTTCAAGCCCCACATAGGGCTCTGTGCTCTCAGCACAGAGCCTGCTTGGGACTCTCTTTCTCCTTTTCTCTCTGCCCCTCCCCTACTCCTGCTCTCTCTCTCAAAATAAATTAAAATAAAATATGAAAAAAATTCTGATCTACTAAAACTGATTTCACAATTTGCTAGGGTCATCTTTTGTGCATTGAAAAACTATTTCATACTTAAGAGGCAAAATTTATTGCATATTATGGAAACACATTATTGGTACTCTACCCAGTGTTTGTTAAATTTTTCCCACCACGCCTAATAGTGAAAAAACACATGCCTCGCTGTACACAGACAAAAGTTTCCTGAAACCGCACCTCCTTTCCATATGGAATATATTCTGATATGTGCTATCTTAGTTTATTTGATGTTTTAAGTGGTCAGAACCCAACGAATTGATGTCATGGTAGGAAGCTGCTACTCTCGTGCTCCTGGAAGAGCTCAGGGTCTTCACGACTCACATTCCTAAGTGCAGGTGCTCCCCACCATAATTAAGGGTCTTTTACACATTGATCACTATGTGGAATCTTGACCTTGAAGGGCAAGCTAGGACTACAGGAAAAGGACAAAAGCACCCACAATGGGACACAGATGTGACCAACGACAGTGGTGAATACACACACGCACACTCAAAGCTGGGGGTCAGCACAGCAGGCACCTGTGTGCTGCGGATGTGGTCACTTAAAGATGGACCCTGAATCTGAATTCTGTGATCTCTGCTTCCTGCACATCCCAGGCGCTTTCGCATAGGAGAGTGTTCTATAAAAGTCATCTGGTCTGTGCTGCTTTTAAAAATGCATTTGCAGGGGCGCCGGGGTGGCTCAGTGGGTTCAGCATTGGGCTTTGGCTCGAGTGATGGTCTCTCAGTCCGTGGGTTCGAGCCCCGCATCAGGCTCTGTGCTGACAGCTCAGAGCCTGGAGCCTGCTTCGGATTCTGTGTCTCCCTCTCTCTCTGACCCTCCCCCACTCATTCTCTGTCTCAAAAATAAATAAACTTAAAAAAAATTTGTAAACCCATTTGCACCTGTGAGTCACTTCCTACCTCACTCCTACTACAGCACAGCAAGAATCCATCATTTTTTAAACATTGATCCTTTTACCCCTGCCTTAGCCCCAGATCTGTCTTCCCCAATAGTTTTAAAAGTAAAATGTCGTGGCTTTTCCCTTATAATCCATTGCAAGAAATCTTGATCCTCTGTGTTTTTACGACTGCTTTTCTCAAGAACGTGTAATCTTCACCTGAACACACGGCCATATTCCCCTAAGTGCTTGATTGTTCCCTGTGCTCCAGCAGTGAGTGAAAATCGGATAGAACTTCAGCAACAAAGAGTTGTCACCAGAGTATGAACCTTCTAAAGGGATGTTGAGGATGGATATCCCCAGCAAGCCTAGCTGGGATCAAAGTGGACATTTATAATACCTTCTGCTTTCTAGAGGGGACTCAGCACAAGGAACACCCACGGTTTGTGCAGCAAGGTGGTAAGGTCACAGTTGCAAAGAACACAAGTGTAGACAGCTAAATTATTCTGCTAAGAAAAGGACTGTGGAAAGATGTGCTGTAAGAGGAAGTCTGAGCTAGAAAGGATCCTAAAAAGGTTACTCAAGAGAAAAGAACCCTAAGGAAGAAAAACACAGAGAACTTAGGTAATTTTAGGAAGTTTCTTGTGTAACATATTCTGGTGGTCTAAAGTCTTGTGAGTATCACTAATGTCACCATTGCTTATCTCCATTTATGGAACCAAATTTGGGGGTCTGGCGGGATATGGGAAAACCCTGAGTCTAATCTCAGTGCAGGCACAGGGGGCAAAGGGATGCTCCCTCCTATTTGGGTCCCACAGAAGATGGCTTTGGGGTGGTAAGTGGCCAATCAAAATGCAGAGAATAAACTAAGACAGAATTCCAGTCCATCTGGAACATAGAAAGGAGATGTTGGAGGAAGACAATGGATGCATGTATGTTCTTTCTCTTTTTTTTCTCCCCTGGGATCACATATGAACTGCTTTTGAGCTAATGTGCAGGTGTTTGAGTGGCATTCAGAGCCCATTCCTCCCCTGCTCTGGCATGCAAATGACTTTGGGAGGCTTGCTGGAGAGAGGAAGGGAAGGGGGGTGGGGCTAGAAAATGTCAACGAAATTTATTCTCTTAGCTTGCATTTTGGTGAGAACATGTACATTACTTCCCCATCTGCTGAGAAGAATCCACCAGAGATTTTTGGTGATTCACAGTGATGATAGGACTCATGTTTCCATTTCCTCCCAGCTATAGGGATGGGGCCCTGATGTTATAAGGAAAATCTATGGCCTCCTTTGGCTGCCTAGCTCTAATTTTCTAAGAGCTGAGGATAAAAATCACACATCCAGACTCTGCACCTTGGAGCAACACCTGTGCACCAAGGGGCCTCCTATGTGGGGTTAGAGATGTCTGCTCAGGTCTCTCTGCTAACACTGAGTGACCACCTGCTGCTGACAAGATGACTTCCTCTGCTGCGCTCGCCAATCTCAGACCTTAACACCAAGACGATAATGTTCCTCCTGCCCTCCTTCCTCGGAGGAAGAATCCTCAGCCCTCCTCACGAGGTTTCTTGAGGTTGAAGCCCTCAAATTCTCAGCTCCAGGGGCTGAGATATCATCTCCATCAGCTGTGAAGGCTGATTCACGTGTCCTACAGTCACCCTGAACTTAGTATGTCTTCTATGTGACCATGAATGCCCCAGACTGCAAACAGATCACTCCTCCCTTCTCCAGCCCCACCAATTCCATTACAGAGGAAAAGAGAGACAGAGAGAGTCCTAAGCAGGCTCCATGCTCAGCGTGGAACCAGATGTGGGGCTCAATCCCACTACCCTAGGATCATGACTTGAGCCAAAAGAAAGAATTGGACATTCAACTGACTGAGCCACCCAGGTGCCCCTTTCACCTTATCTTTCTTTTTTTATTATTATTTTTTAATGTTTATTTACTTTCCAGACAGAGATAGAGTGCAAGCAGGGTAGGGGCAGAGGGAGAGATACAGAATCTGAAGCAGGCTCCAGTCTCTGAGCTGTCAGCACAGAGACTGATGTGGGGCTCGAACACGAACCATGAGATCATGACCTGAACCAGGTCAGATGACTGACTGACTGAGCCGCCCAGGTGTCCTACCTTCTCTCTCTAATCACAGCCAGAAATCAGCAAACCCGGCACATTCTTAATGTGTGTCATGTCATTTATCCTAAAACTGTCTTGCTTTAACAGCGGGTCTCACAGAGAAAGGCCCTCTGGATGAAGGAACAGTCATGCTGATGGTGAACAGTACCCAGAAAGAAGAGAAGGAAACAGACTACATCCCTAAGGCTCAAGGCAAAGAAGAGAGAGATACAAAGATAATCACTACGTCACTGCCGGGTCCTAACCCTTTTCTAGAAAGTGCTCCTTTGGTCTATGAAGGCTGTTTCTGTATTTGAGAAGACAAGTCAGTTCCTATCTCCCTTCCTGGGTTCCTCCCCTGTTACTTTAGACCCTCTCTGAACGCCAGGATTTCCTTGAAGCCATCAGATATTGTCTGGGACTGACACTTCACTATTTCAGCTGGGTATGTCTTTTGATCACTTTCTCTGCAATCATAGAGGAAGGATTTCCTCTGCAGTGTTCTAGAAAAATGTAAGGTGGCACAACTCAGTCATAAGTGATTGGAAGATAGGAATCATATCCTATAATGCTTTTGTAGTCCCAACACCCTAGTAAAAATCCACGCATACAGTAGGCAATTAAAGACATTCATGCAACAATTATATATTTCTAGACACCATTCTAGGAAATGGGTTATAATGAACAAAACAGACCAAATCCTTGCCTTCATGGAGTTAATTTCTTAGTTGGTGGGTTGGTCCCTGAAAGGGGAGCAGCAGAAATAGATCATAATATCCTGTTAAATACAACATTATTATTTTATGTATTTTACTGTATTTTATATTTATTGTAATATAAAATGCATGCAGAATAAGCACAGAATTAATTACATGGTATTAGACATCAATAAATGTGATAGAAAAACGTAAAACATGGAAGAGGGGAGAAAATACAAGTTGCAGGCAGGAAGGATTTTAAATCAGGCTGACAGAGAAGGCCTCTCGGAAAAAGTACCTCTGAGCAATTTCTCGAAGGAGATAAGGGAACAAGGCCCATGGCTCTTTGGATGAGGAGATTCTCAGCAGTGGGAATGGCAAGAACATATCTGGAATATTCTAGAAAGTACAAAGATGTTACCTAGACTGGGGGGTTATTAATGAGAGGTGAGGCCTGAGAGGGAAGCAGGATCAGGACGTTTAGACCTCATCAGCCCCCATTAGAATATTTGCTGATATCCTGGGTCAGATGAGAAATTATTGGAAGGTTTTCACTTGGAGTTGTAAGCACTCTTGTCCACTGTGCACTGTCAGATCAGAGCACAAGGAGAAAGGATGGAGAAATGGAGACCAGTTACAAGACACAGTGATCCAAGGGAAGGGTGCACTTGGCTTGGACTGAGATGCCTGTAGAGATGAAGAGAAGGGGTCAGGTTCTGGGCATGTTTTAAAAGGTAAATCCAAAATGATTTGCTTGTGGCCCAACTGTGGAATAGGAGAAAAACAATGGACTCAAGATGTTTCCAGCGTTTTTGACCTGGACAAATGGAAGAACAGAATTGCTCTTAACTGGGTCAGGGAAGACTACGAGGTATTTGAGGGGAACGATCGGTATGTCAGTCAGGGTTCTTCAGAGAAACAGAACTCACAGGACACACACACACACACACACACACACACACACACACACACAGAGTTATTTTAAGGAATTGGCTTGCACAGTAAAGATTGGGAAGTCCCAAATCTGGAGAGTGGATCAGCAGAGAAAAGCCAATGCTACAGTCCCAGCCTGAAGGCCGTCTGCTGGAGAATTCTCTCTCATTCAAGGCAGCTCAGTCTTACACTCTTTTCAGGCCTTCATCTGATTGGGTGAGACCCACCCACATGATGGAGGGCAGTCTGCTTTACTCAACGTCCACTGATTTAAATGTGAATCTCATCCAAAAACACTTCCACAGAATTACGTCTAACCACATATCTGGGCACAAAGGCTCAGCCGAGATGACATTTAAAATTAACCATCACATTTTTCAGCTCCAGTCTTGGAAATGTTACGTGTGAGATGTGTTGAATGTAAGTGGAGGTGGTGGGTAGTAAGTTGGCTACACGAGCCTAAAGGGCAAGCGAGAGGCTCAGGCTGGAGAGACAGCTGTGTGAGTCATCAGTAAATGAGTTTTAAAGCCAACCTGGAAGAGATCATCAGAGGAGGGATGACAGAGAAGGAGTTCACAGAGCATTTCAACAGGAAGCGTGGGGTGTTTCAACATTAAGAATTTTGGAAGATGGTAAGTAGCTAGCAAAGGAGATTACAAAGAAGCAACAAGTACTCATCCCAACCGGCACCCTCCTCAATGCGCATCACCCATCCCTCCTTCCCCCTCCATCAACCCTCAGTTTGTTCTCCATATTTAAGAGTCTCTTATAGTTTGCCTCCCTCCGTCTCTGTAACTATTTTTCCCCTTCCCCTCCCCCATGGTCTTCTGGTAAGTTTCTCAAGTTCCACATATGAGTGAAAACATATGGTATCTGTCTTTCTCTGGCTGACTTATTTCACTTAGCGTAACGCCCTCCAGTTCCATCCACATTGTTACAAATGGCAGGGTTTCATTCTTTCTCATTGCCAAGTAGTATTCCTTTGTATATATAAACCGCATCTTCTTGATCCATTCTTCTGTTGATGGACGTTCGTTGAGGATGAGTACTGGGTATTGTACGTGAGTAATAAATCATGGGAATCTACCCCCCAAACCAGGAGCATGCTGTATGCCCCCATGATAGCTAACTTGACAATAAATTATATTTTTAAAAAAGATGCAACCAGTGAGCTAAAAGGAAGACATGCATATGACAATTCATATATTATATAATGAGGGATATGCATACGCCAGATACACAGTGAATGAATCAATAAATGAGCAGCCAGAAGTTAGGATTCAATTCTGTGGGTCTAATAGATAGCCTCACATTTAATCCTGGCTTGAAGAGAGGGAAATCAATCGCTTGTGAAAGACTAGTCACAGTGTCATGGGAAAGGCAGTGCCCCAAAGGCAAGGGTACACATTTGACAACTTGCCGAGAGAAATATCACTTGCCCTTTAGAAAAGAAAGAAATTAAAACCACAGAAGATTCAGTCTCCTGCCTGGAAAAGCAAGTCGAATTAATTCATTTAAAGCAACTTCATTTTCTTAGCACAATCAACTTGCTTCTTAAAGAACCTCTGAATGTCATTTTTCCCCCCAGACAAATGTGTCTAAATCCCCATTTCTGCTGCTGCCCGAGCCCTTTTGTGATTAAGCATCCACAGTGATATGCTGTGTTCTAAACCTGACACCTCCTTTGCTAAGTTCCCTCCTTCCTTTAGCACCAACAAAGGGTAATAAAGCTCTGGGACTATGCTCTCGAAAGCCACCGCTGCACCGTTCCCCACTCAATGGCGATAAGGAAATATCTTCTTATGCCTGTAATTTTGAAGACAGAGACTCGATTTCAGCAAACATTTTCTGTAAAAGGTCAGACTGTAAATATCTGGGCCTTGAGGGTCCACACGGGGTCCGTGTGGCTGTGGCTACTCAGCTCGCTGTGAGGGGGTGCAGAGGCCATATACAACATCCAAGTGGGCAGTGTGGCCAGGTTCCCACAAGCCTTTACTCATGAAAGCAGGCTGCGGGTCTGGACCCACCTTGGCCAGCCCTGCCTCCAACCACAGACCAATCCCTCTGAGCCTCAGATCCCTACTCACCCTAGAAGCCCCTTTCAAATCCCATAAAAACTCGTTTGTAGAATGATCTCCATGCAGTGGAGGAAAAGCAAAATGAACATTCTGTCGTTTCTGCTGATGCTTTATTTTGGAGGGTTTCTTACCTCAGGACAGCCACATTTAAGTGTGAAACAGAGCAGCCGCGCAGGGAAAGGTTTGTGGGACCAGAACATCGCTCAGTCCCCCCCAGGGTTCCCGGGAGCATATCACAGAGCAGGACTATCAAACGGTAAAATGAGAAATTCCATTACCTGTTATGTAATATTGTTCAAATACATGCGTATCTCTTTGGCGCATAGGATATATTTTCTTGGCATTGATCTGAAAGAGCTGGAGGAAAAGGAAATTTGAATTTTAGTGTGATATCCTCTTTGCTTTTGTCATTAAGTTTCTATGATCTGACTTTTCCAAAGTGCACTCTATTTAATGTAGTCAGAGATGAACTCACCTTCTCTCTAGTAGCACCTGTGGAAGGTTTCACATATTCCTTTCAAAGCCTCTTTCAAGACAAAGATTCAAAGAAAGATCTTCTGTCCGTGGTAGGTTTGGTATAAAGAGCCCATTAGCAAACTTGAAATGTGTAAATTACACAGAAGGTTCTAAGAGGCGGTTTAAATCCTCGGAGCAGTGGACCTCTTCCCCAAAGGTTAATGTAGAGAGCGGGCACTTGTTTTAACAATAAGTTGAAAATAATACCCGGGAAATCACCTTCATGATCAGAAGATGGATTGCTTTGTACGGCGGATGTGTATTATGATATGAATGCTTGTAGAAGAGCTTTATTCTTCCTTTATGGCCCTTAACTCTGCAAACAGAGCGTTAAAATGCGGGGCTGGATCCGTCCCACAGAATGGGCCTCGGAGCTCACTAAGCCAGTGCTTTAATCACTGTTAAATACGGTAGATACAGTAACAATTGTCTCTATTATGAGGGGTGGGGGGTGTTCTATCAATATTTAGTAATTAGATCATCATTTTCTGTAACCTACACTCTGTAAAGAATGGGACCAGAATTCACAAATAAAATGGAAGCAATGGTGACATTTAAAGTATAATTCTGGGGGCACC
>NC_043709.1:131503592-131516292 GCF_006229205.1 Suricata suricatta | reverse complement strand
AACCGGTGTCAGAAAGGGTGACGTGCCCACAGTCACACATTTCTAAGTGGAGCTGTGAGCCCATATTTCTCCAGTTTGAAATCATGTGGGGTAAGTTAGGTACACAGTGTTAACTTTTAAAAAATCGTCACCTTTGACACCATTAAGCTCCAAGCAATGAGGTCTTTAAGGTTTTAAGAAAGAAAACACACAAACTCTTTAGATGGGCACAGTTTTTGTTTTGTTTTGTTTTGTTTTGTTTTGTTTTGCCTCAAAGTGGAATTCTCCTTGAGCTTCAAGGTGAATGAAGGATGAAGGTAGATCTCTCCTACTTGCTTGGTGCCCAGTTATCCGCAGACTTGGCAGGGAGGCGAAGGATGGGTTTCTTAGGCAGGGCATGGTGGGGCTCTAGAACAATCCGACCTGATCAATGGCCGTCTTCTCCTGAAATCTGGCATCAAGGACACGCTGACCCTGGAGAGAATGTAATATTCTCCAACTCAACAGCTGTGGGCCCCGCAGGAAAAAATACTGGTTTCTACCGTTTCCTGATTTCCCTGGAATTTGTGACCCTGGATGCAGACCCAAAGTGTGGTCTACAGCCTCTCCTACGAAAAGGGGCGAGGCTTTCCCTGAACAAGCCGCCTGCACTGCACCATGAGCAGGGTTACTCCTGGTCTCATCCCAAGAAGTTATGCATGATAACCAGCTGGGGAAACTGAGGCCCAGAGAGCCTGTGCAACCCATGTGTGGCCAAAAGAAAGGAAGTCAGGGACCAGGAATTGAACCTGACTCTCTCTCTTTCTCCAGAACTTGTGCTCATAATACTCATAACATATTTCTTCCCAGTGGACAGAGGAGGTGGGGGGACATTTATGCCCCACTTCTCATGTATAGTTTTATAGAGAGGGATCTTCCATTAAGGTGACACCCTCTTCTTGTCCCTTCTATCTAAAAAGAGCTTACTGGTGTGTCCGATCAGAGTTGGGGAGAAAGCACTGGAAGTTCCCACTTTGGGGGGACCCTGTGGTTCGCAGGAAGCAACAGGTCTCTTCTGTGGCTCTGTGCTTGGGGGTGGGGGGAGCATGGAGACCACCCTGTCCCAACGCAGAGGAATCAGAGCTCAGCTAATTAGCAGAACCGACAATGTTCTTCCCATACCTTGTGTCAGTCATGAAGAAGACACAACCCCACGACCCCATCTGGTACATTCTACGTTAGCTGAGCGTGGGACATGATGTGTTATTTACTGAGCCTCTTTCAAACGCCCGCATCTGGGCATCTGTAATTTAAGTGACGAGGTCTTGGGTCTCCTCATGTCCCCCACCAGATGCCGGGGGTCCCTGAAGGCAGAAGCCGGAACCCTCCCCAATCTAGCTCCTTCCCTTTCCAGCTTCCTCAGCTGAGCTTTGATGCTTTACCAGCTAGTACTTCTTTCCCACCTAGCATTTCCTTCTGCTGTTTGGTTATTTTGTTTTAGGTAAGATTAGTAAACCGTGGAGAAGTCAACTTTGAAGAGATTTTTCAGGATTCATTTCAGGGAGCCCATTTTTTAAAAAGCCATCTCTAAATTATAACACACGAATATAACACCAGACTGCTTATCAAGACCAAGCGGTGTGCGTGCATGGTCTCTCTCTCTCTCTCTCTCTCTCTCTCTTTCCTTCTCTCTCTCTCCCTGCCCGCCCCCATCCCTGACTAGGATGATTTCAGCACAGAGAGCAATAAAAAGGGCCTCAGTGGTGTGAGGAAAAACCTCTGGTCTGTAGCACTGGCCGGTTTCTACCTCCATGGCTGACTTCCAGTGGCAGACATGATGTCACTGAACATGAATTCAAGAAAAGTCCCATCAACCAATTTTTTTTGAAGCTCTGTCTGAGGGCAGGGTCACAAATCATGTAACCTTTTGGCTTTAGGGACAACCACTATTTTGATGTACAACAAACTGAAACCTGCTTCTCCTCTACTCTTCAGAAACTCTTCGTGACAAAGAATCCATAAGCCATGGCTGTACAGAATCCAACTTCTGTTTCTCTCTTGAGCCTCCATCTTCTTATCAACAAGAGATGCCTTGTTTCTTTTTATAGCCAAGATTCCTCTGAGGGGACATGACCCTCTAATATTATTGACTATCTTTGGGACTCCCTGCAGCCTACTTCTCTAATTCGTGAGGTTGAAGGCTTTGAGGAAAGTTCTTCAGGCCTTACACGAGTTTGAGAAAAAAACTTCCTACCTATGACCATTCCTACATTTTGTAGTACTCTTTAGAATCAAGAGAAGTCATTGCTGTTTAAGAATGTTGGCTAATTACATCATATTCTTAGGCTGATGTTTTTTTCTGGCCAGAAGCAATACTAAATCTACTATTCAAAGACAGGAAATCTGGGTTATGTCTCTGGTTTTACTCCTAACTGGCTGTGTGATCTTTGGCAAGTTGCTGACGGCCTCTGGGTTGTGGTTATAGTATCTGATGGATCAAGGAGATGGGACATGATGGTTACCATATGCAACTGCCAGGTAATATGTCTAATATGTACGAAGTCATTTCATTATTGTCCGAACCCCACAGGGTGCATTCTGTAATCAGCTGCATTATTTTACATGGGGAACTTGAGGCGAAGAGTTTAAGTAACAAGTTCTAGGCCGCACTGGTAGTGAACAGCAGAGGTGAGACTTGAAAAGCAGACCATCTCACTTCAAAATATATGCCTTCAACCATTATGTCTCCCCATGTAGATGGCCACAGGGGTCCCACCTGTGTCTCAAACTCGATCACACGGGGGCATTTACAGGAGTAGATCACATGAAGGAATGCTGGTTCTTGTAGACATGCAAAGGACTAGAACTTGAAACGCCTGGGATTTAGACCTTTCCGGATGACACCTGAGGTCAGGGAGTGAGGCTCTGCGTCTCCTTGCACAACTAACTGGGAAGGAACAGACCCACTAAGTGCTGCGTCTGTTCAAAGCAAGATATTTTCTTACTCATCTGATACCAACTACACATTCTAGCTTAAAAAAAAAATCTGATGTCCCAGTCATGGTGTTGGGCATGGACAAAATCACTTAGAATGCAGAGTCTTTGTATGTATAAAAAGTTTATTTTATTTTTTTATTTTTAAATGCTTTTTATTTTGATACAGAGAGAAAGAGAGATAGAGCAGGGGAGGGGCAGGGAGAGAATCGTAAGCTATCAGGGAAGAGCCAGATGCAGGGCTTGCCATGGGACTTGAACTCACAAACCGTGAGATCATGACCTGAGCTGAAACCAAGAGTTGGTCACTTAATGGACTAAGCCTCTCAGACGCCCCTGTGGAAAGATTTTAACTAGCTGCAAGTCACAGGACTGGGGCACATGGGTGGCTCAGTTGGTTGAGCATCAGACTTGGGTTCAGGTCATGATCTATCTCACAGTTTGTGGGTTCGAGCCCCACGTCAGGTTCTATGCTGACAACTCAGAGCCTGGAGCCGGCTTCAGATTCTGTGTCTCCCTCTCTCTCTGCCCCTCCCCTGCTCACATTCTGTCTCTCAAAAATAAATAAACCGAAACTGGAGAGACCAAAAACCTGGAGCTCAGCATGCCGAGTTGCAGAACCCCATCTCTGGTCACCGAGCCTGTGTCACACCACCCTACATGTCTGCTTGCATGTATAAAAGTTTATTAAACACTGTTAAAGATTATTAGATGAACAAAGGTGTTGGCAAAGAGGCAACTTCGTGGAGTGAGCCACCATTCAGGGGTATCGGTTCTGCCTCCTGCTCTTCCCACTCACTTACTGAATGGTCTGGCCGAGGTCACCTACATCATGGGTCTCAGCCTTCCATGCACAGTGGAACCGGCCTCTGAAACTTATTCCAGCTTTAAATTTGTCATCATTCAGGGTTTAGCATCTCGCTGGGATCCTCGTATCCTTTGTGGGTTAAATGATCCAAGTATAACAATTATATGATCCATGATACCATTCTGGCAAGACTTTGGGCAACAGGATGTTATTAGGGCTGGGGAGTTGGCTTTCTCTGCAGATTTTGGATTCCCAGTGGTCATCCATCCTCCCCATTCCATACTGCAGGTGACAGCAAGGGAGAGGGCAGGAAATTCTGCAGTAAGCCCGCTTAAAATGATGACCATCCACTTGGAGTTTTGCTGATGGTTTCTTGGCTCAATGAGTCAAGCCTTCGGGAATCCAAGCACAGAAGCTATGAATTGTTATTGTTTGCTAGTCTTATATGCTGTGAAACTATAGTTTCTCTTCTTTTCATAAAAATATTTATTTATTTTTGAGGGGGGAGCAAAGAGAAAGGGGGAGACAGAGAATCAGAAGCAGGCTCTGAGCTGTCGGCACAAAGTACAATGGCAGGCTTGAACCTCGAGATCATGACCTGAGCCAAAGTCAGATAGATGCTCAATTGACTGAGTGACCCAGGCACCCCATGAAACTATAATTCCTTTTCTTAACCTTATAAAGCATATGACATAATGTACACAAACTGTGCACATCTTAAGATCCTAACACACACATCACATGGTCATATTTAGATATCAGCCTTTTCTTTTCAACACCCAGAGCTATTCGTAAATTGCTCCTGGCAGACGGAAGGCACATGGGGGAAACTTTTGATGAATGAGTGAATTAAGGAAGGAAGAGAGTAAGGGCCACGGAGCTATGAATCAAAGGCTGCACCCATAGATAATGTCTCCATTAAAACCCACGTGACAATATTAGCATCATTGTTATTTTAAGACAACCAAGAGTAAGCACACGTTTCAGGAGCTACTGACTTGTGACCAGAGGGAAATTGCTCAGAAGTTGCATGAACTGACCCCAAACAGAGGTGACAAGATGTGACACTTAGAGTATGAAGTATGGATGATTGTTTCAGGGTCTGTACAACACAGGCCTTTTCTTCAACATTTGGGTCCTGCTGGCAAAGAGTTGGGAGGGATGTCCCTAAAGACAAGAGTCCCTCTGGTCGTATACTTCAGGGGAATATCTACAGGTGACAATACAGAGGAAGGTCACCGAGAAAGGCATCTGGATGCGGGAGACGTCAACATCTCCCCAGATGGTGGATTTCTGCGCAGTAGCTTTCTACACAAAGTCACGCTGTGGCGAAAGCTGAGAGCTTACACCCAAACCATGCGGTGTTCTGTTGCTCAGGCCCCTGGGACTGTCCATTTTCTTACTTTCCAGGGATATTTTTATGTAAAACTTTATGTAAAATTAAGAAATTTTTTTACAAAAAGAAATATTTTTTTTAAGTATACTTGAACACCGTTCCCCTTGGGTGACTCGCCAGGCTGTGAAATTCAGAAAGATAGAGACCTAACAGTCACCCTCCTCTCCTGGACATCATGACAAGCAGTGAGGTTAAGTTAGGACAATAATTAACCTCAGGAACAAAAGTCAAAGGAGAAACGACACGCTGTGGGCACACTCGTGGCTCTTCCTCACCGTGAACACGCATGGGACCTCTGCACCTTCTCTGGATTCACACACTGTAATTGTTGCCTTTCAGGTAATGGGAAGAAATGAACCCAATAGTTCACTGTCACCACCAAGGAGAGCAAAAATCCTTGTCCCTGCCTTCCTTCTCCGAGTCTTTTTCAGCTCTGTTTGAACAGCTGATGTTAATATCAGGATAAATACAGCCTTATCACATAGAGGAATGATCTAAGCACCTCCACAGGGTAGGCAGTTTTGTCTCTTTATAGATGAGGAAATGGAAGCACAGAATGGTTTAGGCTCTCCCTTGGGGTCACAGAGCTGGCAGGTGTCAGAGCTGGGATTCGAACCCAGGACATCCGTCTCCAGCACCTGCTGGCCAGCAGCACACCAGACAGGTGTCATCTGGGGGTATGTTGGCAGGGACCTTTGTGGATGCCTTCCCTTGTGGCTCCCTAGTGTGGATGAATAGGTCCATTTTACCCGTCTCTAGTTTTTGAAAGAAACTCTAATGTGAAAGGACATGTCTGCTGGTGTGAAATTTCAGACAGAATATGCATTTAGGGGAAAATGTGCCTTGAGTGGCAAAGACACTGAGAACACTGATGGAAATGCTGTGTACACACACATGTGTCCCTTTGGGGCAATCGAAGCAGGTTTTATTTCCCAATCAACAGGCCTTTGATCACTCACCCCTCGGCACAATTGAAAGACCTGAAAATCATGCGGTGTGTATGTGATTATCAGGATTGTATTACCCAAGACTCTAGCATGTGATCAGATTTATCTTGAATTCTCTCTACCTGTTTTGCAATTTGCAGACTGAAATCTCACAAAATTGCTCCATACCCCAAGTACATTACTGACAATTCATTACTTAAATGACCTTCTCCGTTTCGTAGAATTACACCCCATCTAGGCTGTCCGTGCTATATAACATTCTGTATAATAGCTTGTCTTGTCTTATTTTGCTCTAATCTAAGTGTCAACGTGAGAGCCCAGAAAGATAGGGCTGGGAGCCTAAGGGGATAGGACCCCTGAGAACCCGGCATTGAAGCCTGGAGGCTAAAAGTGGCCAAATTAGTCACTGCGAAAGAAAAGGTGGTCTTCCTGATTTCACCAATGGGAGCTTGTAAAGTTTGCATCATTTGGGCAGATCTCAGAGGACCCGTGGAGAACGGGGATGCTTATTTGTGCGATGCCTGCCCCCAGCACGGAGAACCCAGTGCTTTGGTCAGTGCGCTGACTGATTCTCATTAGGCACATTAGCACCAGCATCCGGCACTCTGCAGGGACCAGAACCGAGGAGTGTGGCTGCACTCACCGACTGTGCATGGACTGCAAAGCAAATTATGCTTGGAGCTGGAGGTTAACTTTAATGGGTCTAGATTGAGCCCCTGGGAGCCCCAGTGGTTATGTCCTAACAGTGTTGAATAAAGAGACACAGATGTGTGGATGTGCATTACAAACATGTTAAAATATTTGGAGGGCACTTTTACCAACAGAAGGTGACCGGCCATCAGCCCATTTGCAAAAGAAGCATGACTGAACAGCTCCTTCCTCACAGATTTTTATTTCCTAATATACCAAATACTTGTGAACTTCCTGGGATGTGCACAGTCCTCTGTGGAGACTGTCGTCGTGGTCATTAAACTCTGAAAATACAAGTGACAGATCCACCATGGTGTGGAAATGGGGCTTTCAAAAACTGAAACATACAGCATCAGATGCTCCAGAGATGCTACTTGTGGCCCTGGGGGTTTCTCCTCCTCTCCCTCTCCAAAGAAAAGCACATAACTCAGAAAATATTGAACAAAAGCATAAAGCCCGACAGCTATATCCAGTAGCATTTTATGAGAGAGGATTCTCATTCATAAAAGGCGAGATGAACCAAGAAAAGCACACAATACAAAGCAGGAAGGAAGCTATGGAGCACATCTCCTGTCCTAGAAGGGAAGATGATGTTGGAACCAAGAATGACCACCATCGCGTTGGCACAGCAGAGCACTGGGTCGTCAGAGGGATGGCAGTGGAAATAAAGGTCTCCAGTAAGAAGATTTCATTTCTGATCATGACTCTGCCATTGACTCATTATACGTTGTTTCACCTCCTTCATCTTTCCTTTTTTTCCCCTATAAAATGTCACATCTACAAAAACTTTAAAAATGCAATGCAATTGGGAAAAGTTCAAATGTCTGAGTCAACTGTCTTAACTCAGGGACCTTGTCTTGTTATGCCCAGATCACAATATCATCCCCAAAAACCAGAGACCACCAGGGTGACTGAGTCATGCATGCAAAAGCAAAGGGCTTTATTATGGCCTTAGGCTCGCCGGGCCTAAGCTCTGGCTCACAGACTTTACCAGTGGATCCGTGCTGAGAGCCCCAAACAAGGACCAAGCAGGCTTTTTATGGGGTTTGGGAAGGGGGAATCAAAAGAAATTGGGACATGGGAACAGTGATCCAATCATAATTGTACAATATCATTGACAACAGATTTAACCATACATGTTGTTTAGTGCGTTCATTACTTTTGGCAGGACCCAATCACAATATTTAGAGTACCTTTAAAATCAACCAATTACAGGACGAGCCTAGGGTCTGGTTTGGCGACTATCAGGTTAACTTCAACATTAGGTAACAGGGTCCTATCTAAAGTTCCCATCTGCAGGCCTCACCCTTAGGAATGTGGAGAGTGGTAGCTGGCCTTCCTTGATTGGGTGTTGCGAAGGTGGTCTCTCTTGCTCTAGGCAATGTGTAACTTTCTGTTAGTTTCTGGGAACTGAAACCTAGGCCTTCTAGATCAGAGGTGAAACTTAAAGCCTGTCATGGAGTCTGTTTGGTTTAGACTTGTGTCCTTATGGTCTCACCATCGTTTGAATGTCCTACAGGACCTTCCACACTGGAAGTGTTTGCTGTTTACTGAACTCTGTCGAACAGGACGACAAGGTTCGTCAACACGGGTAGGGCCACACAGAACACCTCCACATAAATATCATGGACATGTGCGTAAGGCTCAGAGGAGTAAATTTGGCCCATGTAAGTCCATTCTGGGGGGGGTGGAGGGTGGGCATATGTGTGGGAGAAGGCATGAGTGTGGAGGGAAGTGGAAGGAAGAAGAATTAGAATACAGCCAATAAGACTAAGGTTAATTGAACATTAGCTTGAGTCAGTGCTGGACCCTGGCGACGGTGAAATGGCCCCTCAGGCTGTCTCCTGAGGGAGGCTGTGTGCCCAGGGCCCCAGGCATGCAGGAGAACAACAGTGACTCACACACGGTAAAGTCTTCTCTCAAGACAGAAGAGGACACTTCCAAAACTCCTTCCATACCCTTCACCGCCACCTTACCCTTGAACTGCCTCCATTTTGTCTTCTGGGCTACCCTTCATATCCATTCTCACCCGTGAAAAATGTTAATGCTTTTCAAAAGGCATAGCCCCCACTTTATTAGTATATGGCCCCTGTTTCCTTCTGATAGTATACTGTTGCATCCTATGCTATTCCAAAATGATGCTCATTTTCATTTCTACTTAATAGCTTTGCTTGGCATAGATCGATCCCGACTTCAGCAAAGAGAGAGTCACATATAAAACTGAGATTTTGAAAAAGAGACTTTCCTATGTTTTTCAGAGTGGTGGATTTGGGGGAAATGAGGGGAAAGAGTTTAACTGTTCTTTATTATATTATACGAGAGCCCTGGGGATAAAGATTGATACATTGAACCGCATTAAAATTAAGGAAGTCTATTCATCAAAAGACATTAAGAACATTAAAAGGCAAGCCACAGAGTGGGAAAAATATATTTGCAATACATATATCCAACTGAAGACTTGTATCTAGAAATAAATACGTAAGACAGTCATCTCAATTTTTTTACAATAGGGAAAAAAGCTTGAAAAGACATTTTACAAAAAAGATACCCAATAAATATATTTAAACGGCTGTCAATAGAATTCGTCATCAAGGAAATGCAAATGAAACCCACAGTGAAATACACATTCACTACAATGGCTACATGTAATATGACAAAACAGTAGAACAGTTTTGGTGACAATATGGTGCCCTGGAAATCTCCGGTGCCACTAATGGGAGTGGAAAATGATACAGCCACACTGGACACCTGTTTGTCATTATTAATAAAGTTCTGCCTATGCTAAGATCCAGCATCCTCTCTTCTATGAATACAAATGTATATTTGTGCCCCAAAGGCCTATTTGAGGAGGTTCTTTGAAACATTATTCAAAGTAGCCCCAAAGTGGAAACAACCTACATGTTCATCAATAGTAGGATTGAATAAATAGTAGGATAGTCATAAAAGGGACAAATATTAACAAAATGCAACAACTTGGAAAGAAACTCACAAATATGAAGTTGGAAAGAAGAAAGCCACATGCTTTGTGAACCCATCTAAAGTTGAAAATGCAGCAAAACTATTTGCTGGTGATAAGAACCAGGAGACTTTTGGGGGGCCCTAGGGTGGCTCATTCACTTACCATCCAACTCTTGATTTCAGTGCAGGTCATGATCCAGGGGTCACGGGACAGAGCCTCGTATCACGCTCTGAGCTGAGCATTGAGCCTGCTTGAGATTTTTTCTCTCTTCCTCTGCCCTTCTCCCCTTTCTCTCCATAAAAATTAAAAAGAAAAAAAAAGGTAGCAGGAGGTCATGTCACCTGCAGAGGCCAGAGGGGATGCTGGTGTGCTATTACCACTCAAGCCCCTATCTGGGCACATTGAAGCTGTTGACTTTGTAAAAATTCCTCAAACTGCCTATAAATGATTTACCCATTTTTTTCTATTTCAAAGAAAAGTTTGTTTTTAAAATAATGGAAGGCTAATTTGATAAATTAATTTGATAAAAACAGTTTCATAAATGCCTCCTAGTGGTTTCTCTCTGATATTCAGAAACTAAGATATTCTGTCTTCCCCCCAAAACCACAGAAAATAATTAGAAATTCTCAGAAGCTAGATTTGGTGATCTTTAAATGCCCCCTGACATAGGAAACTCACTTGTAAAATGACCTGTAATCTTAAAGGTGACAGGACGCCTCCATGACATGAGGGCAAATGCAGAGAGAGAGAGAGAGAGAGAGAGAGAAGCCTGAGCAGAAGGATACTTAATTAGTTGAGGCTAGAAAAAGTGTCTTCATCTCCAGTTCATGCAGAGATCAGCTCAGTTATGGATGGACCTTAGGACAGAATGGTTCAAGATGTCAATCTTTGCGTTTTGGGAGCCTCAGAGAAGTTTCTGAATATAATGAGTACCAAAGGGTACTGACCTTGTGATCTATGTCACCCCCTGTATCAGACATCATGTAACCATGACTAACTCTTCATCAGCATTTGAAGTTCAAAATCAACATGGACACACTCAAAGGTAACACATTTCTTACATCAGAGACTTTTGTTTCCTCTGTGAACTACAAACCAATTTCCTTGGGCTGCCATTTAAGATGATTCATCCCCATTTTCAATCCATTTCCCCATTTCATACAAAGACCTTAGATTTCTGGTAGGAAGGCCCAGCCTCCCTGTGCATTTTCCCCTGTGACTGTTCTATTTTCTTTTCAGGCTTTCTGAAGGGATCAAACTGTCTGTGGTCTGTTGATGAATCACTTGTTCTCTCTGGATCCTTCCCCAAAGACTTTCCACACAATTCATTGTCAGGTTAATGCGCTTCCTCCATCACAGCCTATGTGGCTACATGATTTGAGAGACTTCCCTGATTCTGAAGTTCAAGGAGGTGCTACAGAAGAGGATTTCTGGATTTGGTGGCAGTGACCCAGAGGTGGCCAAGAGGGACCCAGCCATTTCTGCCATGCTCCCCAAGCTTTGATGGGACAGGTCACAATCGCTTGGCATGTCTAAAGTGACCTGTCCCCATGGCTGTCACCATCCTTTGTGACATCCTTTCTTTTTTATTTTTTTTATTAGAGACTGGTGGGGAGCATGGGCAGAGAGAGAGGGAGAGAATCCTAAGCAGGTTCCATCCTCAACACGGAGCCTGACATAGAGCTTGATCCCATGACCCTGGGATCATAACCTGAACCGAAATAATCGAGTGTCAGATGCTCAATGGACTGAGCCACCCAGATGCCCTAGCACATCTTTTCTATAGGAATTCCGGGTTCTTCACTGCCCGCAGGTTGACCATAAATGCTTCCCAGTCTGTTTGCCACATCCAGGGAATAAATAACACTCACAGGACCGGAGTATAGACGCTCTAATCTTGGACCCAACTCTGGAACAGGTGAGCATTTCCTACATTCCTGGCTACCTCTTTCTACGTCCTTCCTCCCTTCATACTCTGTTCCGTCCCAGGTCCTCAATAAACACACAGCAGAGTGTCTGTCTTACCACATGTGGACTCAACGAATGACATGCAAAAATCCCATTTCCAAATAAGGTCACGGCCTGGAGTTTGGGGTGGACACAAATTTGGGGGACACTATCTGACCCAGCACTCCTGCCAAAGAGCATGTTCTTTTTAGCTGTGTGAGCAAGATGGATGTGGGTCTGAAGGAGGTGCTTCAGTTGCCATTTGTTTCATATTCTTTTAGTTTTTATTTTTTAATTAAAATTAAAAAATTTTTATTAAAATTTTTTGGTAATGCACACACTTTAAAATTTTTTTAATGTTTTGTTTTTGAGATAGAGAGACACAGCATGAGAAGGGAAGGGCAGAGAGAGAGGGAGACACAGAATCCGAAGCAGGCTCCAGGCTCCGAGCTGTCAGCACAGAGCCCAATGTGGGGCTTGAACTCACCAACTGAGAGACATCAGATGCTCGACCTGCTGAGCCACCCAGGTGCCCCCCCACACTCTTTTTTTTTAAATGTTTATTTATTTATTTTGAGAGAGAGACAGAGCACAAGCAGGGGAGGGCCAGAGAGAGAGGGAGAGAGAGAATCCCAAGCAGGCTCCAAGCTGTCAGGGCAGAGCCCGATGTAGGGCTCCAACCCATGACTGTGAGATCATGACCTGAGCTGAAACCAAGAGCCAGATGCTTAACCAAGTAAGCCTGCTTTTTAGGGCTTTGCTCACTCCTAGGTCTTAGCGAAGATTCTCCGATGATGAGGACACCTGTGGTTTGGAAGACATTCAGCGCATTCCTGCCGGCTATCATTCTAACAAGATTACCATCCAAGTGGCCTTGGCACACGTGAGCAAAGTGTCAAGGGGTGAGCCTGCTCAGGAGTGAGCTTTCCTACAGAGATGATGGTTTAAAATATCCCTAGAATCTTAAGCACAGTACACTGAGAGGCACACGCTCTTGGGTC
>NC_043709.1:131502005-131503492 GCF_006229205.1 Suricata suricatta | reverse complement strand
CGCTTGGTCACCAGTGTGTCGCCACCAGAACAGGGGCACACCCAGAGATAAGTAGCTTGGCTCCTGTCCAGCTCTCTGCTTTGGCAGTGCCCAAAGGCCCCTCTCTTCACCCGGAAAGGGGCAGGAAAGGATGCACCACAGGGAGGTCAGAGCTGGACCTTCTGCATGAGACAGAGGGAAGGAGAGACAGACACAGAGTTGGGGAAACATAGAAATAGAGAAAAGGGAGACAATGAGAGAAAGGCAAGAAAGTCATGTTGTCGGCATTGCATCTCCTTGGATCGCAGTATCTGGCACTGGCTGGGTGAGTGAAAACCCCGGCCCCATGGTGGCTGCGATGTTGACAATAGTCCCGGCGGGTGGCACCCACAGAGCCCTGATTGTCTCCCCAGCGGTGGCTGTGAGTTTCAGTGTCTCTCCCCCTGACTTCGGACACCGGTTCTTGAGTCACACTGTTAACCCTCAAGGGCCGCTGCACATATCTCAGAAAGTCAGGGGTGCCAGCTCCAAGATAACCCCCAGGACAAACAATTCTGGAAGAATACTTACAGAAATTCCCAGGACAAAAGGAAGAGGCGGGTCCTGGAGTCTCACGTTTAAAAGACACATGCGCATAACATGCCAAAGGTAACAATCTAAATGTGGTCAGAGCCATGTAGACGTCGCCCTCCGGATTCTGCGTGCTGCGTCTACAAGACGGTGGGGCTTGCCCCTCACCTTCGTCTGGAGCATCCTTCCCTGCAGACATCACCTCTTTGTCTCCATCTTGACGGTTTTGCTTTCTCCTCTTCTTGGTGGTGTCTCTGCTCTGCATGGACACATTGGGTCACTTAAGAATCAGGTGGACGGGGTGCCTGGGTGGCTCAGTCAGTTAAGCGTCTGACTCTTGGTTTCAGCTCAGGTCATGATATCATGGTTTCATGGGTTCAAGCCCTGCATCGGGCTCTGTGCTGGTAGTGAGGAGTCTGCTTGGGATTTTCTCCCTCTCCCTCTCTCTGGCCCTCCCATGCTCACACTGTCTCTTTCTTTCTTTCTTTTTTTATAGTTTATTGTCAAATTGGTTTCCATATAATACCCAGTGCTTCTCCCCACAAGTGCCCCCCACCATGACCATCACCCCCTCCCTCCCTCCCCCTCCCCCTTCAGTCCATGGTTCGTTTTTAGTATTCAGTAGTCTCCCTTGATCTGTGTCCCTCACTCTCCCCTGCTCTCTTTCCCCTTTCCTCTCCCCATGGTCCCCTGCCAGGTCTCTCCTGTTAGATCTATGAGTGCAAACATATGGTATCTGTCCTTCTCTGCCTGACTTATTTCGCTTAGCATGACACCCTCGAGGTCCAACCACTTTGCTACAAAGGGCCATATTTCATTCTTTCTCATTGCCATGTAGTACTCCATTGTGTATATACACCACATCTTCTTGATCCACTCATCAGGTGATGGATATTTAGGCTCTTTCCATGATTTGGCTATCAAAATAAATAGACTTA
>NC_043709.1:131352662-131501905 GCF_006229205.1 Suricata suricatta | reverse complement strand
ATCTTCTTGATCCACTCATCAGGTGATGGATATTTAGGCTCTTTCCATGATTTGGCTATCAAAATAAATAGACTTAAGCAAATTTCAAAAAAAAAAAAAAAAGAATCAGATGGGAACACTGCTCATCTTCCCCAGAATAACACTGTGAGAATCACTTTGTGAAATTCATAGGCCCTCTGACACTCTTACATATATTCTTCTAGGGTCCTAGGTCTCAAAAAACTATTCTATAGGTGACATTATACAAATAAAATATCAACAGTGAACTTGGGCACAACCGACAAGAATACCTGGAGGTGTTCTGCTGACATCACACAGCTCTCCTTCATCCCTTGTTCTAAACACCTCAGCCCCCCATCTGCTGATATTCTAGAATTTGCAGATTCAAATAATCTAGGACAGTCTGTGTGCTCCTCACAATTCTTCGAGGGAGACAGTGAGAATTTGAGGTAAACTTTCAGTGAATCAACTCTAGATAACCAAGAATTAAATTAGGGGTCCCTGGGTGGCTCAGTCTGTTAAGCATCCAACATTGGCTCAGGTTATGACCTTATGATTGGAGGGTTCGAGCCCCACATGAGGGCTCTGTGCTGACAGCTGGGAGCCTGGGGCCTGCTTTGCATTCTGTGTCTCCCACTCTCTCTGCTCTTCCCCCACTCATGCTCTGTTTCTGTCTCTTTCTAAAAAATAAATATATTTTTTTAATTTAAGGATTAAATTGTATTTTTTCTCAATTTCAAAAACTAGCAGGTTTTTGATGGTGGAGGGAGTGTTCCTCCCCAGTCCTTCCCCGCTCCACGTGTAGGGACACCATTCATGCAACGCTCTGGCCTTGTGCTAACACCTCACTCATTTTCAGAGAAGGAGGGTAAGAGTCTGGGAGCATGGAAAGAGAAAGTTCCTTCTCTTGGGAGGAAGCCACGGCAGACAGCATACCTTCTTGCCGTGACAGGTATGCAGGACTCCAGAGAAATCTATTCCAACAGGGTTGATGTTAGGAAACCCACGGACCTGTACATCGAAGCCATGTTCTCCAATATTATTAACTTTCTTAGTAATAAAAGTCATTTTGTAGAACCTATAGCTGCCTGAGTCTTCTGTCTTATTTTCTCGGTTGTGTAGAACTCACATAGGGAAGAGGCATATTATTTACCTCTCTCAAATCCCAATCTTGGTCTAAAGGACTGGCTGTGGAACGTTTAATCCAATCTGTCTGTTGGGAAATGGTTCAAGGAGCCTTTGGTAAAGGCATGGTGCCCCTGGACGCTGCGTGGTTGCAGTCGCCGGAGAATCCGTCACGAAAGCACAACCTGGAGCTAAGTCATTCATGCACGTAGACCTTGAGTGTAGTTTTCATCGGATAAATTTCCAAAATCAGGACCTTAGGTCTTATCATTTAACTCCTTCCTAACCCCTATAAAACCAATCCGAATATCCTGATTCTCCCTGCCCCCCACAGACACCTATCTACCCTCTCAAGCTGACATAATCCCCTTTCTGGCTTCTGTTGACTAAAGTAAAGCTTGCCACCTACTCATTGCTTTCCAAGACTTATCAACCAGAGGGTCTGTTCTGCAAATTGTCCTAAGTACATTCAGGACTTTGGGTGCGAAGCACTTCTGCAGCTTGTTGGATGTCCTGATTCTCACCTTCCTCTTTCTTGGGCTTGCTTTCCAGCTCCCCAGCTGCTTTCCAGTTTCCTGAAACCCTCACTTCACCTCACCTGTGCAATCTCCCCTAATTTCTCCTCCCCTTATTCCTCCATACTTACAGACCAAAACGTAAATATAATGAAGGTTAATTACATGAACTTATTAACAATAGGAAAGCTATAAATTTGTGTTTCTCCATCTTCGTTCCTTAGTAATTCCACTAATCCTTGGGACTCATGTGATCAGCGTGTAGCCAGTCCCCATGTTGGGCTCAGGGAGTCAACTCAGTCAACAGACACTGTCCTTTACTTAATTGTTATGTCGCTGTGTTCTGGCTTCCAGCGATGCTACTAATGACAACCATCATGTGTGATGACTCCCCCAACGGCAGAGAATAGAAGAGCTCGGACTTATTGGTAGGTTGGTTGGTTACTTGGATGGGTGGCTTTAGCTACTGAGTCCTGAAAGTTTTTCTGCTGATTCGGGTTTGGCTACAAATCAGTACTGTTCATTTCAAAGCATCTGGCTGGGGTGGGGATCACAACACAGAGCTGCTAGACCTGCAGGATTCCTATTTCCGGTGCACACCATTTCCAAATGGAGTCCACCAGGGGATGCACTTGGTCCCTGTTTTTTGAACTCTTTCCACTGGCATCAAAGAATTTAAAATCCTTCTCTGGTTGCTTATGTAAAATCACAGTTACAGCCAAAACCCCATATTAACACAAGCACAGCATGGCCCTCAGTGTTTAAGAAAAAGGAGCAAGCAAGGACTAATATCTTCAATGCCCTCAGCCGTGAACTGAATTTATATGGCAACGAAAATATCCCAGCGAAAATGGCGAGGATGACAGGAGAGTCATTTTTCTTGCTCGCAGCCTGAATCCTAAATCCAATACTTCCTTTAGTTCTTGGCACCCTGTTTCTAAGGTAAAGTATTTTCTCCAAATTTAGCCGCAGAGGCTGAGGAGAATCAAGCCCTTGGATTTGTTTTAGGGGCTAGACTGCCTCATAAGTCGGGTGTATTTTCTGCTTACTCCTTGGATGACAGTGGCCATTGTTTCTTGTGACTGCCATCTCCAGTTATGACACAGCCTGGAAGAAATCATTTGTTCATCTGGTCTTCCTCCACCTGGACACCTGGACACGGGATCCAGCGAAATGCCTCTTATTTTCAGGGCTCTCATGATGTCTCAGGAAAGGATGTTGAGTAAACTAAGGTATGCTAGGACTCTACACTGGATGTCCATATTTCCCCACTGCTTCAACATGACCAAACCAGCCGTGCTTTTTCTCTGGAAAGGGTAACCTGCACAACAGCTCCTTATAGATGAGGAGAGCCAAGCAGATACATTAAAATTAGAACCCCCTGCTTGGACAAGTTTCAGGTGCTTCCAAGAGCAGAGCTGCTAAGTAAACAGCACCTCGCTGCTTCCCAATGGTAACAGCGGGATGGAGCCCACAAGGAACCATTATAGGGAGACAGTACTTTAATGCGCCCGTTCAGTGTGCAGGAACCCCAGATGTAACATATCATAAAGGAAGACATTTGGCGTTTCATTCTTCATGACCAGGAATGAGCTTTTACAGCAGTGATAATATCTATAGAAGCCGAAGTCATTGGGGTCTAAAGAGAAGATGAATGCAAATGAGAAATAAAGAGAGTGGAGGAAGTCTTCAAAGCACAGCAGATTGTCTGAAGACTTAACATAGGACACATCTGTGTTTCCCAGGTTTTATGGAGCCCTGCAGCCAATCTGCAGAACCACCGAACCTTCAGTGCCTGAATCCAAATCCAGACTTGTTCAGACTCACTGTTACCGTGTGCAGGCAGGCTTTGCTTTGTCCCTTAACCGCACTGGCTCTTGCAGTATTGGGAAAAATCTACAATATATTTGCAAGTCCTTGTAATCCACATGTAGGGAGACATTCTAGAGCACAGAGAGCAAGACCCTGAAGCCAGCACATCAAGAACAGGCATGCTCTGTCATTTGCTCTAGCACCCACCTGATGTCTCAGCCTTGGTTTCTGCACTTCAAATAGATATAACATCCAAAATGTCCTTTTGGCAGACTACGTCAGATCATCTGCAGCCATTTCAAATAGCACTGACCCCTTGTGGCACTGCACAAGATAAAAAGATTTTTGTCTGTATATTTAACTTTTAATCTAGACATTCTGGCATCCACGTAGATAAAACCCAGTTTAACTAAGGATCTCAACAAAAATCCGAAGTCCCTGGGTGATAATAATCTTTAACCCAATTAAATTTGTCCAAACAATGAGGTTAGCTGTAAATTCTACATGTAAAATAACATTTTGCGAGTAAAGATTGCACGGATTTTTCAAACAGCTCAAGGATTCTTTTCTCCATTTACTTCCACATTATTTGGGTTTTTCACACATTCAGAAGCAGAGAAAGTTGTCACTCCAAAATAGAGCCCTACTGTGGTTTCATAAGTACCACAGTGAGGATTAGTAATTTGTCAAAAAGTTCTTCGTGAACATTTGAACACTGTTTTATAATGCGGTTCAGTGTGACAACCATTTTGTAGCGAAAGCCATTCTGAAAAAATGGAACCACACTTTAACCATTATTTTTATTTTTTTTCACTTACAATTTTGGGGCATTGCAACTGGCTTCTGGATCCACTGTCCCGTGTCAGAAACAGAAGGAGAGATGAATGAGAAAGACTGAAGACGTCCAACTTTACAGAAACCTAAGGGTTTATTTTATTTTATTTTAATGTTTTATTTATATTTGAGAGAGAGAGAGAGAGACAGCATGAACAGGGGAGAGTCAGAGAGAGGAGACACAGAATCCAAAGACAGGCTCCAGTCTCTGAGCTGTCAGCACAGAGCCTGATGCGGGGCTTGAACTCACAAACCATGAGATCATGACCTGAACCGAAGTCAGACGCTTAACTGACTGAGCCACCCAGGCGCCCCATAAAAGTCTAAAAGTTTAAAAAGCTAGGCAGGAGACACTCAATTCTCAGGACCAACACATAGGAAAAGATCTTAGACCCCCAAACTCTATTGAAAACACCTCAAAAAAACCCCAGTGATTCTCAACATCAGCTCATGTGAGTTATCTGAAGAGCTATAAAAAATATCGATGCCTCAGCTTCACCCCAGACTAATTAAATCAGATTTCCTCCTTCATAAACCAGCCCAGATTGATCATTTGAGACAATTACAGCATCAGTGCTCAAAACCTTTGTTATCCCATAGAACTTTCCATCTGTGACTGTTGTGGGTTGAACAATGCTCCCCTCCCCCAAATTCATGTCCATGCAGAACTGCAGAATGTGACATTATTTGAAAGGAGGGTGTTTGTAGATGTAATTAGTCAAGGATTGCTATGAGCTCATATGGATGAGATGGACCTAAATGCAATGACTAATGTCCTTATAAGAATTGCAGAGGACACAGAGAGACACACACACACAGAGAAGACCATTGGAATTAGAGGCGAGGACTGAGTGATGCAGTCACAAACCAAGGAACACCTCGAGGTCACAAGGGCTGGAAGAAGTGAAAAGCTTCTCCTTCTTGAGGGAGCATGGCCTTGCAGACACTTGATTTTGGACTGAGAGCCTCCAGAACTGTGGAAGAAAAAGTTTCTGTTGCATTAAGCCACCCGCCACCCCTTTTGTGGCACTCTGTTAGGGCAGCCCAAGGATGCTAATATAGCAAACTCCTCCTCAATTTTGGATTCCAGAAAATACTACTGAGGAAGGCAATTCTTAACTTCAGCAGACATATGAGCCATCCTGTGAACACGGACTAGGTTCTTTCTGAATATGAAAATATTCTGAGATCTCACAGTCTGAGGGAATCCAAAATTAGGCTAGGCGTAGAATCCCTGACCTTTCGCTTTCCAGATTGTCCTTCATCCCCTCTCCAAGACTGGAAGCTTGCGTGGCGACATCCCAGGCCTCTCCCCTCTCCCAACACCTACCTTCCAGGTGAACTAGAAAGAAGTGAATGTTAACATCATAATCCTTCAAAGTTGAAAACAAGCTTGCCATGATTGGGCCCTCTTGACTCATGGTCTTTATCGCTTTATCAACTATGGATCTCATGAAAGAAGAACTTATATTCTTTTAGAATACCAAGTCTCAAGGACCTTTGAGTATGGCTCAGTACCCTTTTGTTACGCTAAAAGACTGAATTGCAGTATGGGTTGTTAAGACAGGATGTAAAAAGTAGGCACAGAGGGACAGAGTGTGAGCATTTCCTAGACTCCCTCAGACACTTATATATGTAACTGAAACAGTATTTTGAAAAAAAAATCCCCTTGGTATTCGCAAGGCACTCTGATATTTTATTTTATTTTATTTTATTTTATTTTATTTTATTTTTGAGAGAGTGCAAGCAGGGGAAGAGCAGAGACAAAAAGGCACAGAGGATCTGAAGCAGGCTCTGCACTGACAGTGAGCCCGATGTGGGGCTCGAACCCACGAACTGCAAGATCATGACCTGAGTTGGGTGCTCAACCGACTGAGCCACCCAGGTGCCCCAAAGCACTCTGATATTTTATACTCTCTTTTTAGACTGACATTGACACACTAAATGGCTTTCACACCCCACATGAGAGTCAAACTCTGAACTGAAAAGATCCCTACTAGGGGGGTTTGATCATAGATGGAGCATTAGATGATACCAAGGATCACGGTTCTGTGGGTTGGTGTAAAATGGTGCTGTGGTTCTCCAAAACAATGCCCTTATTTTTCAGAGATGCAATGGAATGCAAATTTGGTTTTATTTCCTTCTCTGCTTTGGGGGCTCTGAGGAGCTTGGCTCAGGGAGTGGGTTGATCAGCAGAACCGCTGGGTGATGGGCTGATGCTGACACTCTTTCCAGGTGAGGCCGGTGCCCGGTTCCTGTGTGCACTCTGGCGTCAGCCCTGGGCCTGGAGTTTTCTTGATGGATTTCTCATTATTTAGAGAAACTAGGTGTCCCCGCCTCCTCTTAGGGCCAGTCATATGACTCCCCGTAACACAGGCTGGGACATGCCCAGACAGGTGTCTTTGCTTGCACATTGGTCATGGTGTGCACTGAGCATCAGTGTCTGGCTCATGTCACAGGGTATCAAGAACAGGAGTTCAGTGGCTCTTTGCTGCTTCTTTGCTCTTAAGTTCCCACGCAGGAAAGCCCGTGATACCTTTGCACCATGTGGGACTAGAGGCCCTCTTGCAAGGCAAGGTGGCTAAGAATGAAACCCTCATTTATCACCTTCCCAACAACATAGAGTTTGCTACCTGTGTTTGCTTTGCCTCTCCAAAAAACACATGATTTTCCTTGGTATCAGCCAGTCAACTCTTACGTTCTCCTATTTTTCAGAGGAATAAATATTGATGCTTTTCAATGTGTGTTCAGCAAAAATATTAAATATACATATTCCTATGCTGTGACTTTGGGCCATTTTTTCTTTCTCTCAAAAATGGCACAAAATATAAATGATTCATTTCACAGAGGAGTTAGCTCTAAACATATCCCTAGATGTCCTGATCTTTCAGTTCAACAATATTGGGATATTTGGTGATGATAAATTATTAAAGGTGCCTCGGTCAGGAAAATGTCAGTGCCTCTTTCCCGAAGTGACATTATTTCTGTTTAGAATAGAATTGTCAAAAGAGAACGGAAAAACAGCAAGAGTTAAGAAAAACAGCATTTAATTTTGTTAATGTCACAAGTTTCCTCGAGTTCAAGAGGTTGATTTCTAAATGGATGTTTGTACAGAAGTGTCCAAATATTTGTAAGGATTGGAAAAAATAGTAGTGAGTGTAAAGGGCATTTGGAGATATATAGAAGGGCAAAGCAAAGGTTGGTTTCTGTAACAACTTGCTACTAAAGTTAAGGACAATTGAGATATTAAGCACAGCCACCACAGGCGAGGACCACCCAGCAGGGTTTCCAATGTACTCTGTCCAAAGATCTTAAAAGAGAATTACCATGGACCAGACTCAATCTATCACAGATTAACATCCATCAAAGACTGTTATGTAACAACAGCGTCATCCCGTTGGTTTCTACACAGTTCAGATTACAAAACACAGAGCCTGAGGTTGGGGTCTCCCTGGGGAAAGTTATCCATATTCATAAAACGAGTGGTGCAAAAATTCAGTGCGGTATTGGATGTCCAAAAAGAAGATGTAATAAGAGCCCAGGGGAGAGAAAGAACATGGCAGGGTAGAGCGGTCTGGAACACAGCTGGTCCTGGGGCTGAATCTGGAAGGATAGGGCATGATTGGGAAGGAGAAGGGCAAATCTGTTATTTTTAATTGTGGTAAAAAAAAAATGACGAAAATGTAATTTCTCATCTTAACCATTTTTACGTGTTCAGTACAGCAGTGTGTTAACCATTGGCATCTTGCTCTGCAATAGAACTCTAACTTCTCTTCTTGCAAAACCAAAGCTTTACCCACTGGCCATCTCTCCTTTTCCCTCCGCCAGCCCCTGGCAACCGACTTTCTACTTTGTGTCTCTATGAATATGACTATTTTCTTTCTTAAATCATTTTTTAGAGTTTACTTATTTGAGAGAGAGAGAGAGAGAGAGAGAGAGAGAGAGAGAGACATAGAGCAGGGGCAGAGCAAGAGAGGGAGAGAGAGAATCCCAAGCAGGTTCCTCACTGTCAGCACAGAGCTTGACATGGGGCTCAATCCTATGAACCAAACTGTGAAATCATGACCTGAGCTGAAATCAAGAGTTGGACGCTTAACTGACTGAGCTACCCAGGCGCACCTATAAAGTATTGTTTTTCTGTTTTTTGAAAGAGAGAGACAGAGACAGAGGGACAGAGAGAGAAGGGGAGAGAACGATTCTCAAACAGGCTCCACACTCAATGAAGAGACTGATGCGAGGCTGGATCCCATGACCCTGGGATCATGACCTGAGCCAAAATCAGAAGTCATTTTGATTTTGAGCCTCCCAGGCGCCCCTGAATATGGCCACTTTGGACACCTCACATACATGGAATCACACAGTATTTGCCCTTTTGTGACTAGCACATTCCACTCAGCATCATGTTCTCTAGACCCATGTATGCTACAGCACATGACCGATTTCCTTCCTTTTTTAAGGCTCAACAATATTCCAGTATAGATCACACTTTCTGTATCCATCCATGTGTCGGTGAGCATTCAGGTTATTTCCACGTCTTGGCTATTGTGAATAATGCTGCTATGGACACAGCTGTGCAAAGATCTCTTTGAGGTCTCTTTTCAATCCTTTGGGGCATATTTCCAGAGTGGGATTGCTGGATCATATGGGAATTCTGTTTTTAATTTTCTGAGGAGCTTTGAAAAGGAGCAGATCTTTTGGGAAAGGCAGCTCCATTATTTGTGCCATCAGGTGTGTGTGATGGCCAGAGGCTGGACCCGAGGACCAGAGGTCTCCAAGAGTGGGACACGAGCCTGACAGGTAAGAAGGAGCGAACTCATAAAATTCCCGGAAAACAGGCAGAGTGAGCACTGAGTGAGACCTGGCAGCTCTTTGCTGGGATACACGTGGCAGTGACATACCAAAAAGGTGAATTCATCAATTCATTTATTAAGCACATGTTGTATGCCTGCCATGTGCACACAGCTCTTCCAGGTGCTGCGAGGCCTGGCGTGCACAGTACCAAGAAAGCCCTTCACAAAAACTTCAATTCTAGTGGAGGAAAAAGGCAGTACAGGAGCAATTGTGTGTGTGTGTGCATGAACGCGTGTGTAAAACTAGCCAGGATGATGAGTGCTGGGAAGAAAACTCAAGAGGGCGAGGGTTTTAAATAGGTGGAGATCAAGGTAAGCCCTGAGCAGACACTGGAGGGAACCAAGCGAGCAAGCCTGGCGGAAATCTAAAGTTAAATCATTCCAAGCAGGGTCAACAGGGAACCCAAAAGACACGAGGTAAGATTGTGCAGGTGTGCTGGGGAGTGGCAGTACAGACCACAGGGGCAGAGTCAAGGGGGCAGGGGCAGATCAGGAAGGGCTGATGGAGGTAGGGCAAGGGAGCCTGGGTGGCTCAGTCAGTTAAGTGTCTGACTCTTGGTTTCGACTCAGGTCATGATGTCATGGTTTGTGAGTTCGAGCCTCAGCTCAAGCTCTGTACTGACAGCGTGGAGCTTGTTTTGAATTCTCTCTCTCTCTCCCTATCTCTCTCTAGATCCTCACTGGCTCACTCTCTATCTCCCTCAAATAAATAAGTTTAAGTAAATAAAAGAAGGGCTCATGAAGGAGGGCACTTGTTGGGATGAGCCCTGGTTGTTATATGGAAACCAACTTGACAATAAACTATAATAAACAAAATGAGAATTTAAGAAATAAAAATAAAAGAAGGGCTGACAGGCTGTCAGACCATCGTGAGGGCTCCAGCCTTTGCCCGGTGTGATGGGAAGGCATCTCAGAACGACCCTTCTGGCTGCTGCCTGGGGCACAGGCAGGAAAGGAGCAGGTGTGAGATCCATCCAGTGAGGATGCGGTCATAGAGCAGGCACAGGAAGGTGGCTCAGACTAAGGTGATATCCGAGGATTGGGTGAGAAATTGTCACATCCCGGCTGTGCGTATAAAGAAGGGCCAACAGGCCTTACTGATGGGTTGGATGTAGAAAGGGAGAAGTTCCTACAGGACTCCTGTCTTGAGCCTGTGTGACTACAAGTTAGGCACTGCAGTCACTGAAGAGTGAAGCTGGGCAGGAAACTGGTCTTTTTGTGGGTTCTCAGACAAGTATGCAGTTTAGACCGGAGCCTGGATGCAGAGACCACACCAACCCATCCATAACACGAGGCAGGCTGCGCAGACAAGGTGATGGGAGCTGACAGGGGCTCCTGCAGGCTGCTCTTGGGGAAAATGACACCCCCTCCTGACAGATCAAAATAGCAGATCCATGAGCTCTAGGAGGCTCGAGTTCAGAGATGGGGACAGGTGCAGGATGATAGGTTTAGGTCTTGTTCAACTGCACCTTTCCCCAGTTCCATTATTATGTGAATCGAGGGATTCCATTTCTAAAATACAAACCCATGTAACTGTTCTGATGAGGTTTCTGTATGTCAGCAAGACTCAGCGACAAGATTGCGTTGGACGGCGTTGGACGGGAGGCTGCATATATCTGAAGCTTGCGTTTTCCCCAAAGCACTCGATCAATGCAGGCTCACAAATGCAGGTTTTCAAGAGCCTTTCGCCTTTCCACTTCAGCTCTTCCAAGTGAAGAAAAGACTTCATTGTGCTGATCAAGTCCCAGGGCTGAGGCGAGCAGGACCCTTTCTCAATAAGAGTATTGAACGGAGGGGAAAATACTCTTGGACGAAGTATCAGTGACTCGGATGTAGACGTTTGTCAAAACTCACTGAGTTGGGGGCTTGAGACGTGTGGCTACAGACAGTAAAATGCTTGCAAAGGAGCGATATTTATGAGCAGTGACACATCTCCCCTCATGGTGCGGACGCGCTGAGAGGGACAGCTCCAACAGGGACGATCAGGGGATGAGCTGACAACGGCAAGTCCTGTTTCAAGTCCAGACATGGTACCGGTGGGCACCCCCCTCCAGTACTGCTCACCCCACCCTTGCAGCCAGGTAGCACCCTCCTTCTCTGCAGCACCGGACAAGAGGGTTCTTGTCTGAATGAATGAATGAACGAAAGATGCTCGGTACTCGGGCACACTAGGCAGTGCCGGCAGCAGCATCGACAGACTGAAAAAAAGATGAAGTGAAAACTCCACCTTGAGATTTAGGGCTCCAGCCTTAGCCCCTCATTCTGCTCCCAGACACCTGCTGTCAGGCAGAAATGGGGGTCTGCAGAGAAGCTGGCTGCCTCCAGGGAGCACGTGGGTCCTGCCTGCCTCCTCTATGATGGCATATTCTGCCTCAATGGGGGTCGAAAGAAAGAGGAAGGCATGGGATGGAGGATACAGGACTCCAGGATGGAAAGTCCCAGGGACTCAGCTCTCTGCCAGGCTTTGAAAGCACACTGGGACAGAAGAAGGGGAGCCCGGAGGACACCCCAGTGAGTGGAGTAGGGCAGGTGGAGGGGCTGACGGCAGAACGGAACCGATGAATTGTTCAGAGCTGTGTTTGAGCATCTGGCAAGGTTATTAGTAGGCATGTGCCAGATGTGTTAGAGAATCTGGAAAGAGTTAGCGATAAGTACGTAAAAAACTCAGCAAATGGAAAAATGAGGCCATAATTCCAAGAATAACAAAAAGTAGCATAAGATGGGAAATGCAATCACATTATGTTTCTTGACTCATTAGTGAAAAGCCGTACACAGAGTTCTTTCATTGATTGACACAGCCACTGTTTGACACAGGAAAAGATGGAGGAAGAGGAAAGGGACTGAGTGTTGGTTTAAGAGAGCGAGACCCTCCAAGGATGAAAAAGGCAACAGATAGCATCTAAAATCATAAATGAAGGAATAGTAGTGTATGCGCATAATCAGGAAATAGAAGGGCAAATAAAAAAACTAAAATGTTGGAAGTGGCTTCCTATAATGGGGATGGGGTGAGGAAGATGAGGGCCACCAGAGAACTATGTCAGAGCACCCAGGAGAGAGCCGTGTCTCCACTCCCTGAACCTTCCAGAAGGTCGGGGTCTCTTCCCCCACAGGCTCAGCCTGTACTGGAGCAGGCAGGAGAGCTGAGGGCCTGATTGTCCCAGTGCCCCTCACCCCAACCAGGGGTGGGAAGTGGAAGACGAATATTCCAAATCCTTTAGCCCTTGGGTGGGTCAACTCTGAGGTGCGTCCCCCCCCCCCAACCCCAGAGTCGCCTGGTAGGGTTAAACTCCTGCTGCACACAGAGCTGTCCTGCACATCGCCGCTTCCTGACTGGTTCCCTCCCTCCCTGTCCTCCCCCCCTCCCCAGTTCCTCTGTCAGTGCTCTGTGGGAACATCTCCCAATAAATCCACTTGCACCCAATCGTTTTGCCAGGTTCTGTCTCTTGCGCCCCTGATACAAGCCAGTTTTCAATGGAAGTCTCTCAGAACTACAGGTACCAGATTCCTCCAATGATGTCCATGTATTACCAGGATAAAAATGAAATTTAGTCTTGAAACTGTACAAGAATGGGGGAGGGGGAGAAAGTGTAGAAGAATGGATTATCCTCTGCAAGCACGCCATATTGTATCTTTTGTAATATTAATGGTTAATTTCTTCAGAACCCATTCATTATAACATTACAGGTTCAGTTAATAAGCCAAGTAGCAGAATTTGCTCCTGGAATTAAAAATAATCCCATCATACATATTACTTGGCAGGGCTGTCTTCTGAACACACATGTGGCAGAGGGGGACCCTTTGCCAGGGTGGCAGGCTCGGGGGTGCGTCAGTCCTAGTTGCATCAAACAAGAGATTTTCCTGGATTTCTCTGTTTCCACATTTGTCCCTTCACTAGAGCTAATAGGTGTTTTCTTATGTGTTTTCTCCCCTGTAGATTTTGAGACGTGTCAACTAATTTGACAGAGTATTGACTTTACTGCCTATAAAGTGTTATTGCTCTGGGATTCTGACCAAGGGCCGAAGGACTATCAGTTGATTGGGATGTGTATGACTTCCAGCTTTCTACATAATTGTTCTGTGGTTAGCGTCTAAAATCCTCCAAGGTTGATAGTTTGATATTTTTGAATTTTTCATCAATTCTCAGGAAGACGAATTACTGCAACACCAGCTCATTAGCAGATCCCACACTATTTGCAGTCAAGGATTCATTGGTCAGGGCATGGTGAGCAGGCCAAAGTCACAGCCCCGAGACCCAGGGAGTGGTCAGCTGGGACTGATTGCCTAGGCAGCCGGGGAACTGAGACAGTCTCCAAACCTGGACTGAAGAAGGAACCAAAGACACCCGAAGTGCCAGGCGGCATCGACTCCCAGAACATCATACCGCATTCACCTCACCAGTCCCAGCGTGCAACTACGCTTGACCTACCTTTCTAGATGCTTTGCTGCTGAGAACGCAAAGGAAGTTACATCCACTCACATGTAACCAGACACATCGACCTCTGAGAGTAGCGTCGGAGAGTCTACAGGCCAAAAGGAACTCGGGTACATGAAACATGCCAGGAACCAAGAACAGAAAGCACATTAACAAATAATAATAAGTGTCGAGGAATAAAATGGACCAGAGAAAAGACCATTGCTTAAGAAAATTAATGCAATGTCAACAACTGGCTAAGAGAAGGCAGAATCTCTCAACTCCTGATTTTTTGGTTTTCCCATCAGAAAATGGGTGAGCGTTGTTGAAAAGGAAGGGAAGCCAACAGAGGAGAAGATATACATGCTATGGTTTCAGGGACTCTAGATCGCCAAGCACCTGTGATGGAGAGCCGAAGGGAGGAAATTCACTTACGGAGTTGGTCTCAGAAGTATCTCCACAATGAGAAGGGAGCGGGCTGGGGACAGAAGACGGATGGCAGGCAAGTGGTACCCCAGCCCTGCCAAAAGAAGCAACATGAATTCTAGACGAGGTAAATGGGTAGGTTTGGTGTGCTCCCAGGGATTTTCAGTACAGAGTTTGCAATGCCTGATTTGGAATATCTCTAATTAATGCAACTTTGTTAGGATCTTGTCATCCAGGGAAATGTCAGAAGCCTGGTGTAGCTCTGTGCCCTCGAGACACACAGGAATTCCTTATTATATCTTTGTTAATGAGCTGGAGAAGTGGATGTGGGCAGATGGCAGGATAGATGGCCCCGGATCCACTGAATAAATGGGCATGCACAAGGGGCAAGATTAATCAAAGTTAACCTTTCGAGAGGCAGTTAATGGCGCAGTAAATAATTGTGATGAAGAACACGCAGTTTGGATGTGGACCTGCAGTTATCAGCTGGGGGCAAGTTCCTTCATGTCCCTCTGCGAGCCTCAGTTTCCCAACCTATATTCGAACGCCCACAACCCCAGAGCTGGGGGAGAACGGAGGCAACGCCCGCTGTGGGCTTCTGCAGGCCCGGTGTGCTCAAGGGAGTGCCCATCAAAGGTCACCTCGTCCTGTGCGTTTCTATCCTTAGGGTTGCAAGAAAATGGGCTCATTCATCTCATCAGTTAGTCCCATTCATCTGGGAAGAATCCACAGTTGAGAACCTTACCCTCAAACACTTGTACCCCAATGTGATCTCGTCATGCAGAACATAGGTCAGAAACGAACTTTTCCTTTGCTCAGTACTTCAAGAGCATTTTCTTCAGCAAAAGAGGAGTGAATATGCAACTTAATCATTTCTGATTGTGATAAAGGACCCACAATATAACATCTGCTGTGTTAACCATTTATAAGTGTTGGTTGCTTCGCATGAACTAGATGCATGCAGATGGCACAACATGTCTCCAGAACCTGGTCATCTTGCAAACCTGAAATGCTCTCTCCATTGATCTCCCCTCCTCCAGCCTCAGGCGGCCACCATGCTGCTTTCTGTGTCATGGAACTATTTGAGGGTGCCTAACGTGACTGGACGCAGACACCACTTGTCCTACTGTGAATGACTCGTTTCCCTCAGCGTCATGTCCTCCAGGTTCATCCCTGTTAAAACAAGTGGCAGGATTCCCTCCTTTTTAAGGCTCAGTAACATTCCACCAAACGCAGAGACCACATTTCGCTTATCCAGTCCTCTCTTGATGTACATCTAGGCTGCAACTTAATTTTTAAGTTTTCTATCTGGTGCCATTTTGTTCATAAAACAGGCATGATATCTGTAGGGCTATTTTTTAGTCACATGTGCTGCACTTAAGACCTTGTGCCCAGCAGGCTGGCAAACCAGAGTCACAGTGTCTGGGAGCAGGACATGAGGAACAGAGACACCATCTTCAAGCAATGTCTGGGTCATCACAGTCCCCTCCTTGTGTTGTATGCGACAGGCTTCCTAACACAGAATTTCCCTCTGGGACCATGTCTGATTTTAATTTTTTTTTAACGTTTTCATTTATTTTTGAGAGACAGAGCATGAACAGGGGAGGGGCAGAGAGAGAGGGAGACCCAGAATCGGAAGCAGGCTCCAGGCTCTGAGCTGTCAGCACCACCGAGCCTGATGTGGGGCTCAAATGCATGAACCATGAGATTCTGGAGATTCTGACCTGAGCTGAAGTCAGACACTTAACCAAGTTACCCCCCCCTCACCCCGGCTCCTGACAATCTCTGGCATTGGAAGCTTGGCAAGTAGGGAGGAAACCACTCACTGACCCTCCCATGGCACTAAAATTCTCTTTCTGAATTCAAGAGTCTGAGTTTATGGCTTTCCTTTTGATGCACACTGAATTGGTAGAAGGCTCTGGAATTAGTCAAATGGCTTCATGCTTATAGATCCCTACCTTCACCCCTCCTGCAGTACAAAGAAGGAACTTTTAGGGTTTAAGCTGTAAGAGGTTGAGACCCTTCTAGAACTGAAAATTGTCAGTCATCCTCTGCAGGTGAAAAGATTTTCTGAACATTGACCGAGTGCTGTTTAACTATATCGCCGGCCCCACCTTCCTCTTCCCATGCCTGTGGAAGAGCCTTCCAGATAGACATGACCCACCAGGAGATTCCCAAATCCAACGTGCCAAGGAAGCCCCCTGGCAGGACCGTGTTTCCCAGGAGGACGCTAGGAGCCCAGCCCATTCTAGACTTCTCTCCGTAGCATTTGCCTGACTTCAGGGTAGACCCAAGGCCCCGAGCTCAGAAGAAAACACCAAGGTTGGACTCAAATCTGAAGTGACCGAAAATCTAGAGGAGAGATGGTCCAGATCCCTTTCACCAACATGACCAACTTAAAGTTTGGAGGTGGGCACGGGGAGGACATGAGGAGGAAAACCGACCCAGATTGGGAACCAGCCATGTGACATGGTCAGGAACCCAAGCAGCTCTTCTGAGCTTGGAGCCCAGTCTGTGCACTGGGGCTCAACTCATAAGCATGGGGCTGTACCCCACATGGATGGGTGAGAATGAAATCAAATTGCAATGGTCTACTTTCTTTAGGGAGAAGCCGAGACAGATGAGTTTTGGAACCTTCCGTGAAGAGGGTGGCTTTCAGGCAGACGACCTGGGCTTGCCCAGCTACCCAGCTTAGCCTTGTTACTTTGGACAAGTGACTGGTCTCCTCTGCCTCCATCTCCCCATCTGTGAAATGGGCATTAAGAACCCATGCTAAGTCCGTAAACAGTGTCTGAAACACAATCATTGCTCAAAGTGTATTTGCAAGTACTCTAGGTGAAACCTGTCTTTACCTTCCAGGTCTTTGTCGCGATCTCCCTGCAGGCGCCCAAAGCATCATGTCCCAGGTCCCCTCCCCCGGCCGGTCACTTCTACTGAATCTGAATTTGTCACGGGTGTAGTGTTTGCTTTTCAAAGGGTTGTTGGTAATTGTGAAATACGAGGCTGCACCCATGGCCAGGGAGCCCAAGGGGGACTCACCAAAGCAGGAAGGGATCAGCTCTCAGAGATTGAGAAGGCTTTCTCGGGATGCCTGGGCAGCTCCTATCTACTGCAACTCTTGCCTGTGCAGTGTCTTCGTCCTGGTCCTCACACTGCTCTGGGCAGAGCGGGGTCACAAGTCGGCCCACGGTCGGTGTCTTCGCGTGGACGTCATGAGCTGAGGCATCAACAGCAACACTATTCCATTCACAGGAAACCTTGGACTAGCAGGGAAGGTTTCTTTTTAAGAAACTCTTTCTGATATTGGTTTTTATTCAACGGCTTAATAATTCATCAGGGGCAGGAAAGCCTCGTTTAAAGAAGGTAGATGGAAAATCAATGTGTGAATGTGCATCACTGCTTTCGAGAGGAAATGGGCCTGGACGGCCGGAGCCAGGGAAAGCTCCAATCACCAGCTTCATCAGCCAGCCATCCCCTCCCGTCCCTCCCACCTGTTCCCTGTGTGTCACGTAGAAGGGGACATCTTGGTCAAAAATTAAAATTAAAATAAGAGGAGCCTGGGTGGCTCGGTCAGTTGAGCATCTGACTCAATTTCGGCTCAGGTCATGATCTCCAGGTTTGTGGGATAGAGCCCCATGTCCGGCTCTGTGTTGCCGGTGCAGAGCCTGCTTGGGATTTTCTCTCTCCCTCTCTCTCTGATCCTCCCCTATCTCAAAATAAGTAAACTTTAAAAATATTTTTTAAAAACAGTTTTAGTGTTTATTTTTGGAGAGAGACAGACAGAGCACGAGCAGCAAATGGCCAGAGAGGAGGGAGATTCAGAATCAGAAACAGCTCCAGGCTCTGAGCTGTCAGCACAGAGCCCAACGTGGGGCTCAAGGTCTCAGACAGGGAGACCATGGCCTGAGCAGAAGTCAGATGCTTAACTGACTGAACCACCCAGGTGCCCCACATTAAAAAATATTTTTAATAAATTAAAATGAAAGACAGATGTGTTTCGGATGGGCAATAGTGAGTGTCTTTGTCTTTTCAAAAATAAAAAAGGCAGCAATGCCATTTCCCTAAAATTCTCTGTTCCTGCACACTTTACACCATTAGCGTAAACATGAAACAGTGAAGCTATAATAACATATTTCCAGCATCTTCTGTGGAGCACATTCAGGATGCGTCTGACACCACCCTCGGAATATCGACGTTGTTGTTCAGTGAATGTCAGGATTTACCATCCCTGGAGGTCAATATTGACCTCTTCATTGCCATGGTCAATACGTATTACTGTGCTTCTCACTTTGATAAATCCTGCTATCCACCCCAGTGAGAATTCAGTGTCCACTAGGATGAAACTGGCTCCAATGGAAAAAAAAAAAGTCAGTTATGGAGGAAACAATGCAGGTGTTGGTCACTCCACTCTGCATTTTCTGGAAAGAGGGAGCTGGCCAGCAGATGAACCGTAGAGAAACGTGTTTGTGGAGTGTGGACTGCATTCAGCATTGCAGGACATCCTTTTTCGAATCCTTGCTCCTTCTTTGTACTGTTCCTTTATCCTAATCCCCTCCCGGATCGAGGAGGACACCTCTGTTCTCCACACCACCTCCCGGAATCACCGATCAGTCCGCCCTTGGTCTACAGCACAGGACTCACTCTGCCTAATTGCAGTGAGTGGCTGACTGTGGCTTAATGGAGATCCTCTTGACACACCCTGCTGTCAAAGGTATGCATTTCTAACTGTGCAATCTTGCATAAACAGACACATTTATAAGGAGCTGTTTGGAGAAGCAGCATGTGCTGTGCTCCATGCTATAGATCGAGTTCTAATACCAGATATCTCCCTGAACTCCGGCTCACCCTCTAAACTCTGCTAAAGAGAGAGGAAATTTTGCACTCCTGAATAATCCCTAAGGATTCCACACGCATCTTCTCTCCAAGGCTGAGGGATACTCCCTCACAGCCTGTCTTTCTCTTCCGCGCTCAGAATTAGGGAGTGCGTGCAGAGGAGGAGGGCAAAATGAAGCAAAGGACGGGGAGAACCCCTCCCCCACCCCGAGACTACCGTCTGGGACGTGCAGTGTACAAAAGACTTACAGAAGAGCTGCAGGAGGGAAAAAGTACACAAACAATGGTGAGCTGAGGGACCATTTACACTTTTGCAGCTGGAGACTAAATAATGCCAGTACTGTGGCCTTCTAAACATCCTATGGGGAAGGAAACAAATTTCCCAGCCCGTGCTTGATAGCGCTCAAATCCAGACTCTGAGAGTTAACTTCGAGTCTTGAAAGTTTGGCTTGGAAGTTTTTCCAAAATTTGGTTCCTTCGAAATTTGGTTTTCAGCCTGCACATTTCTATCTGTCTGTGAAAGAAGTCCTTAGACCTCATTTCCCCCCAGGGACTGCTTTTCCTTATATTAATTTCTCTTCCCAAAACCTGCATACACAACATTTTCAGAGTTCAGTGATTTGCTAACGCATCGATTGGGGGAGAGTCACCACTGGAAATTATTCCATTCAGTTTGTTCTCACTGATGAAACCCGAAGGTCTCTGCATCTGACAAGTATGAACACCTTCATGTTCTATTATCCACACGTTCAGCTGCATAGAAAGAGGTTCAGTCATAAAATGCAGGAATTCCAACAGACGGCCTCCTGGAGCAACATTCTAAGATGCCTAAAGCTGGCGAGAAAGGAAGACAGATGAATCGAGCCTTAAATGTGGTGTTCAATTGGACGTTTCCACCGACTCCCTTTGGCACTACATTTTCCCTCCTCTGTCTGCGCATTTCCCTCCATCCTTCGTGAAAAAACGTATTTTTGGATAAAAGGGTCAAAGAAGCAATTTTAGAACGGCAATAGTATTGATCTACGATACACTCACTTCACGGTGCTCTAAAAGGAAACGTGTCGTTGATTATAAATCTGTCTTGGATGATGAGTCCCCAGAAGGAAGGAAACACATCCGTCTCTGCCCAGTTTCCCAGCACCTCAGCATGGTATCAGAAGCGTTCATTGTTTAAAAGTGTATTTAAAAATGCGGTTCATTAGCCTTCGGTACAGCAGGTCAAGGGAATCTCTAACTTCGTTTCCAATCCAATTATAAAATACCTCGGAGCAATCCCAGCAGCTGTAGCGGATAAGAACTATGGATTTGGTTTCGTGGTCATGAAAGATAACACACAGCAGATGCGTGTTGTCTCTCCCGGAAGATGTCTCTCCTGGAAGATGGATTTTTGTAAACCTACAAAGTTACCAAGAAATACAAAGACAGTGGGAAAACAGAGTAAGCGGGCTGCCTTTCTTCGCAGAGCTGACAAAATGCGTTTATCAGACTCATCTTGATGTCTTCAACAGACTCTCCGTCTGATCAACAAACAGGAGGGAACATCAATTCACCCTTTCATTTTTCAGCTGCACTTTCTGGGTAAATGGCTGTCCATTACACAAGGCTGGGAAGTGCCTCTTTGATTGTGTTCACATCTGATTAAGAAACTGCGCCTGGTGGACCAAAATACACCAAACTGTTAATTGCTTTTTAAAGGAGAATTATGACACTTTTAACGAGCCGCATATCTTACTAAGTATTGTGAGGGTAGATGCTCTCATTCTGCGGAACTGTCTTATTTTGAGATCTGGGTCCCTAATTGCTTATAAACCATACTGTTTATGGAGTTTTAACTCTGGCGTGGTTGTTTATAATGGAAGCTTATTGCTGAATGCCCATAAAAAGCAGAACACACACGTGCACACACACGCACATGCACAAGCTCACAGTCACACTGAAGTTCAACGGCGGAGAGAAGCACGTTGCCTGGTAACCAGAAAGCCCTCTGTTGATTCACCGCGGTGTCGACCATACATTTTCCTCCGTACATTACCTACAATGAAAAGGTCGGTGACCCAATGAAATATCAGATTAAGTCAAACTATTAACTGGACAAATGCATTTAAAGTGCTCTTGTACCCTGGTTCCGTGTGATTAGTATACATTATGTTCTGCCAAGGCAAGCATGAATCATTAATATATTCGGAGTCGGCTGCTCTCTGCAGTGAAACATAATAACTCAGCGCTGAGTAATGCAGTGTGCTGGGTTTATGAGATGTGGAGCCTTCAGTTAGTGTGATCTAAAGTGTTGTTATTTTGTGGTAAGGACACAGGCTCTTTTTTTTTCTTTTGTGAATAGTATTTGTCACTCCCCTATAAAGACAGAAAAAAAATCTTTCCCTGGAAAAACTGGTTACAGCGTTCCGAGTCTGCATGGGGGAAGGGAGAGAAACTTGGTCCCTAAATAGACGCATTGTTTTTCTACTCCCTCTGTGAAGTTTCTTCCCTGCCTGCGGTTCCAAGTCTCTCTATCAGGGACTCGAGCCCGCAGGGTCTGGATAGTTGAAATTAGACAAAAGCAAACAATCTCGAGGCAAAACTCCAGTGATTCCATTTGAACAGTGACCTCTCCTTGTTCTGTTCTTTTCTGTGGTCGTGCCTTGCCGGCCAGCTGCATTTACATGAGCACACACACATGGAGACCATGCCTGGCGCTGGTTTTTTCCCCGTTTCTAGAACGCGAAATCTAGGGGTCATGAGCTCGGTCATGTGTGGTTTGGGGGCTCTGCTCAAATGTAGGAGTTTAGCTTAGAGAAGCAAATGTGACTGTTGGAACCAGGGTTTAGTGACTGCTGTGCCCCTAACTAGCCCACTCTTCCACATGAAAGCGTTACGTGGTGGGAAGGGGAAGGCAATGCGGGGAGAAAGGACCTTCCCTGGAACGGACTCCCACCACCCACTGGGTGCCATCCTTTGAGGGGACCTAACTACTACCACTGAACGGTGTCACTGAAGGAAGTGTAGATACCAAATCCCAAATCCCCTGAGTTCTAAAGTTTCCGGCTTTGTAAATCTAGGACACCTCCTCTGTTCCCCTGGTCAGGAAGTTTGAAAATCCATGTTGAATTTATCTCTCTGTAAGCTCCCTTCATTTCTAAGATGGTGGCAGCCAGAGGCACTCACTCTGCAGAAATTGGGACGTCTCTAACTGTCAGCCTGTGTTACTCAGTTTATGCAACTCTCCATTCCTTTCAAAACTTTCCCTAGGGGCTCCTGGGTGGCTCAGTTGGTTAAGCACCCAACTTTGCCTCAGGTCATGATCTCGAGGTCTGTGAGTTCAAGTCCTGCATCAGATTCTGTGCTCGGAGCCTGGAGCCTGCTTCAGATTCTGTGTCTCCCTCTCTATCTGACCCTCCCCTGCTCACACTGTCTCTCCTTCTCTCTCTCAAATAAATAAAACATTAAGAAAAAAAAAAAAAGAAAACAGCCATCTATGAGCCAAGGAAAGAGAATTTAGAAGAATGCAACCCTTTGGGTACCCATATCTCAGACTTCCAGCCCTCAAAACTGGGAGACAGTCAATGTCTGTGGCAGCCCAAGCTCATGGGTTCATGCGGACAACAACATCAGATCGCAGAGAAAGAGAATAAAGGCGCGGAATCAGGTGTTGGCTTCAGGGCAAATGTCTCCCATGGACAAGATCTGTACTTGTGTGGTTACTGTGGAGACCAAGCTACCAGTCTGCAGTTTCTATCCTGGCTACAAAGTGACGAGTAAGTAAAGGACCCTGCTATGCCGATGTGTCTTATTTCCCTTACGTTGACACCAAGGGCACCGTTTTGGAAGAGGATGCTGGTTTGTTGGTCCAGGGCACACATATGCGGGGTTCATTCTGAACTGAAAGGGAGACTGAGTGTCGAAGACAGGACTGGGCTGAGAATGAGAAGTACCACACCCAACCGCTAGAGGACGGACGCGAGGGGAAGAAAAGGGAACCCCAGCACGCCCTTCGATCTGCCACGTCTCCATGTCATAGGGGTCTCAGTGACTCCGTCTGGTATCACCCACACGTGGGCTCATGAAAAAATACAGCATATTTATACGGGCAAAGAATGGAACGGAGGCTGCCAAATGTACCTGGAAGAGCCATTAGCAGAATGATGGACTCAAGCTCTGTTTGCGTTTCTGCCGTGATGGCAATCCCCAGGCTTTGATTCCAGCGGCCAGCGTATGGAAACATCATCTACGCCTCTCAGGTGTCACATCCAAATGCACCTGTGGAAATACAAGCACATTACTGCTCACTGGAGAACCGAGGGCTCCTAAGGTGTGAAGACGATGGTGGTTGAAGGAAGGAATGACAGTTGTCAGGAAAGGTACAAATGTATGTATATAAGTCACTTTCTATTCTTCCATCACGTAGATCAGCTCAGCTCCTTGGAGTCTGTAAGATAAAACAGTATTCTCTGGGGAGTTTTGCTCAGGAAGCTTTGAGAGTCCAGACAGAAAGATAGAAGGTTGAGTTGAGGGTAATTGGCAATGATGATGAGCTGGACAGGTGTAGTGATGGTCAGTTTTAGGCTCAACTCGACAGGATCACAGCACCTGGGAAGCCCTGCTCTGGGGGTGTCCGGACGAGACTCACATTTGGATCAGGGGACACAGTATGACTGTTGTCTAGTATGGGGAGTGTTGGCCAATCCGTTGAGGGGCTGAACAGAACAGAAAGCAGAGGAAGAAGGAAGGCGTCCTTTTTCTGGTTTGTTTGTCTGAGCTAGAACATCCAACATCGTGTTCTCTGTGCCGGGACTGGGACTTACATCACTGGCTCCCTGGACTCAGACTGAGCCACACCACCAGCTTTGCTGAGTCTCCAGTTTGCAGACAGTGGGACTTAGCCTCCACAGTCCTGTGAACCAACTCCTCATAATAAATACCTTCTAGCGTCCCGCAGGATCTGGGAAGGGACCTGCGGGCGTTAGCAAGTCACTGGGCCACCCTGGGAACGCCCTGCCTGGAACTCATGTCCCCACAGAAGGCAAAGGGCCCAATTGTTCAAGCCACTTTCAGAAGGGTCTTCTTGTCTTACAGCTAAAAACATCCTGCCACACACAAACAACATCTATGTGGCTTTTACAAGGCTCGGGATCCCAGATGGGAGCAAATTGTCCGGTGACTCTGTAACTAGAGTTGGAAATTACAGAATCATTAGAGCATGTGGGTGCTTGGCGCTGGACGGCCACAGGGTTGTTTTCCATATGAGAACCCTGAGGATAGGGGATAAAAGACCTGCTAACTCCAGTGTTTGCACCTCGTCTCACTGACCCGGCCCCCAGACAGACTGCTACTGCCGAGTCACTGAGCAGGATTCCGCAGGGACCCTTCAGGGACCTGCTTTCCATCCTTTCCTTCTTCCCTGAGCGTGTGCACACGCCCACACGCACACATGCATTTTCTAGAAGTATCTACATCTGTAAGCGCCTGAGGGAGCCAAGAAAACAACACCATTGTCCTTTCCTGGCCAGCCTGCCCACGACACACAAATGAAAAGTTCACTTCTCTGCTACGGCAGCTGGAAGGAGTGGTGGGCTGGGAACCGGGGAGCAATGAGAGTCATCACGATATCGATGTGATCCTCATGCGTTACCAAGACAACGCATCTCTACACATTTTTATTTATTTTCTACTTGGAACGATCTTGCAACGCAAGCGAGAAATAGTTCTTTTGCCAATTTAGAGATTAAAAACCGAGGCTCCCATTGCTGGGAACCCAGCTGCTCTGACTCCAGGCCCTGTGTCCAGGTTGAACAGCGGCTGCCTCTCCGCTCGCCTAACAGAGACAGAGCTACTTTATTTCAGAAAAGGCCCAGCAACACTCCCAGGCAAGAACCGAAGCATGGAACCACTTAAGATTTCTGCCTCCTTCCTGGATGCCACTCAGGGGAAACTCCAGCCCCTTCCCGTGCCTGGAAGGTGGGCTGCTTCAGCTGCGTCCTCGCTGCCATCAAGGCTGGGCAGCAGGCTGGCTGGGCGTCAGTGTCATGTGTCCCCCTTTAACCTAAGTGCTCCTTATAAACAATACAAATCCACGTTCTACTCCGTAAGCCAGATGCTGGCAAAGTGGCTTTTATTATGGAAATGCTTGATGCTTTACAATCAGCACTGTCCAAACGTGAGAGACGGGGCTTCAAGAAAGCACCTTGGACACAGGAAGCTGGAATGAATGGGAATGTGGTTATTAGCCTGGTCTAATTTGTTTACTGGGCAGGACGCTCACGGCACAAGAGAAATGTCTACGGCCGGTAACAGGAACCATGATGGGCGTGTTCCTGCCCGTCAGGCAGTCACTCGGATCCCAATCCTGCTCCTCTTTCCTTGACTTCTTCCCTACGCAGGCATTGAGTAGGACGCAAGGCAGCCAGGGACCAATTCGGCCAGCACCTAAGATAATGGAGGCGTTCTGCTAGGCACGGCTCACATTTACGGAGTGTCGCATGTCCAAGAATCCGTACTGTCATGACTTCTAACTCCTCCAGAATCGCTTGAAGTAATCATCATTAACCTCATTTGCAGACAGTGAAGGAAACTGAACAAAGTTAGGACACCAGCCATGGTGTTCTAAACCAACACTCAGCCCCTGGCCTCAGACAGTGGGCCTGTCTCCTTGAGCTTGCCTTTAAACTCACATGTCTGGAAAGGTACAGAAGTACCAGCTATTAAAACTCGGAAACTAGGGGCACCTCGGTGGCTCAGTCCGTTAAGTGTCTGACTTTGGCTCAGGTCATGATCTCACAGTTCATGGGTTCGAGCCCTGCGTCAGGCTCTGTGTTGACAGCTCAGAGCCTGAAGGCTGCCTTTGGATTCTGTGTCTCCCTCTCTCTCTGACCTTCCCCTGCACACACTGTCTCTCTCAGTCTCAAAAATAAATAAAAAACATTAAAAAATATTTTTAAAAACTCGGAAACTAGACTTAGCATTATAATTATACCAGTGCAATAATATTACGTATTATACTGAATGCAAATTGAATCAGCATACCATTCTATTGGTTTCTTTAACAGAGCCTTAGGTTTAAAACACCTCGTGAGGCATCCAGGTGGCTCAGTCTGTTAGGTGTCTGACTCTTGATTTTGACTCCGGTCACAATCTCAGGGATTGTGGGTTCGAGCCCCACATCAGACTCTGAGCTGACAGCACGGAGCCTGCTTGAGACTCTCCTCTCTCTGGCTCTCTGCCTGTCCTGTGCTCTCTCTCATATGCTCTCTCTCTCTTTAACAAAAAAAAAAAAAAAAGAAACCTCTCCTGGAAATCAGGAAAGGAACACGAGTCCCTGGATAGCCTTTCAACTTTCAATGGCCTTGGTTACTTGAACACTTGAGAGGTAAGACAGAAGGCTCTTAATTCTGCCTTGGAAGCTTCGAGTCTCCCAGAAATACTTTGAGGGGGGCAGTGACCATGTCACCTAACTCTGCCTGTTTCCTCGGAGGGCAGAGTGGACGTGTCCTCTAGACTTGGAGCTCCCCAGGGACAAGGAGGCTGGTGCCTGCTTCCCCGGGGACTCCTGGGGTCAAGGCGTCTAACTGATGGGTCCTCACTGACAAGTCTTTATTCTGGAGTTGTCTCAGTCCACTGGGCTGCTTATAAACATCAGAGATTAATTCTCACGGTCCTGAAGGCTGGAAATCTAAGACCATGAGCAGATCTGGTGTCCGTGACAGCTTGTCTCCTACAAGGGCGTCTTCTCTCTGTGTCCTCTCATGAGGAAGAGGTGAAGGGGCATTCTGGGGTCTCTTTTATAAGGGTACTAATCCCATCCCCCTCATGATCTAGAAACCTCCCAAAGGCCCCCCCTCCTGATACTGGATCTTTCACAGCCGCCTCCTCTGGCCTCTCTGATCCTCTGGCCAAGCCAGCCCGTGGACGGTGAGCTGTGCTATGATCCAACAGCACATACCAGCTCTCAGAATAGCCTTGTGGCATCAGGGAGAGCACTGGCTTGGGAGTCTGGAGGACCCGAGTTTGGATTCTGTCTCAGCCACATTTAAGTTGTGTGGCCTGTTTCGGCCCTGGCTCCTTCATCTACGGCCTGAGAACAACAAGGCTCCTTTGTGGCATAAGGGTCACCCCAAGGGGTCAGATGCTTCTCATTTACTTATGTTATCATTTCTGCAGTACTGTACTGTGTATTGTTGGGGTAAAAAATGCCACCAACATCTCTCCCATGTTTTCTTGGGGATTCTTCATATTAAAAGCATTGAGGACAGGTGTACCTGGGTGGCTCAGTCAGCTGAGCGTCTGGCTGTTGGTTTCAGCTCAGGTCATGATCCCAGAGACAGGAGATCAAGCCCCACATCGGGCTCCACACTGTCACTGGGTGGGAATCTCTCTCCCTCCTTGGCGCATGGGTGAGCTCTCTCTCTTTCTCTCAAAATAAATAAATAAAACATTTAAAGAAAAGCATTGAGGACAGCACATGGTAGGTATTCAACAAACGTCACCAATCTAGAATAAATGTCAGCAGTCTAGAATAATTGTGAAGGAAAACCAAGAGAGCCAAAACCTTGACCCGGCTCAGGGACGGACATGAGAAAAGGGGAGATTTTTGCTTCTTTGTATGTCTCCCTGGTTTCTTTTAAACACACAAACTCCCTTTGCAAAGATGCAAATGAACCATCGCGTTTGTTAAGAGCCCTCTGATCATGTTCAAAACTGCTCTCCAGAGTCATCGCTGAAAGGGCGCAGACCTTCCGTCTCACAGGATGAAGAGAGTTACGGTCAGGACAGTATCATGACCTTCTGCGTATTTCTCCACGATATGAAAAACTGGGAGAAAAATCGGCCACCCAAAGTTTCAGTGGTACCAAGATGAGTAAGAGTCAGAGATGGGACATGTGATGCCAGGATTGTAGCTAAAATACCGTATTGTACACTCGACGTGTGTGAGGAGAGTAGAGCTTCCATGGTGTCAGCCCACGGCACACACAACAGTACCTGTGTGAGGTGTTGGGCACCTCAACTAGCTTGACCGTGATGGGCGTTTTGTAATGTACACGGATATCAAAAGGTCAAGTTGTACACCTTAAATTTATACGATTTTTAATTGTCAACTACACCTCAATAAAATTTGTAAAAAAAAAAAAAAAAAACACCAGTACTTTTTCTTAATTACCTAAAACCAAGGCTTGTTCTAGAAAAGTGCCAATGCCTCTTGCTTCTGCATTTCCCACAGAACCCTGGCATTTGCTTCATGAGGACTCTGGCAGGGTTGGGTTGAGGCACCCACCATGGTGGCTGGGGCTGGCCAACCCCTCATCTCCCAGGAGGAGGTGGTCTCGGGCTCCACTGTCCCTGAATCCACCACAGACTCAGCCACTGGTTCAACGTGGCTCTTCTCACACCCCCAGTCTGCATGACCCCCCAAAAATCACCTCAAATTTCCTACCCTCAGTTTCTTCTTTTGCCAAATGGGCACAAGTCAACAGAATGACATTAGAAGGCCACAGATGAGATGATGCCTATACTCCCCTTGCATGCTGCCTTCAAGGGCTCCATCCTCCTGGAAAATAATCACAGCTTCTTGTCCCAACTTGGAAACCTGAGTCATCAAACACTTGGACTTGCTCTCCTGGTACATGTCCCCTTAAGACTCTGCACTCCTTTCCTTGGCTCTCAACACACTGGTAAGAATTGCATTAATGCTCAAATTCTCCAGTGGAGGTAAAATCCACATGGTGCCCTGCAATTCGTAGTCACTGCTCCATTCCCAGGACGCAGTGTGAGTGGAAGGTGCTCCATTAATGTTTACTAGGTGACTGACTGGCCAATCATGGAAACCGAGTTGATTTCCATGGTTCTAAACAAAGGCTTCTTTGTAGATTCGATTGGCACTTTGTGGTAGAAACACCTCTGAACAAAAATCAGATAATCCATGTTCTACCTCTCTGTGACCCTTTAGGGAATATGTAATTCTCTCCTGTCTCATTTCCCTTGAAAAAGAAAGAAGTTAGGGGCACCTGGGTGGCTCAGTCAGGTAAGCAACTGACTTCACTCAGGTCATGATCTCATGGTTCGTGAGTTCCAACCCTGCGTTGGGCTCTGTGCTGACAGCTCAGAGCCTGGAGCCTGCTTTGGATTCTTGTCTTCCTCTCTCTGCCCCTCCCTGCTCACGCTCTCTTTCTCACTATCTCAAAAATAAATAAACATTCAAAACACATAAATATATATAAAATATAAATATATAATACAATACATTATATTATATTTTATACATTTAATAAATATATAAAATATAAAAATACAAATATATATATATATACATATATATATAAGAAAAAGTAAAAGAAAAAGAAGGAGAGCCCCGGGTATTTGATAACTTGCTAGCTTGTGCAACCCACCGTGTGATCCTTAGAAAACTATTCCTTTCCCCTTCATGCATCCAAAGCACCTTCCTAGGATGTAAGTGGCAGCTTGCAGACACGCCTCAGGACGACGGGTCAGAGATGCAGGAAGGAGAGGACGACTTAGATTTCCCACAGGAAAACCAAGACCTGAGCAGGCACAGGGCCTGGGGTCCTCTGTTGGCAGGAAGATGTTGAAGTGGAGGTGATTTTCCACATGCCCAACAAGAGGGGGGACGTGGGAAGCCCCCAGAAGGTATCTCATGGCATCCACCTCCTTGAAGTGGGATGGACCCCGCCTTTTCAGGCACAAATAGAGATGACATGAGCTGCTTCTTTGCTTTTCAGAAGGATCTCCCCGAGCTGTCGAGACGGATCTACACTGTCTATCAGGCTTCCCTCAACCAACACGCACACACAGCCACGTTCACACTGACTCACCACACTTATTTTTGGTCTTCCGAGGGAAAATGAGTCACAAACTTTTTCCCTGTTTTGCCCTCAAAGCCTCGTCCCGCAGGCTTAACCCACAGCATCACATCTAGCCCCGAATGGGGACAGTAGCTCAGCCACACTGAGAAGGGGCTGCCTTAATTAATCTCAGCCTCGTCCTGCACTGAGGAACTTGAGGGAGGCACATGGTCCGCAAGCTGCAAATGGAAATTTCATGCCCCATGTCGTGCTTTGTTGAAGCTCAGCGCGTCGGTGCAATGGTGGACAGTCAGAAGATCTTCACAGGAATGTGTGAAATGTTTTCTAGACAAAGATGAAGCTGTGTGATGGTGAATTCCAAGGCAAATACAAAAAGTAAAGATTTTAAGAGAAAATCACACAAAAAAAGAAATTAGGACAAAATGACATCTAGGATGAGCAAAAATGTACAATGGTCACATTAAATATATATATATATATATATATATATTTATATATATATATTTATATATATTTCTTCTTTTAAACTCCATGTCTCTCTCCACCTGATCTCCCGCATGATTCTTTGTAGTATTTCAAGGATGTCCATAGCCCTTTCCCACTCACCCAACCTGCCCCACCAGCCTGGGCATGGCTTAAAGTTTCCCAAATTTTGTAAGCTTCCCTTCCCTTCCCTTCTCTTCTCTTCCCTTCCCTTCCCTTCCCTTCCCTTCCCTTCCCTTCCCTTCCCTTTTCTCTTCTCTTCTCTTCTCTTCTCTTCTCTTCTCTTCTCTTCTCTTCTCTTCTCTTCTCTTCTCTTCTCTTCTCTTCTCTTCTCTTCTCTTCTCTTCTCTTCCCTTCCCTTCCCTTCCCTTTTCTTTTTCTTTTCTTTTCTTTTCTTTTTTCTTTTCCTTTCCTCCCCTCCTCTTTCTTTCTTTCTTTCTTTCTTTCTTTCTTTCTTTCTTTCTTTCTTTCTTCTCTCCCTCTTTCTTCTTCTCCTTCCTTCCTTTCTTCTTTTTTTTACCTGTTTCCCCCATCCCCTTACAGCCTCCCCTTTGGCAACTACTAGTTTTTATTTAAGAGGCTATTGGGTTTTTTGGTAAGCTTTTTTGATATGTATCTTAGCATACTGTTTATTTACATTTTTTCCTGAGATTAAATTCCTACATTCCTAAATCCCTGCCTGGGTCAAGAGTGTGCATGTTTTAAAGTTTGAAGGATAATGTCTGTAGAACTCCAAACCGATTTACACTCTCACCCACAGTCCAGGAAAGAACCGAGCCCCCTTCTGCCAACAACTCTGCGTGGAGCACAGCTAAGAAGAAATTTTAAAAGAAGGAGAATTTCAACCTTTATCCAATTCATGCTTTTTGACTCTCCTTGACAAAAGCAAAACAAAACAAAACAAGAACAAGAACAAAAACAAAAACAAAAACAAAAACAAACATGTCCTACGGAGCTATAAACTCCCTGAACACTTGAAGATTACAAATTATGGCAATGATTAAAGCTGTTCCTCTTGCTTAGAAGTCTCTGCTGCTGAAAGAAGATTCAGAAACTGTCAAACAAAAGAGGAGTTTTAACAATTCTCCTGGCTTTTCTGAAAGCCCCTTCACATGTAGTATAAGCAGATTCGTCTCATCGAGTTATCATGGCTTCCCTCACATGCTGGGTGAGCAACAGGTGTCTTCAGACATGGCCTTTGCTGCCATGGGACGTGTCCACAGGACGAGACCACTTAGTAGTCTTGTTTATTTCCATAGTTCACTAAACTGGACAGTAAATCCTCATAATTTAAAATACAAGAGGCTAAGAACAAAATGTGCTTTGAAGCAAATGGGCTTTGACTTCCTGTTCACCAGAGGCTATACCAAAAACTACAAGGCATGAGTGCCTTGGTGGCTCAGTTAGTTCAGCATCCAACTCTTGATTTCTGCTCAGGTCACAATCTCACATTTTCATGAGTTTGAGCCCTGTGTCTGGCTCTGCACTAACAGTGCAAAGCCTGCTTGGGATGCTCGCTCTCTCTCTCTCTCTCTCTCTCTCTCTCTCCCCACCACCCTTATGTTTCTCTTCCTCAAAATAAATAAATATACTTTTAAAAAAACCTCTTAGAGACCCCAGATGGCCAGAGAAAGACAGCTATGAGCAGTGAGTGGGATGATATTCAATGGTATTTGCCTTTTCAGGGTCTTGTTAGTCACCTATGTTGACGAAGAAGATGATTTTAAAAAAGTATTCTTTAGGTTCCATGGAAATGCATGCAGGCAAAGTGATTATTACTAACGGACACACAGATTACCAGGCTGAAGATGGCCGTTCGGTCTGAGCTGAATAAAGTAACCAGGGCCCTGCCCGGCTCCGGGTCACACTGCCTGATCTTGGACAGATCTTCTGTAAGAATGAAGGATCCCCGTGTGAGAAGAAAAGGCAAGTTCTTTGTACTTGGGCATGGCTTGCAATGACGACCATCTGTACTTTGCAAAATGTCTGTAGGGCACGTTGAATAGGGCCAGCCCTTCACTGATAGTTCAGTCCCTGAATTTGGAGATGGTGACCGTTTCAGCCTAAAACTAACCATTTTCATTAAACTGTGTTTCAGCCTAAAAGGGACCTTTTCACTACCATCTCAGAGTCCCTCTGATGGGCTGTGTCCAGCTTTACCTCTCTCTCTCCTAGAGAACGTAGGCTCTCTGTTAAGACTGCAGAATGCATGAATGGTCACATGCTATGGTATTGAGTCTACAAGATGATCTACACCTTCAACTTTTCAATTCTTCTTTGAAAGTGTCTGAGTGGGTATTTTCCCTACAATGCAACCAAGCAAGTAGATGTGGTGTTTGCTATTACTCTTTGGACAACAAAGGTCTAGCTCATAAAGCCTACAGTTCCAGTTATAGACCTCTGTAGTTCTTGGGGAGATAACTTTAAAATGGCTGCTAGTTTCTAGAAGAGTCTGTTAGCTCACCCAGCATTAAAAAAAGGAATGAAGAATATCATTCTAAGGCTGATATGATACCTGTTGTTAAATATTGGAAAAGGTATCTTGGGGCACCTGGGTGGCTCAGTAAGTTAAGCACTGACTTTGGCTCAGGTCATGATCTCATGGTTTGTGGGTTCAAGCCTTGAGTCGGGTTCTTTGCTGATGGCATAGGGCTTGGAGCCTACTTCAGGTTCCGTGTCTCCCTCTTTCTCTGCCCCTCCCCTGCTCACACTTTGTCTCTCTTAAAAATATAAAATGAACATTTAGATAAATTAAAAAATAATAATAATATTGGAAAAGCTGTCTCAATGAAGAGGAGATAAATTTGTGAAGAACAAAAAATCAAAACAATAAATAGCCCATGGATGCGAGTGATGAGAAGGCAGCTCTTGGCTCAATGTGCACATTAGTCAGGGTTCCCCAGAGTAACAGAACCAGGTATATCGACAAGAGGAGATTTATTACAGGAATTGGCTCATGAGATTTTGGAGGCCACAGAGTCCTACAATCTGCTATCTACAAGCTGGAGAACCAGCTGTAACTCCACATCTTAGTCCTGGAGTCTGAAGGATCAAGAACCAGTCACCCCAGTGTGTCTGAGGGCAGAAGATGGGCATCCCAGCCCAAGAAGAGAGCAAGAACTCACGCTTCCTCTGCCTTTTTGTTGCAATTCCTGAAGGAATTGGTTGATATTCACCCACACTGGTGGTGGTTGTTCTTCTTTACTTCATCCACCAATTCAAATACTAAATTCTTTTCCAGAAATACTGAATTATCTGCTGTAGGGGCACCCCTTAGCCCAGCCAAGTGGACACATAAAATTAACCATCACAGACTGCGTGTGTGCATCCCTCCACAGTTCACGTGTTGAAACCCCAGTCCCCAAAGTGACGGTATTAGGAGGTGGGGCCTTTGGGAAGTGACATGGGTGGAGCCCTCATGATGGGATTAGCCCCCTTACTGGAGGTTCCAGAAAGTTTGCTTCTTGCCCTGCTGTTTGCCCTATGAAAACACAACACAAAGACAGCCATCCATCTGCAAAGCAGGAAGAGAGTTCTCTGCAGAACTGTGACAGAACAGTTTGTTGTTTGAGCCAGCGGTCTGGGGTGTTACAGCAGCCTGAGCTGTGTGTGACCAGAAGTGAGGTCGTCATAGTAATTAGAGCTGGAACAGTAAACTGTCAAAGAAAGTAATCGATAGAGTTAGGATAATGCTACTGCTTTCACAAACAACCCCTGAAATGTCAATGGCTTTGCACAAACACCGTGTCTTTCTTGCTCACAAAACGGCCTGATGCTGGTGCTCCTGGTTGGCGAGCCCTCTCCTCCACGCCGTGACTCAGGATCCCAGGCCCTTGCATCTTGCCCCACTGGCCACCAGTGCTTCAGAGACCTCTCCTTCCATTCCGTGGAGAGGAAGCAAAAAGTGGTGAAAACGTGAGCATTTTTTTTTGTAAATATCCTGGCCCATGTTACCTCTGTGCACATCCTCCAGCGAGAAATAACTACATGACCTTGTGTGGGTACAAGAGATGCTGCACGGGTAACACAGGAGCCCCAGCCTCCTGCCAGCGCTAACTCTGGAAGGAAGAAGAGAACATCTCATCATCTCCATCTCCTCTAAGATGCCAGGCATCATCTCCACACTAAGGAGGAAGCTAGGCCACCTAAGACCTGTGTTCCCTTCCAACGCAGATTTGCAGATTCACTTTTGCTAAATCAACAGATAGGTACTATGAGCTCGATGAGGACACTCTTTTTCTCTACCACAGAAATGTCTGACACCAACGTGTCTTTTTATTCCAAACCTACCAATGCATGGACTCTCCAGACCATTCAATTCAGACACCATCTAATTGCCATTAGCACAGCCCCACGGGTTAAGGGCTCAGTCCTCCAAGACTGCCTCCCACTTCTGACACCACTTCTAAGTCCTGGCCTCCGGTACTTATGATCAAATATATCAGGGGTTCCTGAGACCCCCACTTTGGGTTTGAGCATATGCTGGAAGAACTCACAGAACTCAAGGAGATACTTAATGTCCACTGTTTTTGTTTTTGTTTTTTCTTTAAATAAAGGGTACAGCTCAGTGACGTGTAGGGCAAGGTAGAGGGGAGCGGGGAGCTCCCGTGCCCCAGCCAGGTGTGCCAGCCCCTCAGAACCTCCATCTGTTCACCCAGCTGGAAGCTCTCAGATCCCACCTTCTGTAGATTTTTATGCAGGCTGCATCCCATAGGCACAATTGATTATTAACTCAACGTCCAGCCCCTTTCCCCTCCTGGGAGGATGGCAATGGTTCTGAAAGTTGCAAGCTTATTTTTATTAGAAGATTTTTAATGTTAATTTATTTTTGAGAGACAGAGAGAGACACAGCATGAGCAGGGGAGGGGCAGAGACAGAGGGAGAAGAGAATGTGAAGCAGGCTCCAGGCTCTAAGCTGTCAGCACAGAGCCCAACATGGGGCTCGAACTCAAGAATGTAAGATCATGACCTGAGCTGAAGTCAGACTCATAACTGGCTGAGCTACCCGGGTGCCCCTGAAAGTTGCAAACTTCTAATCATGGCTTGGTCTTTACAGTGACCTACTTCTATTCTGACACTATCTGGGAGCTTGCCAAGAATCATCCCAGAACAAAAGATTCCTATCACCCAGGAAATTACCAGGGAGTTAGGAACTCTACATCAGGAACTGGAGACAGAGACCATAAACATGTATTTCTTATTGTGCCGCACGTACTTCCTCTATCCATGGCTCATTGTGTTAAGGAGCACAAAATAAACAGAACATACATAGGAAGTATCATCTAGAAGCTTACATTCTAGAAGGGGAGGCAAGACAAATACAACAGTGATATTACACAGCACAATGTGACCTGAGAGGCATAAATGCTATGGGAATTCAGGGAAGAATGACGTCATCTGAAAAGTTTTCACTGGAGCAAATGGTTTCACGCATGAACCTTGAGAGAACAGTAGAACTTCAACACATGGACACGAGGGGAAGGTCTTCAGGGCAAAATAACCAGCATGCACAAGCACAAGGGATTATTGGAGTCCCAGTTGCTCTGACTTTATTTTGCTGAGTCTATATTAATATATTTTCTTGATATAAATAAGTTCCTCTATCATTGTTAGCATAGAAAACACTCAGTAAACGGCAGCTACTAGTAACTGGGGCGGTAGAAGTATTTAAAAGGAGGGGTGTTACAGATTTGTTTATTTCACAACGTAATCGTGATTGGAAGCCCACAAGCTCTAGTAAATGTCCTTGACACTCAGGGAGACTACATTCATAGATCCACCACTAACTCTTAATTTACACCTGTTAACAAAGAAGACCCAAAAGTGAATTTCCCCCTAAATCATAAATACAGGGCCACTGCTTTACCTGAACTCCTAGAAGAATCCCCCCGAGCTAGGGGCTGGCTTTGTTACTGGACACTAGACACCAATGCCCTGACATACACCATTTTACCTTCACATACCTCCTTCATCCTCTTGATGAATGGCAATAATCTCCAACACCATCCATGAGGCCATGAGATAATGTCTGGAAAGAGTATCATGCTCTTTGCCAGAGCTGACCCGTCCCCATGCCCCCAGACAAGTACAGACAAATATTTCACTTCTGTCTGAGTTCACTGGTGTGGCTCACATCCGAGAGGAAGCTTCCCTCCCCAGAGGCTCCTCTTAATTCACCTGGTACCATTCTCAGGCTCCCACACTGTCCTTTATAAATGGGTTCACCCTGTAAAGGGGTGGGAATCCCTGAGTCCTCAGCTTTTTTGTTTTGTTTCTTAAGTTTGTTTATTTAAAGAGAGAGAGGCAGGGAGGGTGGAAGGGAGAGAGAGAGGATCCATTCATGTGAGCTGGGGAAGGGCAGAGAGAGAGAGAGAGAGAGAGAGAGAGAATCACCAGAAGGGTCCAAAATGTCAGCATAGAGTCCAATACGGGGCTCAGACTCACAAACCTTGAGATCATGACCTGACCTGAAAGAAAGAGTTGGATGCCTAACCTACTGAGCCACCCAGGTGCCCCCATCCTTAGCTCTTTTTGGTCTTCCCATAACAGCTCAGGGGCTGGAAATCATTAGCTAACCCTGACAACTAAGGATGAGCAACAAATTTGAAAGCCTCAAAAAGTCTACCCTAGAAGATGCCGCTAGGAGTTAAAATTAAATGCTCATTTCAGGCAAAACCGATCATTCTCACTGTCTCCCAGGAATCAACAAGACCTCAAACAGGCAGCGGCGAAATATTATTTGCAAACAAATTTCAATTTGATAAGGCTGGATGGATATTTTTGAATATAACTGGACCTCAGAATTTCTATAACCTACATGTTTCAGTGAATGTCGTCCCTCCAATTTTCAAGGCAAAAAATATGACACACGGTCTCACTCTCTGTCCACAATCCATGATTATTTAAAACGTAGGATGGAGTAAATAAGATACGAGGACTGAAAGGTGAAGGAGGAAAGTATCAGGAAGGAAAAGAGGATTCTGTTTCACAATTAAGTAAAAGAAAATAATAAGTGAGTCAGTGGACCCAAGGTCAAAATTAGAAGGTTGAGATACTGTCTGCAGAGCCACTGAGAGAGAATGTGCGATCATAGTAACCTACTCTGTAGTTCCGTTTGTGACCATGGCGTGAGAGACTGTGTGTGAAACTCAGTGCAGACACAAGAAGCCCTCGGAAAATGCCAACTTTTAGTCACACTGCCAACATCCAGGGAAAAGAGTTGACTGTTATTTTTCTTCTTGCCCATGATACCTCGCGGGTGTGTGATGCATGGGAAGTGGAGCAGGACAGACAGAGCATGTCGGAAACATTAACTATACACAAACGTACATACTCGTGCGTGAGGACATGTCTGCTTAAAATGAAAATAAACGGGTCACAAGAGGCACAGGAGGTCTAATTTAGCCACTTGTTTGCAAAAATATTGCATGACTGATGTCAGACCTCTTCTAGTCCAGGCCAGTGACAGGTGGCAAAATTGCGATTCATTCCCTCCGCGTGTGAATCCCCTTTGGATTTCCAGCTATATGAAGCGACCTTGAATTCCCAGTCCCCAAACTGCGTGGTGACCTGTAGCTGATCTCGTGCATGCCAGGTCTGGTCACAGTGTGCGCACACAGTGCCATCGGTCCCAGCGACCGAGAGAGTGCGGGCTGGCCCATAAATGGGTGCTCTCTAGTGATGCCGGTCAAGACCCGAGGAGCATTGGGGAGGTTTCCTCAAGCTCTAGATAGAGAGACAGAGAAGGGGAGAGTGCATTCACCTGCCTAGTGATTCGTCATCTATAAAGGCTTCTGTAGTGAAAATAAGGCAGTAAATGCAGATTCTTAATGGAATTCTCCAGAACAGATGATTGCATCCATTTCGTGGAAACCACAGAGATAAGAGCCCATATGGCTTCTACTTGGTAAACACGGCTCCTTTCTGTTTCTGTCTTCGTTAGAAAGGGTCGCTTTGGGTGTTCCAAACCTGGTTCGCTAGCTCACGTTCCCGGAAACTTAGACACTCCCTCCAAGGAGGGAACCGAATGGCTCAACCTTGGCTTCTCTCACTTCGCCAAGATCGTCTTACCACCTACCTCTCCCTGGTGTCACGGGCAGCCTGTGTTCCAGCAAATCTCCAGGCAGCCAACTCCCGCCCCCCGTGTAACATAAGACCCGACGTGTAGTTTGGAAAGAAACAGTCTGACCAAAGTAAATATGCCAAGTGAATAAACGCATCCTTCCAACACTCTGATTTCCTGGGATGGTGAATTTTAGGTCACCTGGGCCAGGCCACAGTGTCAAGATGTTCGGGAAAACATTACTTGGGGTGTCTTTATGAGCGTGTTTTTGGATGAGATTTACATTAAAACTGGTGGACTCTGCGTGAAGCAGATTGCCTTCTGTGGTATGGGTGGGCCTTGTCTAATCAGTTGAAGGCCCAAGTAGCACAAAGACTGAGCAAAAAAGGAATTCTCCAGCTCAAGGCCTTGGGACTTCTTCTGCAGCAACAGCTCTTCCTGGCTCTCCAGCCAATGGCCTTTGGGCTCAAACTACTTCTTCCTGCATCTCTAATCTGACAGCCACCCCATCAGATTTTAAATTTGGCAAGTCTCCACAACTACAAGACAATATATACATATATATACATATATAGGTTCTTCTGGTTATATCTTTCTAGAGAATGAGGACCAAGGCATTAATTAATTAATTAATTAATTAATTAGTTATACCAAAAATAGACAAATATAATTTCCTATATTTTTAATTTAATCTTTATTCCATTTTTCCCCCTTCCTAATGGTGTGATTTACATAAAGTCCAAGGTCTACTCTATGACCCTCCTTGAAACTAGAAAGCCAGTTTCAAGTTCACTGGACCAAGTATTTGGAAGCCTGTCTTTTTTTTCCAATGGCTTGAGGGGTTTTTTTCAGTTTTTTTGAAGCATAACGGAAAAGAAAATTGTAATGATGTAAATGTCCAATGTGACAGTTTGCTACATTTACGGGGTCAAAGGACTCCCTACCCCACTGGGTTAATTAACATGCTTATCACCTCACATCCTGCCCTCCCTTTTACTTTTGGTGAAAACACGTTCTGCTCTCTCAGCAAATTTCAGTTATACCCCAGGGTGCTATCAACTATGAAAGACTGTATTTTAAATGTTAGGGGACTGAAGTATTCAGATAATTCTTTTCAATGAGACTTAAAAATAAAGTAATAATAAAACTTGTTTGTGATTCTATTTGAGGGAGTTTAAATAACAGGAAATCATTAGGCTGACAGGTTCACTTCCATGTCGGCCTTGGGGAAGGGAAGCTTGCGCTTTGCTACCACAAAAGGAGGCTGGAGTCAGCACCCAGGAGGAACGTACACATTTTCCCTTCCCTTCCTCAGAAGGTGTATTTATCTCAGAGATGCTCAGTCTCTTCCCAGTACTACATACCCACCAACTGGCCGGGGGGGGCCAGGCCGTGCCTTTGCTGGGAGGCAGGCTGGTAAGTGGGGAGTCTGGGCTCCTCCCTCACCCTTACACCCTCTCCTCTGTCTCTTTTCCTCCTACACTCATTCCCTCCTCGGTCTCATGGCTTCCTCTGCTCCAGGGCTGTGACTGTTAATTGTATGTGTCAACTTGATACGTTCGATGGGATGCCCATGGAGTTGGTAAAGCATTATTTCGGGGTGTGTCTGTGAGGATGTTTCCAGAAGACATTAGCATTTGAATCTGTAACCTGAGTAAAGATCACCGTCCCCAGTGCAGGTGGGCCCCATCTAACCCGTTGAGGGCCTGAATAGGACAGAACAGTGGAGGAAGGGCGATTTGCTAGAGCCTGGACATCCTTGCTCCTGGTTCTCCAGCCTTCAGACTTGGACCGAATGACAGCTTTCGGGGGTCTCTGACTTGCAGATGGCAGAGGGCCATGTGGCTTTTCCTAAGATCCTAAAGCATCAAGAGGAGTGAGAGGTTCTGCTCACGAGCTAACTCCGCCCTCGTATTTCTCCGTGGTGTCTGTCACCCTTTGCATGAGGCGAGGACGTGCGACAGAAGCCCACCTCAGAGAGAAAACGCAAAGTCAGCAAAGACTCACCCAAATCCCCTTTCTGTCTTTCTAACGCTCAGGCCAGATTCTCCAGTCCAGTGGAGTTTTTTCTACCTTTTCTCTACCGTCCAGCATCAAAACCTGTGCTCAGCAAACAAGCAGAGCTCGGTACTTTCTGGCTTGATGACAATGAACTCATCTGAAGAGTATCAGAGAGACTCCGTCCCTGCTCTTCCTCGGGCACGGAAGTGGCACCTTGCTCCTGCCCACCTTCAGAGAGGACCCCAGTTTGTACTCAACAGGCAAAATCGCAGAGGAAAAGCACGGGCTTCAATATGAACGTTGTGACTAACGGGCTTTGTAACCACAGTTTCCCCAAGTTTGATGTCTGCGTCTGAACCATATTTCTGTAGGAATTCAAGTCAGCAGACTCCTCGTAGGCTATGTTTTTATTTTGTAGCCAGCTGTCATAATAAAGTTCCAGGAGCAGAAAGGCCCAAATGAGGCCAGGCTCCAGAGAAGCTAGAACGTAGGGAAATATCCCATTTCAAGCGTCACTACATCAATAAAGGCTCTGATTCCCCTAGAATTTCCCATTAAAAAGTAAGCAGCATTTTTAGCGTAAAGACTGATCTCCAGATGAAGGCTATTTTTATACTGAATCATACTCATTTCCATCCTTGTTTCTAATATCCACAATGCTGTGACATTTAAGTGTGTAGATACATTACTCTTCCATGCTCCTCCCTTTTCATCAGTGAGGTAATATCATCAGGCAGGGTAGACGAAATGGTGCACTAGAGATTTTCCAGTATGGGAAGCTGAAAACAATCTTGTCATAATCCGTCAAGACTCTAAGGAGTATCTAGGGGACATCAAGGTGCAGATGGGTCCTGGGACAATTTTAATCGGCACTTGCTGTCCTAAAAAGTGTAAAATGCTTTGGAGAAGGAGATCCGTCTTTTTTGTTTAGCGTGCCATAGACCTTCATTCTGTGGGTGTCGAAATTACGTTGAATTCAGTTGCCCATTTTTGAGAGGTCTCTGGCCTGACTTCATCACCCACTTCTCAAAAAGACATAGAAAGTGCACTGGGTCTTGGTTACATTTCTCAGGGTGCACGGAAATTCCACTTAAAGAAGGTTCATCTGTGTGCGCTTGAAACAAAGGACAAATAAGAAGAAAAATCATGTGCACTTCAAATGTATTTTCTTTTCTTTTCTTTTTTTTTTTTTTTTTGGTTTCTCCCTGCTCTCTGATTTTTTTTTTACTAGATTATTTGTGTTTCATGGAGTTTGCTAAAGCCAGCCCTCCTGGGATTGCTAGTAACTGGCACTCCAGTAGGCAGGCCCCTTAAGGGTTGTTCTGACTTTGAACTTGAGGAATGAGCCTTGGGGAATCTCTCCAATGAGTGCTCTCTCCAGTGCTCAGGCGTGCCTCAAGGCCACCATGGGGTCCGGGGGATGCTGGGCAGTCAGGAAGCTCGACCTCCTCCTCTTCCCACCAAGGGCACACGGAGCTTCGTGCAGAAGCACGACACAGTTAAACATACTGGGGTTTCTGACACCTTTTCCTTTGAGTCTAAACTGCCAGAAGTGAAGTTGGAACACCACCCTCATCCCTGGCCCTCTTGCCCCAAGTATGCATTCGTTTGTTCTCATATTCCACTTCCGGCTTGTTCCGAGGCCATTATCTGGGCTGAATTTGAGGAATGACTCCCAGGCAGAATTGGGTGATACTGGGATTGATCTGCGTCCCCCAAAAAAGATATGATGCAGTCCAAATGAATGAAACCTTATTTGGAAATAGGGTCTTCCCGGAGGTAACCAAGTTAAAATGAAGTCATCTGCTGGGCCCTAATCCAACGTGACTGGTTTCCTTATGAAAAGGGGACACTGGACGCAAATCTGAACATTGTGAGAAATGTCCTGCAACGAGGAAGGCAGAGGTGACGTGTCTCCAAGCCCCAGGACGCCCAAGATGGCCAGCAGAGCACCGGAAGCAGGCGAGGGGCCCGGGGCAGATTCTCTCCACAGCCTCTGGAGGAGAGGGACGGCCCTGTCCAGCCTCTCCTACTTCCGGCCTCCACAGCTGTGAGCCCGTGGGTTTCCGGTGTGGGGCTCTGGGAGAGCAGCCCCAGAGCACAGGGCCAGCGGTTTGAAATGTGACGGCATCGACTCATCACAGTGCCATCTCTTGAGCTGGGCTGTGAAGACAGCAATGCTAACCAAAATATCGAGTTTGAGTGTTTCTTAAAAAGAAAAAAAATGTACTCAAGCATGCTCAGTTTTACGTCTCTATCAGGTACCCCCAGGATTGACAGCGGAACCCACCTCCCACCAGTGCGGCCAAGTTCCCAAGAGGCGGAACCAGTGCAGTTCCCTTCTGGGTACATATCAGGGGCCCCTGGGCAGTAACAGCTCATGCCCCCAGTGGTCCCCAGCTCCCACGTCCCCCAACAGATTCTCCTTGAACTCTGGTTCAGATCAACAAAACCAAGAGTTTGTTTTTTGAAAAAATAAACAAAATTGATGAACCTCTATCCAGGCCTCTTCAAAAAGAAAAGAGAGCACCCAAATTGACAAAATCATGAATGAAAATGGATTTGTTGTCACAAATCCCCAGAAATACAAGCAATTATCAGGGAATACTATGAAACATTATATGCCAACAAAATGGACAACCTAGAAGAAATGGACCAATTCCTAAACACACACACACTACCAAAATTCAGATGGGAAGAGATAGAAAATCTGAACAGACCCATAACTAGTGAAGAAATTGAATCAGTTATCAATAATCTCCCAAAGAATAAGAAGAGCCCTGGGCCAGATGGCTTCTGGGGGAATTCTACCAGACATTTAAATCAGAGTTAATACCCATTCTTCTCAAGCTTCTCAAAAAATAGAAATGGAAGGAAAACTTCCAGACTCATTCTACGAAGCCATCCTTTGGCTTTGATTCCCAAACCAGACATCAGCTTCTTCTGTCCTAAAAGAGTAATCCTGTCTTCCCCACCAAGAAACTTGAAAAGACTTCCCTCTCCTTCACTGGTGGCGTTAAGGAAACTTTAGGTGGTGACGCTGACCTCCTTCTCCTGCTTTTCCTCACTCCTTTCCATCCGTACCCTACAGTCTTGCATGCCATTTCCTCCCCGACTCCTTGGCCTACATACAGGCTGGTTCTCTCTCTGCCGGAACACCCTTTACGCCCTCCCTGCCGCCATGTTGCTCAGGACCCCTTGTCATTCTCATCTCTGTTAGCCACTCTCTTCTCCAGGAAGCCCCCTCTGATCACCAAGATTCCGATCTCCCTCACATCCCCATCCTGTGGTTGGTTCCAAAGAGCCTCTCAACTCACAGTATTGAAGGCCTCTCTCTCCCCCATGGGATTGTCAGCACCTTTGTGGAGGACATGAGTGTTGCTTACCATGGGCCCCCCGTGTTTGGCACTTGCCTAGCACAGAGATGCCTCCTTGTGCATTTTGTTGAGTAATAAAGAATTGTCATTTGTAGAGTAGGCTGTTGTTGATCTGCTTAAAAGGTAATTAAGGTCTGAAATAAGATAATGGCAGAGATGATAGCCAGGGATCAATCTGAGGAATGTTTAGGATATAGAATTGTCAATATTTAGTGGAGCAATAGAGAACAGAGCCGGCTTTCTAGGTTTCCTGACTTGGGTTAACTTGTGGATAATAAAATATGAATGAATGAGTGAATGAATGAATCCTCCTAGTAAGGCTCTGAGATGAGGTGGAGATGGTGGTGGTGAAGTGTTGCTACTAACCTAGGACTTAGAACATCTAGATTCTAGACCTCTCTCTGACATACACAATACTTCTTCTAGCCATGGACAAGTCATTGAGGCCTTGGCCAGTTTCTTTATTTGGGAAATAGAGAGGTTTTTGAGTTGAGGATATTCCTTTGAGGTTAAGCGTCCTGCCTCTGCCTTCCTTGTAGAGGGATTTGGGGTCCCAGTTACCTTCAGTACCGTGGAAAAAGCTCTCCTCTAGGTTCCTGGCAGTCCTTCAGGGTACAGGCATTCTCAGACAGTTTGGGGGTCCCGTAAATGCACAGGATGACTCCGCTCTCACAACAAGATGCTCTGCGGAATCTGCATCTGAAGGCAAAGCTGTATTGAGATTCTCTCAACCAGCAACGCAAATCTCAACCTCGGGCTGACAAAGGAGAAGAGTCAACCACCACCAACGCTAAAAACACAAGCCCTGAGCATTGATCTGTGGTCTCATCTGCTCGTCCTGAAGGGACCTGAGACGTGGGCTCAGGGTGTGACACCGCACCTAGCCGTCACGACTCTTTCTTAGGGACCGCACAGCTGTAGCATGTCAGGGGAGAAAATTTCACACAAGTTTGCAGCGAGGGTCTTTTTCAGAGCGTGTTCCCACAGAAACCTCTCCTAATGGGCAAAACATGGAGACACAAGCAACAGGCAGGAGACTCTAGTAGGTGTTAGTGGGCCACAGGTCAAGGCCTTGCCCTGTTAGCAAGAGGGTAGGTTCTAGAAGGAAAATGATCTAAACTGCAAGGGAGGAGAAAAGAGTGTCTTAAATTCAGGAATTGAAAACAGAGATGTGAAGCCATCTGGGATCTTGTACCAATGCGGTTCGGGGAAGTGGATCAGATCAAGGCTTCTGATACTCACATGGAAGTTCAACCACCATTTAGCTGTGTGACTGTGGATGAGGGACTTAACATCTCCCGATGGCATTTTCTCATCTGTAAAGCAGGGGAAACAACAATGCCAGTCTCACGGGGATGCTATAGGGTCAAATGAGATAAAGATGGTCAAAGTGCTTAGTACAATTATCGACAGTCATACATCCTCGGTCAGTGGAAGGGATTATACTTTATATAATCTGTCCAAGCTGGTATAGGCAAGTACAGCACCATCCTTAACCTGAATCCCTTTTTTAATGAAAAGCTATATATACTTGTCTTGGCTTTTGACTGGTCCCATATCTGCAGAAGCCAATATCCAGAAGAACGGTTTCTGAAGTTGGGGGACAATGGACCAGAGCATTTTTAAAAATTCAGAACATATGGTGCTATAATGTTTATTCTTGTTGAACTGTCCCTGTAAAGAACATTGAGCACGAAGGATTGAACAGTAAATGAATTATTCACAATCACATAAAAATCCATAGACCAAGAAACTGTCTTCTGTTGAACACCATTGATGCCTTAAATTTAACCGGTGGGGGTCAACCTTTTCTAAACAGACAAATTTGCATTTTATTTGTGTTGCCTGTTCAGTACAGGGCAAAGATCTCAGGCACGTGATGTGAGCTGAGGATTTATTCTGAGGATAACAATAGCAAAATTACTCCAGAGGGTGTGACCCACCAGGAGGCAATTCCCCAAACTCAAGGCCACAGCTACCGTTGGGAGCAGACCCTTGTTGCACCCCAAAGAGAGTAAACGTCCACCTTGCCTCACTCTGATGCTCACTCAACAGATGGTCAAGAAAAAAAAGAAAAGAAAAAGAAAAATCCATGCCATACAAATTTATAGACCAAGTCTTCACCGAGGTCAATATTATTCCCATTTTAAGGTTTTCTTAGGTTTTTTTAATGCATGTTGGGGCAGAGATCCTCTCACTGATGTGTGGGGACACTGAGCCTCCTGTGTGGATTTCTGAACAGAATAGTACCCTAAATACTATGGGAATACTCAATACATATGGGAACTAATTTCCACGCAGGGAAATCGACTTGCAATAACCAACCAAGAAGGGGAAGGAAATGAGCGGGCCCCATCTCTCAACTTGAGCACCATGCATACAAATCCTCGGGCTTGCCACATGGATCTCTGTGTGGACTGTGTGGCTGGGTTGGGAGCCTAGAGATGACACAACGAGCTATTTCCAAAGGACAGGTACAGCCCTTGTCACCTAAATCAAGTAGAATAAAACCAGGATGAAAAGCATACTTAGTCAATGATAATGAGGACCAGCCACTGACATGGAGGAAATAGAGAACTTCTGTTGTCATGCTTTATCCTATAGATGGTGTTTCAGTCATCAGCTGTGGAATTCTACTGAAAACTGGAGTAGGTCATAGAATTGTTAGTAGAGCACTGGAGCCTCAGGGTTCTAGAATTCGGTGCTCCAGTCTCCTCCTTTGGAAAAAGGACAAAGCTTCTTAGCACCCACATCGTGGGCCTCTGCTGGGATTCGATGAGCTGACGTACACAAGGCGCTCAAAATGGTGCCGGACACACAGCAAGGGCTCTCTCCTCTGCCAGCTGCTGGTCTGGTGATTGCAGCTCTGGACCCCATTCTGGGGTTGAGTCTCAACCCCTCCAGGCCTTGTGTCTTTGGAGAGCTCACCAGAGCCATGGCCGTGGGTCCCCTGACTTCAGAATGTCACCAGAGAGTAACAGTTTACATGTGCGGTACTGTCATAGGATTGCCTGCTTTCCATTTTGGTGGAGCGAAGACATTATCAACAAAACCCTCATCTCATAGGACTGAAGCACTTAATCAGGGAGTAAAGAGCAATTTCTTAAATGGAAGGAATTGAGCTTCCTGATAAACCCTTTCACTGTACACAGTGAAAATCTGTTTGATCTTCAAGAGACCCAGAGCCCCACACATAGGATCCATGGGACAGGATCCCACACACACAGGCCCGGGGAAGACACAGGTGACATGGGTTCTCGGACACATCCAGATGAAGCCTGCTTTTGCCTATTGGTATTTCGTCCTCAAACATGTTTCATATCACACAGGAATCTTATATTCTTAGGTTTTTAAAGGGCCATTCACTTCAGACCCTGAGAAAACCAAGAAAGGACTCCCATGGTGATTCAGAAAGGTCAGATAGAAGCACCAAGAATTAACCAGCAGCACATGATCGATCCCAACACTCTGGTTTTTACATTTGTCCCTTAACTACCTATTTGGACCCTTCGGTTGTTCTTGTGCTGAAGAGAGTCAAGGTTTATAGGGCTTCCGGGGAACATTCTCGGGCCACGTCATCCATGCAGCCGCTGGGCCCTCTGTCCTATTCCAGGCACCCACAGCCTGTAAGGGTCCCATGTCTGAAGCAAAGCCAGCACAACTAAGATGGAAAAAAATATGCAAGGGGGGGCGGGAAGAATGGAAGGAAGCAGACCAAGAGGTGCCTGATATGCATTGGGACGAAAAGTGATTTTTCTTCTACTTTTTAAAAAAATTCAGAATTGTTTCCAATGCACAGGGCAGTCTGTACTCTCACAAGGAAGGAAGCCTGTGGATTTTGTAGGAAGATGGACTGGGTTAGTCATCTTGAGCTCTCCCACCTTGAAGGGATGATTTAGGCTTTTTGAGCCTCAGTTTCCTTATGCAGAAACTCGAGAACGTTAATGATTCCTAGGCTGCTGGGGCTGGAAGGACTCTGGACCAGCCCTGGGCACCTGGCGGCTACTGAAAAAATCAAATACCTCTCATGGAAAACACAATTTCGTTTTGTAAAATGGCCAGGGTTCCTTTCTTTCTTCCAGGCCAACTTGATGCTGACTCTCTAGCAAGTTTAAGGAAATCAAAAACCACAAGGGAAAATCAAGGGTAGATATTTGGTCATAAATTACAAGGTGGTATTGGGGTGCCTCGTACGAGCCCCCATCACCCACATGATGCATCCACCGCACACAGGCTGACAAGGGAACCTAGCAGTTGTCAGGGCAGTCGACGGCGTGAGTTAGGAAGCCACACCGGCTCAGCCGGACGTGGACCAGGTAGCCTCCCACAATGGCTGTGAATGCTCCTTGCTTTACCCCTCTGAGCTCAGCTGTGACAATCACTGCTTCCCACCATTATTTGTAATGTCAACTACTCTTGTTCCTGAAAATGGGCCCCCATGTATCTCGGTTGAGTTGGAAAACTTCCGGATTAGAACCTTATGAAAGTTGTCACCAGTGCACCTTACCGCCCTGGAGCAAGTCGGGAGTCTGAAACCTCAGGTGGAGGATGTTCCCGGAGCCCTGAGAGTGGGGTGCCGGGGAGGCCAGCCAGCAAGACTGGCCAACCTCTCACCACGCACCGGGTCGCAGAAGCCAGCCGCGGTGAAATGCTCTGACGGCCCGTGGCTGACCTCAATCACCTTGGTCCACACCAAGAGAGACACTTCCACACAGTGCTGCGAGGAATCCTGACTGCAGCTCAGGCTATGCCTACTTTCTGTCTTTTTTACCAGAGGATTTGCATGTGCAACTGAGTAAGAACTACCCGTGTCCGTCAGGTTCCCACGTGAGAACAAGGCCAATGAGGCCTTGCCAGGGAGACCTAAGGAAAATACAGCAGCGGTGCCATTTGAAACCACTCTTCTGGAATCATCTGACACCGGCCGTTCAACTGCCTATCCTGAGACCACTGAGGCCATGAGAAAAACCAAACAAATAAGAAGAATCCTTTTTGGGGGGTCCCTGCAACTCCTGAGGCAGAAGAACCCGACGTGGCTCCACCCAGCTGAAAACACGCCACAGTTTGTACAATGACAGATTCTTCTTAGGCTGTGAAGGTGACCCCACCCCCCACCACTAAGCCACATCCTCTGACAACAGTTGTGTGGTTTCACATCATTCTCCTCGTCACAAAGGCAGTGCTGGAAATTCAATACAGTTGTAGGGGATACAAGGCACAGAGAAAGAACGACCCATCTCCCATTCTACCCGAGGCCTCAGCACCTTGAGCAAAGAGCTCATTAACAAGAAGAGAGGAAAATCCAATTTCCAACTTTCGGCCTTGCAGCTGCAAATGTTGATAGCCATTTCAGTCATTAGCTTCTTTCAGAAATGCTGGAATCATTACTGTAACGAAGTGGCCGGGGGGCATCCTGATGTCCCCTGAAGCTACTTCCGAAGTAGGACACTTACAGGAGCAGCCACGCTGGCCCTGAGAGAAGACAAAGTCTCCTAAACATGGTCTTTAACCTGTGCCAGGAAAGAGTCTGATTCTATCGTTACTTTTTTCCCTGTTAGGATGAAAGAATATGGTTTTTCCTTGTTTCTGTAGCATAAATTCCCACCTGGCTTTCAGGAGAACTATGTGCTCACAGAGAGAGAATGAGGTGGGGGCAAACAACGTCTTGCTCATAAGTTTTGGTTGGCAGTGTCTTCTAGCAGATTTTGTGAGCACCGGAGTGTGCCCTGGAGGGCTGATCCAGTGTAGTGGTTACGAGGGGTTTCAGAGAATCCGTGAGTGAAGACTCCGTCCGACAGCAGCTGCATCTCCCTGGGCAAGTGCTTTAACTCCTCTCCGCCTCCCTTTTCTCAACGGTGAAATTTGTAGGCGGTAGACCCCGAGCCGGGTCGCGGCAGAACGAGTCAATGAGTTATGCGGAGCATCTGATGCGTCAAGCACTCAGTAAAGAGCAGCTCTCATCGCTGTTATATTTATGATAGTTCTGTTTTCATGGGGCAACAGCTGTTTCTCGCAGCAATCCAAGCCCTGCCCAGCAATCAGCCCTCCAGGGCACACTCCGGTGCTCACAAAATCTGCTAGAAGACACTGCCAACCAAAACTTACGAGCAAGATGTTGTTTGCCCCCACCGCATTCTCTCTCTGTGAGCACATAGTTCTCCTGAAAGGTGGGTCTTGCGGCCAGCACCTCTAAATTTTTTTAAATGTTTTTTATTTATTTTTGAGAGAGAGAGACAGTGTGAGCAGGGAAGGATCAGAGAGGGAGACACAGAATCTGAAGCAGCCTCCAGGCTCTGAGCTGGCTGTCAGCACACAGCCCGACGCAGGGCTTGAACCCACGAACTGTGAGATCATGACCTGAGCGGAAGCCGGATGCTTAACCAACTGAGCCACCCAGGTGCCCCGGGCCAACACCTCTAGAGGGCAGGGGCATGCAGTGCCCTGTCGATCCCCAGTGGGAACTGACTGACCATCCAGAATGCTCTTCAAAAACATGTCCCTGGGAACGTTTCTGGGAGTGTTGATTTGTTATGAGAGTTGTAGGGGAACACATATTTGTGACCCAATTCATGTCACAGCCTTGGGGAACCACATGGCGTTTCAACAAAAAAATGTTAATATTAACAACAATAATAATCCCCTGCTCACTCTCTAGGTAGCATGACTAAAGGTAATTGAAGGCTTTCTCTGCCACAGTGTCTTCCCTATAACAGGTACTATACCTATGCTATCGCTAATCCCCACAAGAATCTTGCAAAATCGATATGCTTGTTTTCATTGCACAAATGTTGAAACAGATTTATAGAGGTTACAGGATTTTCTTTTATAAGGATGCTGTGGATGCAAATAAAGTCTCACAATGAGCACACAAACCCAATTTCTATAAAAACTTAAAAAGTTCCAAGCTAAAGAATAACATTCAACAGAAATTGACAATCACCACATAATTTTTCTCTGAATGGTTTAATTTTGTGGAAGTAAGCATATTTAGGAGGAAATACGATCTTCTAAATATAGCAAGAATAATAAGACAAAAACTAGCAGAAATGAAATATAATTAAGGAACTATGGAAAAAAGTAGAAATTTTTAGAATAAAATACACAGTTGATTTTTTTAGAAAAGAAAAATATGAGATACATTCTAGCGTGGATACAAAGAGAAAATTATAATTTGGGAGCCAGTAGCTAAAGAAATCACTCAAAAAACAATATAAAAACTTGGAAAACTCAGCTAAAAAATAAGGAAGATCAATTGACAGACTCCAATATATGTCAAGTAGGTATTCCAAGAGAACAGAATAGAAGAGCAAAGAAGACATGTTTGAAGAGATGATTACTGACCATTTGCCAGAATGGAAGTAAGACAAGATTACAAAAACAAATAATATATTCTATGTACCAAGAATACAATGTAGTGTAAAAAAAAAAAAAGCACATCAATGATGAAAAGAACATCTTAAAATATACTAAGAAAAAAGTGAAGTTACTAACAAAAGCATTAAAATTAGACTATATAGCACAGATGACTAGCTAGGCACAAAATTCATGCCCAACTTTTTATACTGGAGTTGCTGGTGATGATGATGATGATGATGATGATGATGTGTGTATGTGTTCATGTGATCATTTCTCACTGATAAAATAAATACGATCATTGTGGAGCCACTGACTACTAAGACTTTTAAGGAGGAGCTGAGTTTTTAAAATTTTTTTTTAACATTTATTAGTTTTTGAGAGACAGATCATGAGCAGGAGAGGAGCAGAGAGAGACACACACAGAATTGGAAGCAGGCTCCGGGCTCTGAGCTAGCTGTCAGCACAGAGCCTGACACGGGGCTCGAACCCATGAACTGTGAGATCATGACCTGGGCTGAAGTCAGACTCTCAACCTGAGCCACCCAGGCACCCCACTGAGTTTTTTTCCAAACGCTTTTTAACCTGTGTCCCCTGAATGCAGATTTTGACTCTTAGTTGGAACCAAAAGGTGGAAAGAACCAAGGCCCCTAAATTATTGTATGGAGGGGAAAAAAAGCTGTCAAATAAGATGGGAATTTATGTTGGACTAAGACCAAGAATTAAATTTCTATTGTGTTAAACCAGTGAAACATTAGTTTTCTTTCTTATACTACTACCTTAAATAATTCAGATTTCTCATGTGCCTAAATAGAAGGAAGATGCCTTTCCAAGAGCTAAGAGGAAAAAATTTTGACTTAAAAATTTTTGCTCAACTGTCACTCAGAAGTGAGGGGAAAGGCCCACTTCCAATGATGTCCATGCATGAAACCATCACCATCAAGACCACAGACATATCTCTCTGAAGTTTCCTCCTGCCCTCTTTGAAATATTTTCTTTTAGTTTTTATTTATTTATTTTGAGAGAGAGAGAGAGACAGAGAGAGAGAGAGAAAGAGAGAGAGAGAGAGAAGAGGAAGGGCAGAGAAAGAGAGAGGAAGAGAGAGAATCCCAGGCAGGTCCCACACTATCAGCATGGAGCCAGACCCAGGGCTTGATCTCACAAACCACAAGATCATGACCTGAGTCGAAACCAAGATTTGGACATTTAACCAAATGAGCCACCCCTGAGATATTTTTGAAAGTACTTTGTGATACTGTTTTCAGCCAAGATGGGGTGATTGAATTGCCTTCCCACCACTCCTGCCCCCAAAACCATTTTTAAAAGGTCAAAATACATGAAACAATAGTCTCAACCCAGCGTCCTTCAGGCAGTGAAGAGAGTAATTCCTGAAAGACAGGAAACAAAGTGGGTCTAATGACTGCTCCAGTTTTTTACCATGACAGAGCCTCCAAGCCACAGTCATCAGACTCTCTGGGAGGAAGAGATGGAGCTGAGAATCCAGGGAGACCAACGCAGCCAGAGTTCAAAATTTGATGAAAATTATATGCCTACAGATCTAAGAAGCAAAAGGAGCTCCAAGCCAAAAAGAGAAAGAGTACTGGAGAAGAGAGAGAGCTGAAATGAGGGAGAATTTTGGAGATCTACAGATGAGCCCCTTGAATATTCAGCAGGTCCAAATCTGCACACATATGGATGGGAGAATTCTAAAGATACCCCCGGCAAGATTCCCATCTCCTGGATATTCAGTCAAACATTAATTTAGGTACTGCTATGAAGGGTTTTTGCAAATATAATTAAAGTTCCGAAGCAGTTGACCCTTAGATATGAAGAATACCTTGTAGGTAGACCTGATCTAGTCACATGAGCCTATTAAAAGCAGAGGAGTTTGTCCAGCTGGTAGAAGAAGGGGGAGTCAAAGAGATGTGCTCCTTCTGGCCTCAAAGAAGAAAAGAAATAGCTGTGTTGTAAACTGACAGGAGAGAATGGTGGCCTGGAGCACTTCCAAGGGACCCCTCGTGGAGAACCAGGTAGAAATCAGGGATCCTGGTCTCATAGCCACAAAGAAATGAATTCTACCAACAATCTGTGTGCTTGAAAGAGAATCCAAAACTCAGATGAAGATCACAGCCCCAGCTGACACACTGATTTATATCTGGACTCCTGACCTACAGAAATTGTGAGATAATAAAGGTGTGCTGTATTAAGCTTCTACATTTATGGTAATTTGTTACACCACACTAGAAAACTAACGCAGTATCTATATGAGGAAATTTCTAAAGAAAGAACCATGTAGAAAGTCAGGAAAGAACAATATCTGGTGCTCAGACAAAGCTGGAAGTAATGCCTGTTCCCACCAGCCAGACTGGAAAAATTCATAACTGGGAAGACTATTCAGGAGAGTTGCATCTCAATAGAAGAAAATCGTTAGCCATAGATTAAGCACTGCTCTAATCCTAGCAGACAAATCTTAAAAATCAAGATGATGAAACTATTTCCAAGTAGCTTCATTGTATCCCAGAACAAAATTCAAGAATATTTATTAAAATATAAAAATATTCAACACTCAACAAAGTAAAACCCACAATGAGTGGCATCTAAAAAAAAATTACCAGGCATGAAAGAAAGGAGGAAAATACAACACGTATGAAAGAAGTGGGAATAAATAAATGAAAACCAATCCCGAACTGACACAAAAATTAGAATCATAAAATGACATTAAAACAATTATATAATTGTGTCCTATTTGTTCAAAAATGTAACTAAGGACATGCAATGTATAAAAGAGACTCAAATGAAACCACAAGAGATTAAAGCTGTAGTATCGGAGATGAATAGCAATCTAAATGAGAATTAACATCAGATTAAATATGCCAAAAGATCAATGAACTTGAAGACATAGTAACAGAAATTATCTAAAATGAAACTCAGAAAGAAATAAGAAAAAAATAAATAAAGAGCTACAGTGAGTTGTAAGACAACTTCAAGTAGAAACTGTACATGTCATTGGCATTCTCAAAGGGGAGGAGACAAAGAGAGAATAGTAATAAAGCATTTGAAGGAATGGCTAAATTTTTCCCAAATTTGATGACAATTGTAAATACACAAATCCAAGAAGCTCAAGGAATCCTAAGGGGGGGAGGAGGAGACGTGAAAAAAAGTGGATTAAACTACATTACAATCAACTTAATCAAAACCAATGATAAACAGAAAATCGTAAAGTAACAGAGAGAGAAGATAAATTACATTCAAAGGAAAAAAAAAGAGATAAGACACCATAAAGAAAGTTAAAAAGCCAAACAACGTACTGAAAAAAAAATACTTGCAAAATAAATAACTGGTAAGGATTAGCATCAAGAATATATAATGAATTAAACAGATCAATAAATAAAAGGACTAATGAGTATTTCAAACCTTCACTAGAAGAAATACAAGTGTCTTATTCATGGTAGCAATAAAACAGATGTTTTAACCCATTCACAGGCTTTCTATTTGATCCTCCTACATATAGGCAGGGTTCTGTAGTAGATTAGATTGCTTTTAATTCCTCACTTCCTCCCTATTATAAAATTATACATATATAATTTTTGATAGTCCATAAACAGTGCTCATTGTTAATTATCAGACAAGATGGGCCTCAAAATTAATGTATTACATTCAGAATTATTTTCTGACATGAGCTAAGATTTCCAGTCCACCCAATGTAACTGCTGTCACCAGTGACCTCCATGTTCCTGAATCCACTGGTCCATTATATTATGTGGCTTGTCAGTAGCATATGACACGGCTGTCACTCCCTTCCCCAGGAAATGCTTTCTTCACCTGGCTCCCAGGACACCATACTACCTGGGTTTCACTCCTACCTTACCAGCTGCTCCTTCTGAGTCCATTGCTGATTAATTTTTCTTCCTTAACTCTCTTTAGTCCTTGCAGACCTCTTCATTGTAGTTGGGTCTGCACAGGCTATGAGCCCCACTGGTAGACATTGCTGTCTCTGCTTAGCCATTGCTTCCTTTGGACAACCTCGGATCCCCCCTCACAGGTCATATTGGCTGTTCCTTCTTGGGGCTCCACTGAATCCTGTACATACTCCCCATTTAGCACTGGTCACCACTGTGTGTCATTTCCAAGCTGAGGCCATAATGGCCGTGGCACTTCCTCTGTTCTCCTATAGCCCTATTGTCCATCAAGAGGAAAGCATGCCGAAGACCTCCTGCCACTCAACCAAGGTTCCAGTATGAGACACAGGGAAAAGGTCTGGACTCAGCATGCAGCTCCGGGCCAAGCCCAGCGGAAATTCTCCTAACCCTGGCCAAACCACAGACCCACAAGGGAGAAAAAATTTGCTTGGGGGCTGTTTGTTACATAGCATTGCTGCACCAATAGATATTTAATAAAACACCACTTTATAACTGGAGAAAAGCAAATATGGAGGAGAGAACTGTCAACTAACTAACAATGCTCAGCATCCAAACTGAGGTCTTCTTGCCTCAGGACTTCTTCTCAGTAGACCAGTGTAGTCTCCGTTCAGTGAATGGGAAGAGATTGGAAGGTATGAGGTGCCTTATTTGTGAAGAATGAGGGTCCCAAAGACTTTTGTGAGAGACAAATGACATTGGCCTTGGAAGAAGATGCGAGGCTGATCTGACTGAGGAGGAACACAAGCCACAAACACAGTGATGGAGGTGTCATCCTGAACAACAGTTATTAATAATAAATAGGCATTTAAGGGCCAGGAGATAATCAGTTTCCAATAAGGGAAGCTATTTCCAGTGTCTTTGTGCACTAAATTATTTGTTCATGGGATCATCTACATCTCATCTTCTCTTTAATCCATTGTATTTGGTTTCCTTAGAAAAACCTGTGCTTGGCCAGGTCACATTTATTTTTGCTTCATTCATTCACTGATTCATTCATTCATTCTTTCGACAAATACTTATTAAGCAATTACATTGCTAGTCACAAGCCTTCCTCTTATATAACTTAGTCTAGTGCAAATAACCAAGTTGCAGAGCCAACCTGGAAAAATGTCCTTTGAGCTGAGATCCAAAGGAAGCATAGAGACTAACTATGAAAAGAAAGCTAAGAGTAAATGTTCCAGACAGAACAGTATGTGCAAAGTCTCTGTGGCAGGAGTGTGCTACATTCAAGAAAGTCCTAAGAAAGCCAGTGTGTCCACAGTAAAATATACGTAGCAGAAAATGGGGCCAGGGAAGCCTTTCTGGCCAAGGTTCTTCATCTCTTCTAACATCTATGGGAAGCCATTGAAAGATTTTAAGGAGGGCAGAAAGTCATTTACCAATAGTTAATTTTCCCAGATGGAGTAAAATACCACCCGCTAGAGCCACGTTTGAAAGAAGTAGTAGATTGTTATTAAAAGTGTGATGTCCAATGGAGACATTTGATTGGGTAGCACTGATACTTTTCTCAACACAGGCCTCATGAGAGTAGTAAAGGGTTGAAGTAAGCCTCTATTCCTCACATAGCTATACATCAGGTAAAGGTATAACCTTTTTGAGGGGCACCTGGGTGGCTTAGTTGACTAAGCATCCAACACTTGGTCTCAGCTCAGGTCATGATCTCACAGTTTGTGAGATCAAGCCCCACATTGCGGGGTGAGGGTCTATGCTGACAGCATAGAGCCTGCTCGGGATTCTCTCTGTCTCTCTCTCTCTCTCTCTCTCTCTCAGACACACACACACACACACACACACACACACACACACACACACAACAATGAACAAATAAAGTTAAATAAATAAAAGGCCTGTTTGAATGAGGTTGCAACTTGGATGGCTTCATCCACGACCTGATGGAATGCCAATCCTTTCTTTTCACAGCCGGATCACACTGTATAAAACAATGCCCCCGTGAGGAGGTAATTTTTGTAACTGAATCACACACCTGCCATTCTTTCTAGACAAGCATTTGGCTCCGTGAGAATAGAAAAGAGAAAGGTATCTGCTCCCAGTTTGATATTGGAAATTCTGTCGAGTGTACATCTAACTGTAGGCTTCAAATTCTGCCACCCTCCAAACGCACCCCTGCTATGATCCATGATTCGATACACAGGAAGATAATTTCATTCTTTCTTTCAAATACCAAGAACAGGACCCTTCATGAATGGATTGCTTTGCAGGGGAAGGTAATCACTTTCCTCTATCCTTAAAATCAGTTATTCCAGGACATTAATTGTTCTGTTATTTATATGTCTCAAAATGGTACCATTTGACATCAATACACACTTACATTTATTCACTGGGTCAGATTTTTTTTAATGTTAAATTTTATTTATTTTTGAAAGAGAGGGGGAAAGCAGCAAGATGGCAGAGAAGTAAGGAGCCCCATTACCTCCGTCCACCCACAATTATCAACCAGAAGAATTAAAAAGCCACAGCTTTCTGATCTCCAAGAACGGAGGTGTGCGGACAGACCCCCCTATTGACAGCAGTCTCATGGTTGCCTGAGGCTATCTCAAGAAACAACCCAAAGCACACATAGTGGAAAATCCCAAATATCGCTGAGTAGGAAAATAAATTAATCAGAGGCATAACAAGAGAAACCGAGAGACATCATTAAAAGAACACCTCCTGAAACGACAGACCCTAGACACTTGAAGAGCCTTCTTCTATAGAGGAACACTAATAAACACACAGTGCAGAATGAGCTTTCAAAACTGACAAGAGACAGAAAGCTAGCCAAAATGATGAAATGAAAGAACTCTTCTCCAAAGAAACTCCAGGAAGAAATCACAGCTACAGAACTGAGAGTATGAACAGAGGAGGGACAGAGAGAGAGAAGACAGAATCCAAAGCTGTCTCCAGGCTCTGAGCTGTCAGCACAGAGCCTGATGCAGGCCTTGAACCCACAAGCTGTGAGACTGTGGCCTGAGCTAAAGTCAGACATTTAACTCACTGAGCCTCCCAGGTGCCTCTCACTGGGTTGGATTTTATTCCACTTGATACTACCTGGCCACAGGCTCCTCCCCTGTTTATCATGTGTTTGTAAGAGCACAGGGGCATCATTACCAACACCATCTCCATCAGCACATTATCCTCACCTTGCAAAGACCAAAGAATCCGCTCCAAGCTCCAGTCTCCTCATCATGAACGGCTAAGCAAATGCACAGACACACACATAATATCTTTAAAATCAGTAATGAAATGACTAACAATCTCACGCATACGTTTGCAATCAAGACTTGTTTCCTGCTCAAATCATCATGTCCTCACTCGGCTCTGCTGGCCAATAACAGCAATTTTGAGGGTTTTCTTCTGTTAGCAGACAGTATCCCAGAGAGATTACACAGCCCTCTCGAGTTTCCAAATAAACTGGAAGACCCTTCTCTAGATGTATTTTTCATGTTTACTTCTTTCTTTGGATTTGGAACTAGAACGACTTTTCCATGACTTGCTTTGAGAGCTGGTTTGAATTAGACCTCGGAGGCTACAAACATTCGCTCCTGTCAAATGCATCACACCTAAAACTTCAGTCGGAGGCTGAGGGGACTGGAAACCGGATTTTGCTGACTAATAAATACAATGTAGATCCGTATCAGGTACAGATGGTATCACCACGTCAAAACCTCTGCTCTCTGATTACTCGTCTGGGAGTGATCTAAATACGAAAGTTGGTGGCAGACAGTTACACACGGTTCACAGATGGAGAAACTCAGCCAGGAAGTTCAATACTACGTTTGAAATCCCACGCTGACCGAGCAACGCTCGAATTGTAATCTGGGAGTTTGGGCACCTAATTCATTCCTCAATGATCATCTTCTCTCAGACTTCATTTCTTCATCTCTGCAAGAAAAGCAGTAACACGGAACCTAATAGTGACTTCGCAAGAAATACTGATGTGACTCAACAGAAGCTCGCAGGCCTGCGTCTCGTAAGCAATGGATGCATGTCAAATCCCTCCTGTGAGTTAAAAAAAGTCAAGACCACACATCTCTCAGAAGTCAAAGTGCGAGACTTCAAGGAGAAACATTTTTAGAGAATCGTGAGATTCTTCAAAATGTTTTTAAAGATTGCCGAAGGAGAAAAAAAGTAACAGAAACGTTTATGTGAGCAACATGTATGTTTGGCACCCCTTGACCAGGTGTTGGTGGGATTAGCTGATCCAAGTTAGGAAATAAGAACATATTTCAAACACATTTGATCTCATCACCAACGCCACCGAACCAAATTAAAAGGGGGAACAGGTGTAAGTGGGGAATCCTGGGATGAGGGTGTGAATAGCCAAACCTCATGAAAGGAATTTCCTGCTCTGGGCATTACAGCTGGAACTTAAAGAGTTAGACGGGCAGACTCCAGAGATTGCATGATTTCCTGGAATCCTAAGTAAAAATTTATGCACATTCATCTATGCATTTTCTAGGGACATGATCCATATAATTTCATCAGATTCTCAGAGGGACAAAAGACACCCCAAAGTTCAGAATCACTGATTTAGACCAATCTTAACCTTGAGCCTCCCCTTCCTTTCCGATCAGTAACACACATATCACTCTCTTCCCAGCTTCTGATATGCTCTGAAGCCCGAGAGAACTTCTGAGGTCCTACTCTTTGTTCTTCTGGTCCTTCTGGAAGGTTCCTGACACTGAGAACCCAAGGCAGTGGGAAGAAGAAAGCAAAATCAAGAAATACCAACCTTATGGCATTTCACTCTGAAAACCATTGATATTAGAGTAACTAACATAGACAGGAAGTTTACACACAGATTTCATAGCCCTCCTCCGTAAGATACTAGGTGCCCCTCAAGGGCTGGGGGATGTTGGTATAAGAAATTAATCATCAGAAGTAATCATGGATCCCCCAAAAAGCTCACAGATGGGGCTCAGCAGGGGCCCCCAGTCACTCATCCCCTATTCCCTCCTTTCCTCACCTACATGATTAAATGATGGGCTAGTTGGTCGCTAGTGTACCCACTAATGGCCACCATGGGCTACAGAGGGTCTGTTTTGCCATGCATCCGGCGATCTGCACACCTAACCCCATTTCCCAGCCTCGAGGAATCCTGCCAGGTAGCACGGCTCTCCATCCAGCGCGGCACCAACCTGAACAAGGAGTATGTTTCCACTGCAAAGCTTCGAATAGGACTTGGGTCTCCTAGTCCTTGGCATGAATATTATTATCTCTGTACCCATAGTCTCTTAACTTAGGGGAAAAATGGTTTTGCGCAAATATTCTCTCTCTCTCTCCATCTCTCTTTCTCTATCTATAGACGTATTTTACTTTTAAATCGTATCTACCCACATATACAAGTTGCCTAGAAAATATATGCGTATACATGAGTACTATGCTCATACATGTATTACATGTATATTGTCCATGTAAATACATGTATTGACATGTAAATATTCCACGTTACAAAATACATACAGATAGAAATTTGAAAGAGGAACTAAATATTTAATAAAGGGTTATTTGTTGAAGGCACAAAATTATTTTCCTACTAAGAGCGATTATTACTAGTATCTTTGGAAGCCTAATGTGATTGAATATATGACACCATTTTTGAAGATTTGGGTTCGGCACTTCACGATTTAGCCGTTTACAGGTCTGCGTCTAAATTCAGCCAATTTCTCAGTGGGGTTTGAATGGCCGTCGTGATCCAGGTGGAGGAAGTCACTGGCTGTGCTCAGAATCTTTGCTTTTCAGTCCCTTTGAGCATCCAAATGCTGGTGGAAACACGGCTAAGAAACACCTCTCTTTCCAGATGTTTTCATTTATTAATCCGAATGTGCTGCATTTGTTATATTTTTAACATATGGGTTCAAAGAGTCTTGAAACTCTTTCATTTAAAATTTTCTGAGCTGGCTAGAAAATTGTTCCCAAGTTTTTTAAGTATGAAAGTCTCTCTAAGCGAGTCATTTAAACTACTTTCTTCAAAAAAGTCACATAATGATAGAAACATTTCCCAAGATCCATTTTCAAAATGCTCTCTCCATAGCATAAGATTCTTTCAAAACACTGTTATTCCCCCCCCCGCCCCCACCGCTAAGTTACATTTGCCACAAAAGGACAGATTAAGTGCATTTATTACTGCTAGGTGGCACATTCTGACAGCCACTTTTCATCAAAGGAAAGGTCAACAGTTTGAAGCTCTTGTCTTTTTGCAAAAGGGGGGAAAATGTGCAATTCGTCTTTCTGTTCACAACTGTTTTAACACTTTGCCACAAAGAAGCAGGCCTCTGGGTGGTAGAAAAGGTATGCGAGGTCCCTCCTTCTCTTCTCACAACGGATGTTAAATATGCTACTATTTAAAAGATGAAATCCACTCAAGCCCTTTCCCAGGTGGGACTGAGCCTCTGCTGAGCTCCTGCATCAAATTCAGCTGCAGTGACTCAGAAGCCACCACGTCCTGGTGATCATCTGCCTTGCCGAAGGTAAACTTGGAGCAAGCAGGCCCCAAAGATGAACTTCTTTCCTGTCGTGTTGGGACAACAGCATTAAAAATATTTTTTCCATATTCTAATGACTTCCATACACCCCCCCTGCTATATTTGTCCTGCTATATTTGGGAGAACCTTCCTCTCCACCTGTCTGTTGGGTCAGTAGCTGAGTCCTGGGTCTATGAGCATCTATGAAATTCCAGGTGTGCATCTACATTAAAGAGCCTAATGAGGTTGCATGGAGGGGCACCTGGGTGGCAAAGTTGGTTAAGCATCTGACGCTTGATGTCAGCTCAGGCCATGATCTCACAGTGCGTGGGTTCGAGCCCTGCATCAGGCTCTGAGCCTGCTTGGGATTCTGTCTCTCCTCTGTGTCCCTCCCCAGCTTGTGCTCGCTCACTCTCTCTCTCTCTCTCTCAAAATAAAGAAATAAACTCAAAAAACTAAAAAAAAAAAAAAAATTAAGTGGCATGTAAAGATGCTTTTTAGGCAGGAAGGCGTTGAGGACCGCTGGCGCACCCACCATGCCTGCGGGGAAGGCATCAGTGCTGCCTTGTTCACCTCCCCATGGCTGGCTCCTTCCTCACCCAGCCTTCTATGCCACCGACAGACCCGCTGGCCCCAGGACCCCCAGTCAACACAGATCCCGCCTTTCTTCTGGGCATCACATCTGTACCCTACACTTAGGTGTTTGATGATAATATTCTTTCTGTGACAGCCTGAGAGCTCTCTAGAATTCAAGGATCATTACTCCTATAGCTAAAATGACTCCTGTCCCATGTAGGCGGGGTCTCACGTGGGCTTGTCACCGCCTCTCGTACTGTCCTGTGGAGTAGAGGCCCTCCGGGTCCCTTTTGTGGCCCTTCCCCTCCCTGATGGCATGAAATCACAGAGGACTTGTTGTCCTTTCTCTTGAAGGTATCATGTGTGCGGTGTTCATTTATAGCAGATCTCCTTTAAAGGGGTGAGTATCTACATATTATAATAAGAACCACTTTATAAATCAAGAAGCAAAAACAGGGTAATAGCTTTTCAGAGACTATCCAATAAACTTTTGAAATTCTGGTCCCATTTTCAAAAGGTCAGAGTGGAATTTAAAAGAAGAATGGAAGTGTTCCAATAAAGTAACAGCTGTGTAGAATGAATCCCTTTTTCTACACCTACTAAACTGGATTCACATAAAAGCCAAGGTCTCTTCGACTAATGAATGGCTGTTAAAGTTAAAGATCTGTGCAGAGAATAATTTGTAGGTGCAGTTCAGAGAGTTCTGGAATTACAGCTACCCTGTAATTGAGCTCAGGGCTTACAAAAAGAGCTTTTAAGACCGATTATCTCTGTTTACTCTAGAACAATAAAAGTTTGTAAAAACCTATTTCCAATCATTCAGCTTCCCCACTAAAACTAAAATCCCTTCCCATAAAGCCTAGGATGTGCAGCTCAGAGCACATATGTCCTCACAGAGCGATGAGCCCAGGTCCAATGAGGGTATTATGTTTTTAGGGCTCAAGATCGGATTCGATAGTCAGAAATCCTAACCCTGTCCCCACCCCATTAATACACTTAATAGTGAGATACAAGTCCTTATTTCATCCATTTGCTCATCTACAAAACACAAGTATCCTGTTGCCCTTCCTTTCCACCGCTCTGTCCTTTGATATGGACAAACCACCGTGCTTCTCTACTGATGGTGCCTGCTCATTCAGCGATCTCCAATCTGTGGTCACAAATATGTTCAAACACATAAGAGACAGAGCAAAACCACAGTGTGCTTCCCAGCGTTCACCTTCTAACTGATGGCCAAGAACACGGAGCCCCGTGGAGACTTGAACCACTTGCATCTCGATATTACTTTGCTAACACTGGTTCTGAAAGTGATGAGGGGGGTTGAGTGGTTCCAGTGCCCTAGAGATGGTACATCCTGAAAACCCCCCATGGAAGATTTCCCTCAGGGTAGAGACTGTTCAGTGCACTAGAGCCTCCATGTCTCCCAGCCTCCAAGGGGGCAGAAGAGTGAGCGTTTGGCTCACCTTATTCAATGTCCGGTCTCCTGCCTCATTTCTTCGTCTATCGGACCATATGTAAATACGTCCAGGGAGGAGAGCTCACTTCCTGACAGTACTAACTTATGGGCACCGGGGTGGCTCAGTTGGTTAGGCAGCTGACTCCTGGGTCATGGTCTCAGCGGTCCTGAGCAGGAGCCCTGCATCAGGCTCCACGCTGACAGTACAGAGCCTGCTTGGGATTCTCCCTCTCTCTCTCTCCCTCTCTTTCTGCCCTCTGCTGTTCATGCTCTCTTTCCCTCTCAAAGTAAATAAATAAACTTAAAAAAAAAGATATATATAAAAAGTCAGAAACTTACTATTGACTAACCACCGACACTTTTGTAATACATAGTTAGAGGGGAAAGCCCAAATGCTCTATAACAGTGTTACAAACACTATTATGAAAAAATTTCATGGGGCTCCTAGGGGAGCTCAGTCAGTTGAGTATCTGACTTTAGCTCAGGTCATGATCTCACAGTTCATGGGTTCGAGCCCCGCGTCGGGCTCTGTGCTGGCAGCTCGGAGCCTGGAGCCTGCTTCGGATTCTGTGTCTCCCTCTCTCTCTGCCCCTCTCCTGCTCATGGTCTGTCTCTCAAAAATAAATAAATGTCTAAAAAATTATAAAAAAAAAAAGAAAGACATCATATTGAAAAATTTTAGAGCTGGTTGGAGATCATCTAGTTTATTTTTTTATAGTGTCACACATCCTACTTATTTTATTTTTTAATTAAAAAAGATTTGTTATTAATAGTTTACTGTCAAGTTGGTTTCATATAACACCCAATGCTCTTCCCCACAAGCGCCCCCCTCCATGACCATCACCCCCCATCCCCTTTCCTCCTCCCTCTTCAGCCCTCAGTTTGTTTTCAGTATTCAAGAATCTCTCGTGGTTTGAGATCATCGAGTTTAAACCCCTCATTCTGACGAGGGTGGAACTCATCCAGAGAGGTGACGAATCTCGTTCCCAGGGCCAGCCAGTACTGACCACACCGGGCGGGGGCACCCCCACCTGACTGCACCTGCACCCTGTTCCTCACGCTAAGGTGCTTCTCAAGGGCGAAAATCATAGACTCAGGTGATCTCAATGATTTCCCTGAGTCTTTCTGTCACAAGGTGAATTCCTCAAAACAAAACAAAACAAACTAAAAACAAATCAGGATACCAAGGCTTTAGAAAAACTATTTTGTCAAACTCACACATGCGCGTGCGCGCACACACACACACACACACACACACACACACATAGTGTAGAAAGCAAATCTCATTCTTGCTATTTATACTCAGCTTACTCTTCTGTTTCACAATCTCACAGAACAATTTCTGGCTTGCGGCATGTTGGACGTAAATCCCGGAGCATGTAATCACAGTGTGCGACAGGGACCAGGGAACTCAGAGGGATAAAGGACAGCCAGCCCACTCAGGGCCATGTGCCTCACACACTTAGTCTGCCAGAAGGCTTGTAGCACAGCACGGTCCGTTCTGTTAAATACATTTCTTCTCCTCTTTCAAAGCCCCTTTCAGTGACAGTCCTTCTTGGCAGTGACTTTTCCAACCACATGATTATTTTACTGTGATCTATTCCGTGTCACGTTAACGTAACATAACATTACCATCCATGGAGATGAGTCTTTCTTAGTCACATCCAAATTCTCCTTGTTTATCTTCTGGGACGATTGGGTATTTTGGGGACCGGCTATCTACCACAAGTTCCACACTGTAAGGTGACGTGCGTGTTTTCTGACAGACGTATCTCTGCGAGGCCACGAAGGTGGTGTTCCACATGCAGAATGATGGCCTTTATCAATAATAAAGGAGCTCCTGGGGCTGGGCCATCTCTTCGTCATGAAATACTCACTGGGCACCTACTTGTGCTAGGCAGTGAGGCCACTACATCGCTCATGGTCTCTAGAATTCACTCTCCGTGGGGAGGGAAGCACAATAGTGTCATGCAAAGAGGTAGATGATGAGGTAGCAAGAGAGGGATGTATGTGAGGCCACCAGGGACAGTCCGAGAGGTCTTACCCCAGGGAAGGCGATGTTTGAGCTGTTCTCCGATAGCCAGGCAGATAGAAGGCAGTGGAAACAACCTGCACGAAGATACAGAGAGAGCTCTGACCCCGGGGAACTACATACAGTCAGCCAGAGGCTGCCACGGGGGCTGGGATTCCCAGGAAATGAGAACGGGGGGGGGGTGGGGGGGGTGAAAAGGGGTGCATGTCCCCTCCCCCTCTAGAGTTCCTTGGTCCTCGGGGCTAGCTCCCCAATCCCAGAGGTGACCCCCGTGCTTAGTTTGGTTGCTGAAAGTAGATTTGAAAATTTCTAGACCTCTTCGGAATTCAGTTGATGCTCACATGGGAAGTTTGACGCCTCTCCTAAGGGCCCTGGGCAATCTGTGGTTTCCTGAGCCCTCACGCTCAAAGCTGGGAATCCTTAAAGCACAACCAACAGAGCACAGGAGGGACATGAGAGGCATCATTTCCCCATTAGATGAAGAACTTTGGGGGGTATCCTCCAACTCTTCTTAAGGAAAAGTGATTTCCTATTTCAAAGAAAAGGGGAAAGGGAGAAACACTTTATATTTAAATTGCTATTTCTTTTTTTTTTAGCTTTTATTTAAATTCCGGCGAGTTAACAGACTGGGTAATGTTAGTTTCAGGTGTGTAATACAACGACTCACCGGGTGCCCGTCATGACAAGTGTCCTCCCCCACCTCCTCTGGTGACCAGCAGTTTGTTCTCTGTGGTGAAGAATCTGTTTCTTGATTTGCCTCTCTCTCTTTTTTTTGTTTCTTTGCTCTTTTGTTTCTTAAATTCCACTTATGAGTGACATCATATGGTATTAGTCTTTCTGAGACTGAGTTATTTCACTTAGCATAATACTCTCTAGCTCCATCCACGTCATTGTGCAAATGGCAAGTTTTCATTCTTTCTTATGGCTGAGAAATATTCTACCACATATATATGGTACCTTTCAGAAGGGCATATATAAACTTTTATACACCACCTCCTCTGTATCCACTCATCAGTCGATGAGCCACTATGGCTGTTTCCATTATTCATAGCAGCGTTATCTACAATAGCCAAATTATTAAATTGTTATTTCTTGATACAGCTAGCGAGTCAGCATTATTTATGGGTTTATGTGTTTTGTTTTGGGATTCACCTAAAAATATAGCATATTTTAAACAGTTATATGGTTGGGGAGGGAAGAATGGGTGGTCCATGGAATTAAAAGTATGTGAACATTCTTCTAATACTACCGGAGTTTTTATATCTTGTGTTATATCTTGGCACTGTTTGAAAAGAATAGAAAATTCCAGGTGTTCTTTTTCTTTTTCCTTTTTTTAGGCTAAGTAAAAGTTTTACAATACCTTCTGTATGGTATACTTCAGTTGGATTCAAAGGGCTCAGGTCTCTTTGTGTGAACAATACAGGCCACAGAAAGAATGGAAAATATTAGCCATAGAAAAAAGGTGACAGATTATTTAGACCAGTGTCTTTACAGGACACACGAGAAAGAATAACACCAACATCATCTTACAAGCCTTTTGTTTGCTATACAGTTGTGCCCTTTCTTCCCCTGCTCTGCTGGGTACTGCTCAGTGCCTAACTCTGGCTTAAATTTTAAAGGCAGTAATTAAGCCCTAGAAACTTCTGGTGCCAAAGCTGTTCTGCAGTGCTGTTAGTGTGCCGTAAATCACCACATCCTTCCCAGAAGCTGTTAGAGGCAACTCCATGTTTACGGGAGAGTCTCTCGACGCTTCATACTCATTGAGATAAAATTAAGTCAAAGAGCATTCAGTTAAAATGGCAGGATAATTAAATGAGCGGTGCTGGGTCCCTCCATTTAAACTGTATCAAAGACTTCGAACCAGAGGGACCAGGATGTCAGAGCCGTGGTCTGGTTGAGCAGTGCTGGTCCTGCGGGCACAGGTTTGGTAAGGTAGTCATGGAAGACTGGAGACTTGCTGTCTCTTCTGTGCTGCTCAAAAAATACATGAGTGTTTCCCAGAGTTTCCCAGGTGATCTGCAGATCGGACGGGGAGGCGGGGGCCCCACGCTGGGAACACACAGCTCTGACACCTGGTCAGAGACACAGAGAGGAGAGAACAGATGTGGTTTGTGGCCTCTGGGAATTCACAGGTCAGTAGGGAAACCAACTCAACACACAAGGGTACTCTGAACAAAAGAGACACCAAAGGAATAATGCTTGATGTTTGGCCATCAGTGGCGTTAATTCAAGACAATCTGACACTGTGAAAGACCGCAGAAACTCCCAGGCCTGAGTTCATGGCTCTGTTAGGGGTTTCCAATCATGTTCTCACGGTCAGCCAAATCATATCCCCACACAGCTCCACCTACACCTTGCGGGGATTTCACCGATGTACTTAGCCAGTAGTGTTACTCAAGGAATTGACAGATTATCTCCCACTGGTCCTAAGAGATGGGCTGGCCCACATTCCTGAGCCACCCATCCTTCACCTTCCAACCTCTATCCTGGGCTCTGCCTCCCCCAACGGTCTCCCCGGGGCCAGCAGCCTCCCATATGCCCCAAAGTGGGTCATCTCCAGCTCTTGTAGCCGGGTCAATTGTTTTATTTATCCAGTGACTTTGTCACTGGAACATGTTGGCTTCTGAGAACCAGTGTCTTTCACTCTTCAGTCAGTGTACAGTGGGAGAGTAGATGTCCCCGGGGCGCCTGGGTGGCTCAGTTGGTTGAGTGTCCGACTTCAGCTCAGCTCATGATCTCACAGTTCATGGGTTTGAGCTCTGCATCAGGCTCTGTGCTGACAGCTCACAGCCTGAACCCTGCTTCAGACTCTGAGTCTCCCTCTTGCTCTCTGCCCCTCACCTGCTTGTGCTCTGTCTCTATCTCTCAAAAATAAATTTTAAAAAAATTTTAACAAGGAGTCTCTGATAAATGATTTCTGAATTACATTCTCTAGCACCTTTCAGAAGTGCATGCTTTACTATATTTCAGTTTATTCCCTCTACTATTTGCATCAATTTCATTGGGCACAATCCATCAAAAACTTAGCAAAGACTCCCCTTCCAATTAATAGAACACTTGCTTTTATATGCCTTGCATCCACCTGAAGGCAGTTTCCGTTTTTATGCATTTTACACATTACAAAGATTGAGTAGAGAAGACATCTATGGGATGTCTTGATAGAATCTGCCCTAAGTGTGCTGTCCCTGCAAACTCTGCCATTCTCCTGGCCATGAGTCCTTGCTGGTAACCAGCTCTGCCTCCGTCAGAAGGCACACACGGTCTCCTCGGTTATAAGTCAAGTACCGATTTCATATCTGGGGTCTCTCTGATGCTGAAACCTTTGTCACTGTGGCTCATAACTACTTTCGAAGGAAATGTAGGAGGATCATTCCTACTTTAGGCACATTTGCCCTTCTCTGGGGAATTAAAGACTTGTTTGCCTACACGGACAGGGCCACATGGCTTGCCTGGGTCTTTAAGCATCCTTGCTTCTGGTATATAGCATGTCAATCTCAGTGTCTTGCCTGCCTCCAGGCTTCAGAGACTTTCCTTAGGCTGAGATTTCCATCTCTATAAATACTATGTGATCCATTTTCATTAGAAAATGAGTAGCTGAAAAGCAAAAAGTTCCCCCTTCATATAGAGAGAAATTAAGACTTACGCCAGACTTTGTGGGAACCAATAATATGAAGGCGTTGGAAGATGCAAGACAAAAATAAACGAAGAACGCTTGTGCACACCAAATATCCGGTAAACCTGAGATGCACGCCCTTGTGCTGAACTTGGCGACCCTAGGTTACTCATGAAAGAGGGGCCTAGAAAGAAAGTCATCACACTCCCAAGGTTCAGACATTTTCCTACAGATCTTGATCAGACTTCTCACATCCTTATTGGTGTGAGTTTTCCCTTCTTTGTGTCCTCTCACTATGAGAGAAATTGATAAGCAGTGAAATTAAAAACGCAAGGTCTTAAAAGATGGGAAGATGAAGAAGCTTTTTGAATAATCAGGAGCTGACTGAAGACATTGATCTTGTGGTGGGTGTTTTAAGAACAAGAACCAGATGAATGTTAAAAACTCTGATTCCAACTGGTCTTTAAACAGGTGTAAACCCCTGAAAGGCAGATCTGGGTGCCATGCTTACTATATCCCTCATAACATTGAGCTCCCCATCTTCTAAGAAAAGAGCACTCACCAAAGTGTTGTTGAATAAAATGAATAATATTATCATCATTACCGGGCATTGGGTTTCCATATCGTATCCCACAGATAAGCACAAGGAGACACAATCTTATTAAGATAACATCAAGATTGTAAAAATACTTGTGATAGTGCTAAATTCTTCTATTTCTTTAGGACCAAGATTACTAGGCACAGTAATAGGCTGATGACAGATGAGAAAAATTCCCTGACATAAAGAAGAGTTAGCATTACAGTAAAAAAAAAAAAAAAAAGCAGTGTTCAGTAAAGTGCACAGACATTTCAAAAGATTTATGCCATTGGTTGCCAGAGCGTTGTGATGTTTCCTGATGGCGCTTTATGTAAAAACTGAACTTTAAAAATTTTTATAATTCGTTTTAAACCCAATTCTGTGCATTCATTATTAACTGAGAAGTACGCAACTGTGATAAAATAGCCCACTAACAGCAGCTACCGAGGGGATTACACAAACTCTATTGTATTAGGCAGTTAGTCTTCTGCATATTTCATTTACTCCAAAGGAAAATATTATAATTTGTAATTTCCATATTGCCAGATTATTGTGCACTCTCCAATGATTACTCTCTCTATTTGTTTGGAATCTGTCAGTTTCTGCACAATTTAATAAGACAATTTGACTTCCCAAACACCAGAAGGGTCTTGCAGGGCTGCATTTCAATAGAAGGTTGAAAGGACCACAGTCTCTTCCCAGGACCCGAGCTCAATATTAGCATTTGTTAAACCCCTTCCAGGTCCATTTCTCTCCCCTCCCCCGAAGCTTAGCTATTTCATTTCATCTTGCAACAGTACAATTTCCAAGAATATAGTCTTCAATATCGCTTTCAGGCCAAAACAAGAATGGGAGGAGATGCCGTTATTACAAGGTTGTTTTAAGTTTCAATTGTATCACCGATGCACATAGATTGATGTGGAGATTCAAGGCAGGAACTCTCTTGCAAAGACTCAAAAACAATTTCCCCAGCATTTAATATACCAACTGTACAAACAGTTTCAAAAATTATGCAGTGGAAGAAATTCCATTTGGCTTCTGCCCGCACACTGTCCACACCTCACGACATTCTCCTCAGCTGCCTCAGCCCAGAAACCAAGATGTTCTTATGCCACGATAGCGCTTTAGCGTCGGCCCAGCAAATTTTGCTTTGCTTCCTCAACTGGTTCTCTGAATAGGTTTTGCAATTAGTTCCCATGTTGCGTCAGTCATGACAATCTGTTTGATTCCACCCAGTCAGCAAGGATCTACTGAATGCCTACTTGGAGCCTGGCACCGAAAATACTCTTTTCTTAGAATATACTGAGCTGTTGGCTTGCTGGACCCTTCAAGGATTCCTTCCGGCTCCTTCTTTAAAGTCTCTGTTCTTCCAACCAGAGAGCAAAGAGCGATAGGACTTTGGTTAACTAAGTCTGGTCTTTTTTTTTTTTTTTATTAATCCTAATTTAATTTCAGTATCACACAAAACATTGCTTCTACATAGAAGCGGCACCCTTTGTCCTGTTATTGTCATACAAATTATGTGTTTATGCACTGTGTGCCCATTTAAAAAGATGTATAATTATTGCTTTATGCAGTATCTTTTAGATGAGATAGGGGACATAATTATAAACACAAAAACCATTTAGACCACAGTTTGTATTTGCCAATGCAGTAGATTTACCAGTGTTCACTTCTTCATGTGGATTCAAGGTGCTGTTGGACATTCTCTCACTTCAGCCCATGTGGACTCTCTGAATATTTCTCTTTTTTTCAAATGTTATTTATTTAGGGGCACCTGGGTGGCTCAGTCTGTTAAGCATCCAGCTTCGGCTCAGGTCATGATCTCATAGTTGGTGAGTTCGAGCCCTGCATTGGGCTCTGTGCTGACAGCCTGGAGCTGTGCAAATCCCACATTTGAGCAAGGGGCTCCCATGCTCTGCTTTGAACACTATAGCCCTTTTGTGTCGCCTCGCATCTGATAAGAAGCAACTGGGAAAAACAAGGGAGTCCTCTCCTGGGACAGGTCCTCATGGAAGATGCAAAATGAGATGCTTTCCTGGGTCCTCTGTGGGCAAGATGGCCCCAGAAGGGATGCTTGTATTTCTAGAAGAATCTTGGGCATGGATGACCGGATTTGCATAAGGAAAGAGGCGGGTAGAAAACCCACCAACAGCCACTAGCCCCGTCATTAATTAATGTGAATGATGAGCAGATGCGACCACTCCAAGTCTCTAAGTCAAGTCGTCTTCTCGAAGACACCATGACCACAGTGTTCTCCAATGTCTTTTTCTTTTGGGATTTCACACATTTACTTCTTAAGAACTATGTGATTATTAATCATATTAACCTTTTGTCGTGATACTACACATACTTTTCTAAAGCCTTCCTTATTGTGTCTTTCAGAGTCACACTTGTTATTTTATTCTCTAGTTGGTGTTATATAAAGACAACCTGTCATGACAATATTCTTCCGTCTTTAATTCCTCTTGGATTTATTATGGCTTCCTATCCATACAAATAAGTGAAGGTGTTACAAGTATGAAAATGGGTATAGTATCTTGGTATGTATTTATGGGGGGCTCAGTCAGTTAAGCGTCTGACTCTTGGTATCAGCTCAGGTCATGATCTCACAGTCATGAAATCTAGAGGCAGGTTGCACTCCTCGTTGAGCTCAGAGCCTGCTTAGGAGTCTCTCTTCCTCTCTCTCTGCCCCTTCCATTTCTCACTCTTTCTGTCTCAAAATAAAGAGTGAAAAAGGTTTAAAAATGTAAGCATTAATATAACATTTTGTAATTTTCAAAAGTCTATACCTATTCTCTCTTAATCCTCACAACAGTTTGATTTAGCTCTGTATCTCACTTTCTAGAAGGGAAAAAAATGAGACTCATAATGGAAAAAAAAAAGATGAACTTCCCTTTCCAGCCACGAGGGAGGAACAGGATATTGATTCAGGCTCCTGCTGTAAGCAACTGGAAGGTAACACATAGGAAAGCATTCTTTTCAGAAGTAGGAATCACAGAAAACAAGTGATACTTGTGATCACACACATTTTCTATTGGAGGCATTTGCACACTGACTTCTGGTGACCAGCTGTCCTGGTGTCACACCACAAAGTCCTGTGTCCCCAGATAGCCCTCCATTCCAGGCAAACAGGAATGGTTGGTATTCCCACAAAAACTGGAGTTCAAACTTGAACAATGACCTACGGGGAGAGTCCAGAGGTCAGAGGTCAGGGAGACCAAAAGTCTAGGATTTATGGAGCAGAGTAACTGAGAGGTGAGAGCTATACAGAGAAGGTTCCAGAAATCTGCAGAGAATCCCCTAGAGTCTTTGACTGATTCCAGCCTCTGTCCATGTGTGGGTCTGTTCATGTTTCTAGCATCTGGAGTGGAGAGGCGTCTTTGCAAATGGGCAGCATTCAGCAAAGACCACAGGGCAGACCACATCGGGGAAGTGAGGCCAAGGTAGTTGCAGAGTCCTAAGTCAGCTTCCAGGACTCACTAGCCAGCCTCACAAGGACAAGGAAGAGCATCCCAGGTTGGAGGAAACCATCTGGGAGCCATGAGACCCCTGCTCTACCTTTCAGAAGTCCGTATCACCTCCGATCTTTAACTTGGGTGCACCCACACTGTCCCCCTGTAACTTCCCCACGTCCTTGCTCCTCTCTGCACTTTGAGAAGGCCCCTCATTGCCTCAGGTGGAGGCTAATGCCAGAGTCATCCAAATGCCTAGAAACTGCCCCAGCTGCCTTAGGCTATGCCACCCCTCCTGTCTGGGTAAGTCCTACCCCCTTCCGATCGGTGCACACCAATTATACGGTGCCAAGTCCCTCGGTCTTCCTTACAGCTTTGCATTGCATTATGTATCCATAAGAATATTTCATTTAATTTTCATAATGGTGCCTGTTTTTGAGATTTTATAGGAGCAATCATAAAGCATCTCCTTTGTTGAGCATGGCTTCTTTAGCTTGATATTGTTCTTTCAAATATTAATTCGTGCTTTTGGATACAGCTGTAGATGACCCGTTTTGATTGTTCCATGGTCGGCTGACTTACCCATCTTACTGATGATGGGCATTTGGGGCGTTGGGGGCTATTAGGAACAATGTTTCTATGAACATTCGGTATATACTCATGTTCATAACAATGCATTTCTGAGGGTATATTTCTAATAATATTTCCATTTACTAATATTTCCACTTACTCTTAACAACATCCAAATGATCTAGATGCTATTACCCAAGTTTGCAGATAATGAAGCAAGGGCAGACAGATGTTGTTACTCACCCCAAGTACAGAAGCAGGACTCACACCTGGACAGCCTGACTTCAGAGACCACGCTCTTAACCATTGGTCTCTAGTGTCACTTCCTCCCCTCCCCCCACCCTGCCCTGCATTCATCTCGCACTAGACTGAGTCTCAGAAGAGGGACTGTATTGTAGGAATCTTGCTCCTTATGCAGTGCCCGATGCAAGATATTTAACATAGGCTAATTCATGGACTGAATGCAGATCTACATACTTTATAAGAAAATGTAGTAAAAAAAAAACCTCTTTTCTTGTCCTTTGGCCTTAAAGGAAATGCATTTTCCCCCCTTTGGAATAGAAACCATTCAGAACTACATTATTTGCTATTTTAAGACTTAGAACCACGACAACGCCATGTTTTTACCACTTGTTACCAGATGCTGTGGGCCAGGCTGTCCTATCATTAGAAAGAGGGTTACATTTTAAAATACAAGGAACACATTCAGGAGCTAAAACACTAAAGAGCTTATGCGATCACATTGCCCAAGGAATGCTGGAGCCTGAGAGATTATATCTGAATTTTCCAAGGATCTGACCCAAAGCAAGGATATCTAAAACTCATTACGTACTCTGAGTTTCTCTAATTGATTGTCAGTCCCTTGCACATGAGACTCAAGTATTATTCTGTCCTATTTCTCACATTGCACCTACCGCATAGTAGACAGTCTGTTACTAAGTGACTCCCATCTACAGCTTAGGGCCATGCTCCTGTGTTAGCCCCTTTGGAGAAGCTGGCTCATAATATAACTTGATTTTGAAAAGCACTTTGGATTTTGTTCCAAGTGAATTTGCATTCACTTTGTGGAGGTTTCAAATCCCAAATCTGTCCTCCGAAAGTGAATGATGGAATAGTTGAGCCTTAGCCTTCTCATCTATACAGTGGTATCTAATAATGCCTGAGCCTTCGCTGAACTGTAAGTGGGGTAATTTCTGTAGCTCCCAGCACAGAGCCTGGGGCACCATCATGGCATGCTCATGCCTATTGTACAGATGAAGAAACGGAGAAGTAGAGGGGTACGTTACCTGAGTCACATCATTGAGCTAGCGCAGAGCAAGTCTGCAGGTTAGACCCCTTGATAAGCAGCCCCTTCTTTCTCCTAAATTGAAATGGAGAAGGCAACCTAGCACCTGAGCCAGGACCTCCACCCCCAGAGCAAAGCCATGCACAAACATGGGCCTCCCTACACAGTAAGGAAATGCCGTGAGGACTTTCTTGGATTTTGACAGTTATAAATAAGCCTTCACTGGAGTAAGAATGAATTCTGAGGTATTTTAATGGCTGTCAAAACAGATAAAAATTTGAGCGCCTTGAAAAAAGTGAGAAAAAAAAACCCCAGGTAAAATGTCTTCTCTTTATTATTGCAGCAGTTCGCAGGTGCCTGCTTCTGTGTTAAGGACGTTGCGGGCTCGAGCAAGGCAGAGCTCCTGACCTGGGGGCTTGGTACCCAGCTACAGACACCTGCTTCAAGCTACCATCCATCACCCTTCAAATGTTTGAATTGCTTGCCAGCATTGAACAATTTGGAAATTTCGCAGAAATATCTGGATTTCAGGATTTATGACAAATCAGAAAGGACAGCATGTATAGGCATTTCCCCCCAAAACCATTTGCAGAAAAACGGAGGTTTTACTAAGACTTAAACGATGCAGAAGAGACATTTAGAAATGTCAAGTAGCCGAGCATTTTGGGAATTGTAACTTCGATGAACCCCGTGTTACTGTGAGTTTTTATAAGGGCTAAAAATCACTTTTCTAAATAGCCCGAATGGTGCAAAATGTAGTTTCATCCTCAGAACATGCTCTCATACCACCTGCTGCTTGGAAGACTTTTTTAAAGGGAATAATGAAGAGACTTTTCATCAAGATGACCTTTAACCATTATGGAGACTGACATCATTACCTGACTGAAGAACTTATAAAAAAAACAACAACCCATGAGTAAATAAATAATTGCACCAGCTTCTGGACAGAAAGATTCAACAGGATAAAAGGGTCAATGGTCTCTAGATGTTCCCATAAATTTAATATAATTCCAATCAATAGCCCAACAGAGTGTTCCCTGGAATTCAACAAGTTGAGTCTCAAATTCACGATGAAGAATCAGACTAGGAATAGCACAACAGGTTTAAGTCAGAAGAAAGTGGGGGGATTTCCCTTTCCGAGTATCAAGAATTATAATAAAGCCATAATACTTAGTGTGGTAATGACATCGGGATGGACAAACGGACCAATGAACCCCCATATGGGGCCAGACACAGACCCACACGTATATGTAATTGCTAAACATGACATAGACGGGAATGACGGATCTGTGGAAAAAGGAGAAAACTCCCGGCAGTTAGAACAGGGTAATTTGACTGTCTCACTCCGTCCCGGACCACACCGTGTCCACGGTCCTCGGACCGGCCATCACGGCAAACACCGCCAAGTCCTGGTGAGGGCGTGGTGCTGGCGTGACACTCACGTGGCGGGAGTGTGAACTGGTATCACTTCTTTGGATAACACAGGAAATACCGAGACCCCCGCCCCCCCCGCAAATTCCAAGGTGCTGGAAAAAGTAAAACGTACTAACTTTTAAGAGAACATAAAGGAGACCATCTAATGTCCTCCACGTAGCAAAGGGTTCTTCAACAAGAGAATAAAAGCAAGAATCCTAAAGCAAAAGAATGATATATTGAAGTACATCAAAATAAATACCTCTCTGAATGACAGAGGACAACGTGACAAGAGAAAAACAAAGTGGACAAATGTACAGCGCTGACAACGGATAGGGGATTAATGTCAGGGAGGTATTTTATGAAACAATTATAAATCAGCAAGAGAAAGAAGTGGGGGAGGGAGAGAGAATGAGACTGTGAGGTTAGGAGCAGATGATTTGCAAGAGAAGAGACAACAATGGCCAACAAGCAGCCGCAAAGCTGCCCAACTTCACTAGTCATTACGGGAACACCAAGCGAAACCAGCCCGAGGTGGCGCTTGCACGGGCGTCAGATGGACGATGACTACAAGCTCAGGCAAGGAGGGGCAGGGGTGGCTCTCACAACCCTGGCAGGAGTGCAGACTGGGACCCCCCTCCTGGGACGCCACCGGTGACCTTCAGCGAGGAGGAGAGGCACAATCCATGAGCAGCAAACCCGCCTTTAGAGACATCCCAGAGGCACTGCTGTGCGTGTCCATAATGAAAACTATGAAAGTGTTCGATGCGGCAGAAATGCTGAGGTCCAGGAGTAGGAGGATGGAGAAGGACGTCGTTTTACGTTCAGTGGAGTTTATGCAGCTGTGAAGAGAAATGATTCAGCGGTATATTAACATGCATCAACCTCACAAACACGAGACTGAGCAAAACCAGAAAACTGCACTCTGAGGCACGCAGCACGACAACACGCACTCAAATAGCGAGATCCCATAAAACAGAGGCACAGGTTCTTATGGTTACATGCAAATGTAGTCATGATATAGAAATACAGCCTACAATTGGAGAATGCCAAAGTCAGAACTGTGGTCACCTCTGGGGTTCGAGGGAGGGAAATAGAACCAGGGAGGAGATAAAAGGGGTTTCGACTCTACCTATAAGATTTTGTAAACTACATAAATCTGGAGCAAATATGGCAAAACAGTAATATTTCTCAAAGCTGAGTGAGTGGTATACAAATATGTGTTAGCATGAATCACCTAAACATTTATCGAAACTTTAAAAAGTTTAAGAGACAAAAAAAGACATTAACTCCACCCCAGAAAGCACGATTATAACATATACTGAGGAATAGTTTTTAAGTGACATAAACTTGATTTCAATATTGTGTTATAAACATATCCATGGAAGTGTGGTAGAATGTAACTGGGTATAGTGAGAGAACAGATTTAATGACTGCCCTTTACTTTCAATTTTTTAGGTTTATTTATTTATTTCAACAGAGAGAGAGAGAGCACGTGAGCAAGAGAAAGGGGAAGAGAGAGAAGGAGAGAGAGGGAATCCCAATCCAGGGCTTGAACTCATGAACTGTGAGATCTTGATCTGAGCCAAGACCAAGAGTCAGACACTCAGCTGACTGAGCCACTCATGCATTCTAACTTTCCAAATTTTCTATAATGCACACGTATTATTTTAAGGACCAGAAAGAACATTTAAAGATTTTTTTTTTTAAACATTTATTCATTTCTGAGAGACAGAAAAACAGAGCATGAGCAGGTGAGGGGCAGAGAGAGGGGAAGACACAGAATCTGAAGCAGGATCCAGGTTCTGAGCTATCAGCACAGAGCCCGATGTGGGGCTCGAACTCACAGACTGTGAGATCATGACCTGAATTGCAGTCAGACGCTTAACCAACTGAGCCCCCCAGACGCCCCCAGAAAGAACATTTTTAGTTTGAGCCTCCACCCCATGTCTCAAAGCAATTCACAAAGGATTCATGTTACGATGAGCATCTCAATGACACAAGGCTTGTATGTTTCCCAGGCTCCAGATGATGGTGAGATCAGGCCAGGATATTTCATCATTTTCGTTTGCACAGCGCAGATACGAGTCTCATCATAGGTGCCTCTGGCCTCTGGCTAGTCCCCTGGAAAATAGACCCTGAAGGTAAGTTTAGAAGCTGAAGCCTGGTTGGTGGAATCCCAGGCTGAGGGGAGGATGCCATGGAAGGGTGAACACAACGCACAGCCCCGTGTAGTAGCACGCTGTACTGCCGGCCGTGATTTCATGACAAGGCACGAGTGGTAGTTCAGATGTGTGGGGTGTCTCTGGACAGATGTCCAGACCACCCTATGGGGTCCCATTTGGGGAGGATGGCAGAGAAATTTACCTGCCGGCCGCCTCCTGTCTCTCACTGATCAACATTTGCCCATGGGACACACACCCTCCAGGATCAGGTTCTGGGTTCCAGTGCTGCCGTGGGGGAGAGGCCACAGTCCACACGCCCGGTGCCTCACCGGGGTGCAGAGACGGATGGAGGGAGAGTTTGGATGGGTCTGGTGCCCTGGGCTCCCAGAGCACGAGGCTGCCTGCACAGCAGTGTGGGCCGGGCCTCAGGGGGCAGAGGAGCACGCAAGACCCCAGTGGGGCTGGGAGGAAGTACTGGCCGCAGAGCCCGGGGCTGTGCATCAAGGAGGTGCAAGCCCTGGAGTTAGAAAAGTACATTCACCGACCCAACACCGCTGACCCGTTGTGCCCCTCACACACCCACTCACCAACTCTCGCATGCTCAGAACAGGATGCCCCACTTCTTTCCAAGAAGGAACATGCAAGTTCAACATCCCTGCAAACTAGTCTGAAAAGAGCAGGAGCACCTACCTAGCTCTGTTTCATATAGTGGACCCCTCGCCCAGCCAGCCTTCCGACTTCTCCCTCAACATTGCGAAGAGAGCGCTCTGGCATTTCCATCATGGGAACCTTCCAGGTGAGCATTAGACTGAGCATGGGAATATTGAATCCCAAGCCCCAGGTAAATGCCGGACACCAGTGTCCCAGCCAGTGCTCGGTCTAGCCTCCTCATCTGCTCCCACCTAAGCACCCCAGCTCTGCAGCACATCAACCATTTACTGTAACTCCTGTGCTGTGTGCATGGCTCCTTCCGGGATCAGGGTTTGTAATTCCCGGCTTGGGCTCTCCTGAGCCCCGTCTGGTTACCGTGGAAGCAATAATGTGCAGGGAAATCTTGATACTCATCTTGAGAATACAGTAAAACCTTGGATTGCGAGTAACCTATTCTGCAAGTGTTCCACAAGACGAGCAAACATCTCTAATAAATTTTAACTGGATAAACGAGTGATATTTTGCAATACGAGTCATTCATGATGCCCAATGTCACATGATCACAACTGAGCCGCTGGTTCTTGGAATTCGCTTTGATATATGAATGCTTTGGATTATAAGCATGTTTCCAGCCCGAATTATGCGTACAAACCAAGGTTTTACTGTCACTTTTCATTGTCCTCAGGCAAGGGGAAGGCCTGCTAGCTAGGAGAGGTCAGGCCAGTGTCGAGTTCAGGATTCTTGGCTTATGTACTCTGTGACCCTCTCCCAGCTTTCAGAAGCTCTCTCTCAGACTATCAGAAAAAGTCACCATCTGACTTTGCAGAAGGAAGCTGTCAGGGCCGCACGCTTCATATCCTGGGCTGCTACGCTATCCTTAGAATCGGATCCCACACCTGATTTTTGGCAGATCTTCCTTGCGGCTGTCTAAGAGGAGAAGTATCTCTGAAAGCTGCCTTAGATGCACCCAAGCTGAAAAATTCCTTTCCTAAGCCTGCCCGCCACTTTCCTTTCCAAGGCCACTACGGCCAAGTTCACCACCCCCCGTAGTCTTTACTGACGGCATCGCCCCGGCCCCCCAGCCTTGTCTTCCACCTGCTCTTCATCCTCATCAACCAGGGGTAGCAGCCGGAGGGACGCTGAGGCCACTGCTGGCATCTGTCATCCCTGCTCATTAAGAGCAAGAGGGTTCCTCTTGGTTTCACGTGGGTGGCAATCTTATTCTAAATCCCATTTGGAGGGTCTGTTTTCTAGAAGACTCTGGCACCAACTGCCTAATCTGGGGTTCCAAAGATAACATGGTCTGAGGTGAAGCTTCTAGGCTAGTATTTTATTGTGCGAAAAAATAACACAGCAACAGAAAGGAGGGAAAGACAAGGTGGTTGAGTTGGCTTCTGCTTAAGAAAGCAACAGTGGGAGGGGCGCCCGGGGGGCTCAGTCAGGTAAGTGTCTGACTTCAGCTCAGGGCATCATCTCACCGTTCCTGAGTTCAAGTCCCGCATAAGGCTCTGTGCTGACAGCTCAGAGCCTGGAGCCTGCTTCAGATTCTGTCTCCCTCTCTCTCTTGCTCACCCCTGCTCATGCTGTCTCTCTGTCTCTCAAAAATAAACAAACACAAAACATTTAAAGAAAAGAAATCAAGTGAGATATCCCTGGACAGGTCATCTAGAACTCTAACTTTCTTGTTACTCTCTCCTACTTCCTGTGCCGATCCAACCTGGCGACCTAGGACTCCCACCCTCTCCCTGTGAGCTGCCTGTGACCCTTCGGGTCAACTGCTGTCCCAGGAAGCCCCATGCTGCACTCCAGAGTGTGTGCTTCATAAGAATCCAGAGGGGCGCCTGGGTGGCTCAGTCGTCTAACTGTCCGACTTTGGCTCAGGTCATGATCTGGTTCATGGGTTTGAGCCCTGCATTGGGCCTGCTTCGGATTCTGTCTTCCTCTCTTTGCCCCTCCCCTGCTCACACTCTCTCTCTCTCAAAAATAAACATTGGAAAAAATAAAATAAAATAATAATGTAAGAAGATTTTTCTTTTTTGTGAGTCCACTGGACAGGACATTCCTACACAGCAAATGAGCTAGTCCAGTTTGGGGCTGACATCGCAAAACGTCCTGATATATTCCCTAGTCAATTGCTGTGGCCCATCTACTATTCTGAAATAGTATCTTCACCTCTCTGATTAAGCAAACGTCCTGGCTTCCCACGGGAGCCACCCAGGGTCATGTCAATGTAAACAGTGTTTTTTTAATGTAGTCTTTGAATCTCCAGTAAGCATGAGGCTGTCCCACAGCCTTGAAATAAAATAGCAGCAGCGACAAATGCCGGAAGGAGGGGAAGTAGTTCTAGGGAACGGAAGGTTGCAAACAGCCCTGCTGGAGAACAGAAAAATTAAAAATAGAATTGGCTCTTGGTGGCAAGATGGAGAGAAATGGAAGGGTTTTTGCCTTTTTTTTTTTTTTTTTTTGCCTTCATTCACTCAATCGAGAGGTCCGGAAACGTGTCCAGCTTCTACTTTACCCTGTTATGTATTCAGTCTTTGTGTTTTTTTTTTTTTTTTGGCATCAAATATCTTCAGGCACAAATAGAAACACAATAATCATATTTACTCAGCCACATAACCTTTGACTTCTTTCTTTCTAGTGTATTTTGAGCAAGTGAACAAAAGCTTCCCACTTTTGTCTGCTGTCTCAGGCTGTTTTTGGTAGGAGAGATGGGATGATAGAAAACGCTCCCACAATTCAAAACAAAACACACATTTCTTTTTTTTCCTTTTTTTAATGTCTGGATTTATTTTTGACAGAATGACAGAGCATGAGCAGGGGAGGGGCAGAGAGAGAGGGAGACACAGAGTCTGAAGCAGGCTCCAGGCTCTGAGCTGTCAGCACAGAACCCGAAGCGGAACTCGAACCCACAGCTGAGTCACCCAGGGGCCCCCAAACAAACATTTCTATACCCGGAACCTGATGGTCAGTAGGGGCAAAACAATATATTAACGACAAGCCGGCTGACTGAGATGGGCTGAGGTTGGAGGAAAGGGAAGTTGCTCCATGCTTCTTCACCACCTTCCCCTAAATGCTCTTGTCCCCTTCGCCCGAGTCCTGCCCCTCAGTAATGCTACTGGTGTGGGCAGTGGCAGGGGGAACAGGATGCATTCCACCCGTGACACAGACTATGCCACAGGGCAGGGGGCAAGGGGGCCTCTTTCGTTCCGACGGCGATGCCGGGCACCCACTGGTGATGTTCCCGAGACGACTCTGTGTGTAAACACGGTCAAGAACTGCTCCCCCAGAGAGAAAGGGGTCTTCCTGGCAGGGCACCAGGAGAGCATGGAGGCACCGCGGGGACTGAGAACGGAAAGCCTGCATGTGTGTGTGACATACTGTAATGTTTTAATAAAAGGAATAAACACAAGCGCCTTGAATAGAAAGTTCCAGAGCTAGCAGGTAAGTCTGAAAGCTATCAAGTGAGATTTTTCAGACCCACAGTTACTAAAACCCTATAAATGGATGCTTTTCATGTGAAGTGAGGAAAAAAAAAAACAGAATGCAAACCCTAAAATTAGTACTTAGTAACCTTAAACAGAAAGAGATAAACACGACCCATAGAACTTATTTGTACTTTATTAACAATGTGGCTTACAATTTTTCAAGTAAAAAGGTTTTTTTTATTTAGAATAAAAATTAAAATATAACTCTGATATAGATTTTCATTTATTTACATGAAAACATATATACAGAATTCAATCTTACAGCAAACCAAACAACATGCCCTTTGTTCTGAAAATGTCCAAAGTAAAACCACAAATTCTTCCTTTTACACACCAGAACGGTGCACAAGATAGGAATCGAATTCCATACAATCTTCTCAAACTGGAATGTAAAACAGCAACAGGGCTTTGGATTTTCATGACCGGGAATAGGTTTTGCTTCCAGATAACATGTTAGCTCCCATTCTGAACAACAAATGAGATGATTTTGCTTTCTTCTGTCGTTTCAAAAAAAAAAAAAGTGTCTCCGATTTCCCATCGTGAGTGGATTTTCCGGCAAAGGTTGGTCCCAGAACTCTCCTCGTCCTTCAGGGTAGCCCTCGGGTCCACCTGCAGTGCCGCCCTGGCTTTCTGGCTTGCACACCAGAGACCTACCTGCTCGCCGGTGCAGAATCCTGGCCATTGAGAACAACCAGTAAGACGGAAAGACAACCTGCCCAGGAAATGGTCTGGGTTCTTTTGATCACCTGAACTACAAGACGCCTTTAAACCAAAGCCCAGATCAGAGCCATGTGTCAGCAATGACAATGTCTCGGGTAAATTAAGCGGGTGGGAAATAGCATGATTCGATCCTATCGCATCAGTGTTTGGGATACTTGTAAGCCCATTCTGGTGATAAAAGCCAGAACCAGCTTAAATATTCAGCTGAGTTAAAGGGAATCAAGCAACTTCCACAAGACTCTTGAACGGAAAAGAACGGTAGACAATTAAGAGAATCACCACAGTATCAGGCTGCAAACAGAACTTTCCCTTGCATTTAGTTATCGCACCAAAAGACACGGGCCGTTATGTACACGTCTTCAACGACTTCTTCCTTAAACACTACAGACACCTTAATCTACTATGTTTCCCTTCAAATCATTGCACACTCGATCACAGCGCTCTAAAGACAGAACAGAGTACGTGGACCCCAGGGTCACCACCTTCACCAAGAAATGACAATGATGCTCGAACCACAACAAAGGTTGTGACGCTGCTGTTTTTATAGTTCTATGTACAGAAATCAACAGAAATGGACATTCTACCAAAGAAGTATGAAATCCCCTAGTGCTTGCAAAACGAAGAGATCGGCTCCTTAGAAGGTATTTGGCGTAAGATAAAGGGCAGATCTCAGAACTTGCCTGATAACAACACTCAAAATTCTGAGAGACACTTTAGGATGCTCAGACCGAGCTTCAAAGCCTGAGCCAAATCAAATCTCTGGAGACCACAGGAAGGGTCAGAGGGGCGGGGGCAAAGGTTTGGGTCATTTGAATTCACCCAGGAACCAATCAAAGAAAACACAGGAAACGTTCTTCCAAATACGGATCAAATAAGGTCAAGCAACTGAGAAGCTGGGCAGCTCAAACACTGCCTGTGAGTCTAACTTTGATCAGATAAACTTACTCTTAAAAGTGACGGGTGAGTTCTCTGTATGATGCAACTTCATGGTGAAGGAAACTGGTTTCTGTTTTTCTTTTTTTAATTTTTTCAAAAGCAGAGAAGTCCATCCGCTACGCCAGCCGTACCCTGCCCTTGTTAGGTTTATCCTGTCACGGGGCGGACGGCTTTCCGACGCGGTACAGATGCAGTCAGGAAGGCAGGGGCGGGACGAAGTCCACTCGTTTTTGGGTGGGATCACATGGCGACTCTCAACGTTAAAGACGAGGTGGTGTTTCTGTTTCTCAAGTCACCCACGCTGTACAGACTCCAAAGTGTCCACGTGACCGGGAGGGAAACACACTTCTCGGCCAGCTTCAGGACGGAATGCAGGGTCCCGGAACACAGAGGGCAAGACTTTGGTCCCGAGATATTATCAAAGAGACAGAGGGGACACTGTAGCATCTGGGGACGGAGAAGGGAGGGAGGGGCATCACCTGTTGGTGTTTTGACCAAGAAATGTTGGTCTTGAGGCTGCCGCGGCATATGGGGAAGGGGTGTGAAGTCAGTGCTTCCTGCCATAGAGACACAGCAACAAGTGTCTTGGAAATCAGCCCTAGTTATAAGACAGAAGCTGGTGTGGGTGAATCCTACAGAGAATCGAATGCCTGACCATTCTGGAACCAAGCGGCTACTGATGTGGGGTATGCCTGTCACTGGAAAGCCCCGCAGCAGCCAAGCTCAGGAGCACATGGGCAACGCTCACAGCAGAAACATCTTTTTGGTCCTAAAATGTTTCTTGGCTCTCGACGGGCCAGCAGGCAGACCGGACACGACCTTCGTGACGGTCCCCCCAGGGCAAGGTCTTCTGCCTGTGGCCCCAGCCCTGTCTTCCTTACGGCTCCCACACAGATCCCTGGAGGGTGAAGTGACCGATCGCTGCACCAAGGGAGACTGAGGACAAGGAGCGTGTTGGGCATCTGGCCCCTCGGGAAGCAGGAGGCCCCCCCAGCAATGGTGGCCTTGTCCTGCCCGGGCCGCCAGTGGGAGGACCTTCCGGCTCCTGTAGGTGGGTTGTGGGGGAAGGGTGGGGGGGTCCAGAGACACCCGGAGGATCTGCCTGCTCCCGTGTCCCCTTTCTTTGAGAGGGCAAGAGAAGGTGACATTCGTCCTCAAAGTACAAAGACACGTTTTGGCCACCACATCCTTCCGTTGTCCCAAATGTACCGGGACTAGCTCAGCCTGAAAGGCCACAGTGAAGGATCCTAAGTGAATCCGCACGGTGAGAACGCCAACAACCCTGTGGCGGATGCCCTACCCAATGGCGTCCGAGAGGCTGAGCATTTAAGGCCGTAAGTGTGTGGCTGAGAAGGCGGGAGTGAGAGGCCAGGCATTGGGCACTAGGGTGGGACACGGGCCCCTCCATCACAGGGCCCTGGGCAGACCCACATGCCCAATGTTTAAAACGTGGGGGCAGAAACCAGCTGTGGGGAGAGAGAAAAAAGTCACCTGCAAAATAAGTCTCCATTTGCTTCGGTGACCGGGACAGGATGCTAGTAATTGTCAGCAGTGGTAACCAGACGCTGCGAAATCAGACAGGGAATCGTGCCTTAACAACGTAGCCGCGGCACAATGGCAAGGAGCCGCCACGTGATGTCCAGCTGCTGAGACTCTAATCAAGGAGAAAAGGTGGAAGAAGGTGGGTAAAAAAAGAGGAACCGAAGGGCGTGCAGTCTCTGCTTCCGGGGTCCACCTCTGGACAAGTCTGAAGGCTTAGTTTTCCTCAAGCACATTCTGAATGGCATCTGAACACCTGCCTCAGCGGGGAAGGCTGGGGGTAGCAGTCCGTTTGGGCTTGAGTGAACATTCCGGGTACCTCATGGGCACATGCAGATGAGGTGCTAGTTACCAAAAACCAGCCAGTTCTCAGAGCCAGAGATCTCTCTTCAAGTGACTTAACCAATTTGATGAAAAATTTCCCCAGGAATCAGCAGCCTCCCGGCCAGGGTGAGCTGCAAGAAGCAGTGAACATTGTGGATGCATGCTTCTTCCTCAACTGCTGTGTGCGTCTCGCATTGGCGGATCGGGACTCTTAGCAGGAGCGGGATGGGGACAAGGGGTCCCAGAGGGAACCGGTCACCCAAGAGTACAGACCGCAGGCAGCCGTGCCAGCAGAAGAGCAGGGCCGGGCCAGGTGGCTGCTGCATTTCCCGTCAGGAACGCTCACCTCCTCGCCTATCCCAGGACCGGGTGCGTCGGAGCGGCACTCGAAGCCCGTCTGTCTCGTCAAGAGGACTCACTGGAGGATCCTTCCAAGGGGATGCCGCTGGTTCATTCAAAGCTTCCCTAAGCCTCTCCCTGCTCCTGGCATTAAGCTCGCCTTCAGTCCACAGCTCAGCATTTCCCAACAGACTAAAGGAGCCACTCCCTGATCTGGTCACAATGAAATGAGAACGTCAGCAATTCGTGAAGTTCTACAGAAGGTTGCAAACGGGACTCTCTACAGGCTCCGATGTCTGTTGTTCAGGAAGAAACGCCTCATCCCCACAACACGCCACCTGCCTCACGCCCTCTCCTTCCTAAAAGGCACCTCTGACAGGCGATGCCACTCGAGCTCATCGTTTTGTAACCATGTCCTGAAACATCAGCTGCCAGTGTGTCTGAGGAATGAGTTGCCACCAGGATCGCACTGCCCAGCACTGTCCGGAAACCACTGCTGCGGTGGCGAGCGGGCCCAGAAGCACAGTAGTGTCCACAGGCTGGTGGATGAACATCTGCCAGGCTTCCTGCCTCCTGCTCCATCGCATGTGGCCCGGCAGAATGAAGCGTCAGTCTCGAAACTTTCCCAAGAACACGGCATCCCCAAGACAATGGGTCACCTCCCGCTCAGTTGGCGTACTGGGCGTAGAAAGCCACTTTCACCCTCTCGATCTGATGGCAGAGTTTGATGGCGGGCCCCAGCTTCAGCTCCATGCACTCCTGCACTGTGGGGAGGGTCAGCAACAGGAGCGCTTGGCCGTCAATGTCCTGCCAGGAGACAAAGCCAGGTTAGAGCTGCGACACCGGGCCAAGGGCGTGAGGGGTGGCTGGGGCGAGGCGGGGGGAGAGGAAGAGGTGAGCAGGCAAAGGGCTGTAGGACTTCTTCCTTCTCAGGCAGATGGTCCCCTGATGGGAGAGTCCTCCCCCCACGTCCCTCCTATGTCCCGCTGTGACTTGATGTGAGCACTAGGAAACAGCTCTCTTCTAAAAGCAGCAGCTCTCTGTCTTCCTTACCCGGGTCTGAACTTTCGCCATGGGAACGGGCAAGAAGATGCTGGACAGATAGGCCGCTACCCAGAACAGTTTTCCACTGAGGAACACGCGGGGATTTAGACACGCACAGAGCCACACCCCCCACCTGCACACCTGCATCACCCAGAATGAGGCATGCAAACTGCTTCCCAGTTTGCATGAGTGAGCCCTCTACACCGGGGTCTACATGAGGGAGATGTTCCTTAGAAATGGGAAGCTGCCTTCACAGCAGGAGGGGACAGGGGCTCATCCCAGAACATTACGATCACCCTAACAGGCACCTCTGCCTCTTCGCCAGCTTGCTTCCGGTAACGACCGGGTTCATTTATGGAGACGCTGTTTGACTGGGTTACTGGGGTGAAGTGCAACCCCTGCTTCCTACCCACAAGCCAGTCTTCCTGTTCCAGAGGAAGGTAGAGACTTCCCATGCTCCAGGGCAGTAAGACGAGGTAACAATAAAGACCAAGGGTAGAACGAGAGCAGAAGATGAACTCAGCACCAACATCTCTCCCATTTGGAGAGGCGTGAACTCCATAAAATGACCCGAAGGCACCACAAGGCACCGGAACTTAAGAGTCACGAACTGCGCATGAGCTCGTGAGGTCCCACATCACGTATCATGAGCCACATGGAAGCTTCTTTTCTTAAAATAATGGTTTATTTAGCTGTCTTAAAAATATCAAAAGCAAAACAAAACAAAAAGCATTGAGTTTGGGGAGACCCATGGTAGGAGTCCAAGCATAATTAATGTATGATCGATTTCAAAAGCCACCTTCATGTGCTAATAATCCCTAATGAGTGTGGAGGCAGCAAAAATTAAGCATTAACAGGGGCGCCTGGGTGGCTCAGTCGGTTAAGCAGCTGACTTCAGCTCAGGTCAGGATCTCACAGTTTATAGGTTCAAGCTCCGAGTCAGGCTCTGCGCTGACAGTTCAGAGGCTGAAGCCTGCTTCAGATTCTGTCTCCCTCTCTTTCTGCCCCTCCCCTGCTCATGCTCTGTTTCTCTGTCTCAACAATAAATAAAACATTTAAAAAAATTAAGAAAAAAGAATTAAGCCTTAACTTTACAAGTACCAATGCAAGCGTAGCTTACTACGTCTAGAATTACGTGAGCGCTGTCTGTGATGTGCACGATCACAAGTCTCGTCTCAACCAAGACTTGAACTCGACCTCATCAAACCCCAAAGTAAACCCGTCCATCTTGAATATGCGCCGAAAGTAGGAGATAAATGAATAAAACTGTCAGTGAATGTTTGATGCGATTCCCCCTTTTTCTATGGTACTTTTATACATTACTTCGCTTTCTCTTTGGATCCACTCTGACTATAGTAAGGGCAAATTTAAAGTACTGAAAACCAGTGTCTTGCTCAAGCTCATGAACTAAACAGTAGTAGCAGCTGACCGGGGGCCTGTAGAGTCGACTCCATTTTTAGAGGCAAAGCCACAATTATTCTATCAGAACTCGACAGAGAGGGCGTAGGGCTCGGGATACAAAGTCTTGGGAGTATCGTGGGCCTCATAAAAATATACTGTAAGTAGGAAATAGGATGATGTTACAAAACTATGGGCAGGTGGCTTAACCATTATGTTCAGTGAAGAACAGAACAGAAACTCATTTTAGGAGACGGGAAGTTTTTTTAGGTGGAAATTAATGCCAAAAAAGCTAGCTGATGTATCTAAGATCACATTGTTAGACACCAACTTGGAACTAGGACCATGGTTTTCTGATATTAAATTCTGGAGGGAAAACTGTGTTCCAAACACCCCCACTGAGTCATAATGGCCATCGCTGGACATATGGATTTGATTACAACTGAAAGTCAGCCCTAAAACGCTTCGCTGCCTCTCGACAGACCATTTCAGTGAAGGCAGCGGCCAAATGCACGCACCACATTTGAATGGAGGATGTCACTCATCCATGTACCCAACAAGCACTTGTTGAGCACCTACTAAGGGCCAGGCACTCTGATGCCCTCTGTGATTGCTGCCCTGAACAAGACAAAGACTCCCTCCCAGGAGAGCAGGAACCTTACGGGAGGCCGGTACACTGAACAGACCACAACAGTACAGAGACATGAAAGTGTGGACACAGAGTTACTGGCTCAAATGGACGGGAACGTGGCCAGTCTTACAGGTGTCAGGAAATGATTCAGAGATCAGTGATGCCCGAACTTACACTAAGGGACCACGGGGACTCACTAAGGGAAGAAGAATGGACTCACGGGAGAGCGGTGGTTCAGGGGAACACGTACTCAGGGAAAGCACAAAGGCGCGGAAGGTAAAGCTGAGATGGACCCAGACGGCCGTGAAGAAACTGGGAGGTACTCTAAGGTGTGTGACCAGAAGGTGCTAAAGGGCATTAGGTGGAGAGGTCACGCTGTAGGATTCGAACACCCAACACTCATTCTGGCCACAACGTAATGGTGTGAATTAGCAGGCCGCCGAGGGAAGCTGGGGGGCGCTGAAGGTGAGGCCCCGCTTCCTCCACCATCACCTCTGGAGACAGGATTTCAACACATGCCCTGGGTCTGGGGGGCGGGCAGCAACGTTCAGACTACAGCACAGGTGCTGTCAACAGTGATGGGGCTCCTATCCCGGGCGATGTGCCGTTTGCTGGGTGAGCCGGGACGCACCCCCCGTTTCTGGACCCGCCTCCGCCAGGCTGTCCTCAGCTCCCCAGAGACTCCACATTCCTCTGTGGAGACCTCACAGGGGAAGAAACGAGGAAGATGAGAGTCAAGTGTATTAAGCTGCAAATACCCTCAAAATAAAGACTCACGGCTAGTGGTAAGGGTGAGCTCCAGTCCCCAGGCAGAAGCTTCACGATGGCCCCTCGCTTTGTACTGAACTGTGCAGGCCTTCTGCCGAAGGAGGGCAGACCCCGGGGGTGGACGCAGTGTTTACAGAGGAGTCCGTAACCTGTAAACCATCCCCCGCCTTTCTTCTATGGAAGTAAATCACTCACTGGAGTAGTGTGCTTATCATAGACAGGCCTCTGGTTCATAAGCGGTGTGTGAAGAGGCAAAAGTTTCTCGAAGGGTTTTGTGGGTTTTCCCCCAGTTATAGATGTGCGGAGTTCTACTGTGTAACATACATGTCTGCAGCCCCAAGTTACAGAGCAGAGATGTTTTAAGCTGTGGCTGTAACACTTCGGATTTCAAGACGTGCCTTCCGATAACAGAAAATGTATACTTTCTGCCGGCGCGCCTGGGGGTGGTGACGGCTTCTGAACGGAGCCGTTGCCAGTCCACACACTGGATTTTTCTCCCGTGCTGGTGGGCAGAGCCACCCGCTGGCTCCTTCGGGCCGTCTGAAAGCTCATGCCGCGGCCAGACCGACCCACGGAGGCCTCACTAAATCATGACCGTGGCCCTCGGACTCCAAGATGACAGAACAAATTCATAAAAATTAGTGATCACGGGTCCAATCGAACGGAAAAGGACTCAAGACCCACACACTTCAGATGGCAGAGCGTTTTATGGTGACGGGGTGGGGGTTGGGGGTCGGGGAGGCTGAAGGCCTAATGTGAAATTTGAAATGAAATAGAAACAGGCCTATTATCAATTAAAGCCTATTATTTTCTATGAGAGTTAAGTAAGCAGGTACCTAGGAGCAAGCTTTTAACCAACGTAAGAAGAGAAATGGAGACAGGGCCCTGCCCCCTGCCTGGTTCCAGAAGTGGTAACGTACCAGGCTTCATTTCTTAGACACGTTAGCCTGGGGAGACCGGAAGCTTCCTGAGATACTGTAATAAAGCTGGGTTTAGAAGTGTAATTAAGGACAACTCAGCATCTACAGTATTCTAGCCTTCTTCCCAAGTCAACTCTGTTTCTGCTTTCTTGCTTAGTGTTAGAAAACTGTGGGGGCGCCTGGGTGGCTCAGTCGGTTTCGGCTCAGGTCATGATCTGATGGCTCATGAGCTTGAGCCCCGCATCAGGCTCTGTGCTGACATCATGGAGCCTGCGTGGGACTCTCTCTCTTCCTTTCTCTCTCTGCCCCTCCTCTGCTCATTCCCTCTCTTGCTCTCTCTAAAAATAAATAAACTTAAAGAAGAAAAGAAACCTGTAAAAATAATCACCCTCGAATCTGTAACCGAGGGGGAAAAGCTCTGTGCTCTTTTCTGCCCACAGCCCAGCTGGGCATTGGGGTCTACAAATGAAATAAAACAAGAACGCAACTGTAGATAATCTCAAACACTACCTTCCACACCTGCCTTTTGAATATCACAAGGCCCGTAAACAGACGCTCCGTCAATGTGCGTGGAGTAAACACATGAGCAAACATACCCGCACGTCCAGTGCTGGGTCAGCAGCGCACGGTGTATACACCAATGCAAAGCACTTTCCCCGGCTCCACTACCAGTAAATACCAACCCCGGGGAAAGGCTACATTAGGCGATGCTCTCAGCAGGAGCTCAACTCTGCTTTATCCTCGTCTTCAGGATGGAGATGCTCCAAATCATGCAAGCCTGGTGGCTGTTCAAACTGTCCTCCTGTTCGTGGGTTTTAAATGAAGGGACACGCGCATGGCCAAGTTCCTTACATCTGATGCAGTTTTCCCCCCTTGTCTGCTTTTGGGGTCCCTCAGAGAGGAAGTACTGATAATGTCAGGCAGCAAGGTGGCCCTCCCCTGTGGCCACCGTTCCCTCCTTTACATGCACCTGCTGGTGTCTCCAAGGAGACTCTGGTGGTCGACCCATCGGGACCTTTGAGTGTTTTAAGTGATACCCTCTCTCCTGGGAGGAGCTGGGAACCGCATTAATATGCCTGGGAGAAAATCTGGGGGTTCCTGGGTGCATGCTGACCCAGAGGCCTTTCTTTTCCTTTCCGGATTTAATGCCTGAGTTACTTACTTCTAGAGTATCCGTCTGTATAATCTGAAAGAGGACTGGATAGACACCCCTTTCAAGGATTAGATTTTTTCAAATGCAAGGTCTCAAAGACAGACATTTACATTGTGAGCATCGTGAGACACGGGGCGGACACCGGGGCACGAGTCACAGGCTTTTCTGCGTGAGGCCAGCGAGTGGCCTGCAAGGGGGCACGCGTCCAGAGTGCAACTCGTTCCCAGAGTAAGTTAAGAGGCAATGGAAACCGTCCTTTCCTGTGGCTCATAGCGCGTCTTATGTTTTTGCTGATTACAACCCTCTCACCTGCAGAGCCAAATGCCTTTAAGGGACAGAAGATGGCCATCGTCCTGCAATTACCCGCCATCCTTCCGCACAGCACCTACCGCACTCTGGGCCGTTAACACTTTCACTACTGTGGGCGTGAACACGGGAAACGTTACATGGAGCACAGAACGAGGGCCCCTGTCTCTGGGAAGAGGAGTGGACACACTCTCGCTGTTTCTCCTGCTAAACGGAACGAAAAGTCCGGGATGTGATGAGTCAACCACACATGCGGGGGAGAGAAGGCGGCGGCCCGCAGGGACTTGGGGACCTGAGACAGGACCTGGTGGGGGGCGCTCCCCTTAAGTGTCTCCTCCCACACCCAAGACCGACTGCTCAAGAAGCTGGGAACCCCTGAAACGCCGATGGGCACGAGTGGAAAGGGTGCCGTGGAAGCCTGCTCTTTCCAGCCAAAGGACTGGGGAAAAGGTAGCCTAGGCACACAGAAACCTTTTAGATAAGAATGGCCGGACTGCAGGACAGAGCACACCCCCAACCCCGACGAGAGCAGCCAAGGCCGGGTGGGGGGCCCTGATGTCCAGCCTGGCCAGGTGGCCCCAGGCCCCCAGCATCCCCACAAGGGATTATCTGGGACGTTGGTCTCTGCCTGCCCACAAGGAGCCCCCTGGGGAGGTGTCTGGGAACCGCGTGTGCCCTTGGGCTTGTACCCACCTCCTGCCCCACAGTGATGGGGGGGCACCCCCTCCCCTGCCAGAGCCGGGTCCCAGAAAGCCAGACAAAAGAGCAGACAAAAGGCAACAAATGCGGAATGCGACAGGAGGGCACCTGTTCCTGGAAGATCTTGGCCAAGGGCGCGCAGTCCGTCAGCTTGATGAACCGCACCACGTCGGTCACGGTCCACTCCAGAGGGTTGCTCTCCAGAACCAGCCTCTCCTCCTCCTCCTGCTTGGTTTCCTGACGGGAGAAGGGGGAGGAGGTCACCGCTTTCCTGCATGGAGGCTCAGGAAACCCTGTGGCCCGAGCCGACTTCCCCCCTCCCTCTGGCCTCTCCCTGGGCACCTGGACAGGCTGGTCTCTAGGGACTTTCTTAGCAACTCGTCTGGGTTGTGACTTTGCCTCCAGTGACTTTAGAAGTTAAAAACAAACAAACGAAAATAAACGAAGGCACAGTGGGAGCCGTTGTGAAAGCCGAGTGTGGGACGCCCTGGGCCTGCTTAGCAAGGACACGTCTCTGACTAGAGCCGGCGCGGGGCACAGGAGAACGCACAGGAGGCAGCCTGTGCCCCGTTGATGTCGGTGATGACGGACCTTTGAGCGGGTTCGGGGGAGGCCTGATAGGCGGGTCTCACATCTCACAGCATCCCAGCCCCCCCCCAGGAAGGGGAAGCCTGGGGTCCAGTGGGACCCCGAGGACTTGTTCTGTCTGTTCTGACGAGACTCCTTAGAGGCTGTGACACCTTCCAGGAAACAGGTGCCAGGACCTCGCTGTGACCTCCGCCCCGGGTGTGATGTCCCCAGGCCTTGTGCCCAACGCGGGGACCCCGCTGGAGCTGTCACTGCTTTTAGTACTTTCTTTTATTGAAAGAAGTTTTTAGGGGCGCCTGGGTGCCTCAGTTGCTTGAGCGTCCAACTTCGGCTCAGGTCATGATCTCGTGATTTGTGGGTTCGAGCCCCGCGTCGGGCTCTATGCTGACAGCTCAGAGCCTGGAGCTGCTTCAGATTCTGTGTCTCCTTCTCTCTCTGCTCCTGCCCTGCTCACACACTCTCTCTCTCTCAAAAATAAATAAAAATATTACAAAAATTAAAAATTTTTTCCTTTAACATTTATTTATTTTGAGAGGGAGAGAGCGTGAGCAGGAAGGAGCAGAGAGAGGCAGAGAGAGAATCCCAAGCAGGCTCCACACTGCAGTGAGGGGCCCATGTGGGGCTCGAATGCACCAACCGTGGGCCACACAGGCTCCCGGTTCTGTATTTCCACTGGGAGCCCCAAATCAAGGCCTGGATTTTCAGCACCCCGCAGCAGCCCCGCCCCCTACAAGCCAGATCCCCCCACCCCGCCGCCGGCAGGCCTCACCTCTGCGGGGTCCTGGCTGCCAGCTGCGCCCCGCTCCCCTACCCACCTGCAAGCCAGCCCCACCCCCGCCCCCCGCCCGCAGGCCTCACCTCTGTGGGGTCCTGGCCACCAGACGCGCCCTGCTCCCCGCCCTCGGCACCGGAGGCGGCCTGCAACCTGCGGCCCCTCCTCGGCCTCTCCGCGGGCGGCCGGCGCTCGAGCTCCGCTCCGCTCCTCAGGGTGACGGCCCTCCGGGGCCGCGTGGAGGGGACGTCGGCTGACGAGGTGTCCGTCTGGTCGTCGCGGAGCTCGGAGCCGGTCTCCTCGCTCCCGGTGTCCTCATCCATGGCATCCGCGTCCTCCTCCTCGCTCTCCTAGGGCGAAGTGCAGGTGCTGAGGGGGGCCCCTCCCACCCGTTGACCCGGGGGCGTCCTGCCATCCCCACCACGGTCCCCGTCTCAGCGGCCCGGTCCCCGTCACAGCCCCCTTCCGGGCTGCGTGGAGCGCGGGCTGGGCCTGGTGTCCGTGAGGAAGCGGCAGAGCTCCCGCACTCGGGCCGCGGCCTTGGCCGTGAGCAGCCAGGCCAGCCAGGGCCGCGAGGGGCTCTGAGCAGGACGTACCTCCCCGGAGCCCGCGGCCAGGTCCGCAGCCGAAGACCTGCGCTTCTTCTGCACAAAGATGCATTTTCGCCGCTTCCGGCGTCTGGCTGGCTTGGGGGGCCCACTCTCCCTGCTGGCTTCCCCGATGGGGGGCTTCACTATCTTCTTCCTCTTCCCGTAATAATAGGCTGCAAGGGGTCAGAGGATCAAAACCGGTTTTTAAAGGTCTTGCATGCATACGAATGTGGACAGAGAGGCCAGAGGAAGATGGAGGGGGCCAGAAAGGAGAGAAGGATCATTCTTTCATTCGGAACAATGAAATCTGACATGGCACTTAGACCTCTGATTCCCCCATTTCCTCCGATGCCCTCACATCTGTGTTTTCAAAATTCAAATGTCAGAACCCTACCCCCACTTGAGACTGTGTTTGGAGACAGGATCTTTCAGGAGGAGAAAAACGGGGCCTTAATCCACAGACCAGGGTGCTTATAGGAAAAGGATCAGACACCGGGAATTCATACACGGAGGGAAGATGGCGTGGGAACCTAGAAGACAGCCGTCTGCAAGCCCAGAGAGAGAGGACTTGGGAGACATGACCCTGGTCTTGGTCCATGTCTGTATTAACACCCAGAGCACCCCTCAGAGAATTATCCACCAACTTGCAGCAGTGATTGATATCTTTTACAAATTAAATGTAAAATCAACTAATGAAAACCACTGCTAAGGATCCAGTTTTCAGTGATGATCACGATCAAAACTCCCCGCTGAAAATCTCAACTGTCCTGTGAAATAACCCCCAGTTGTTCTGTAAAGAACCAAATGCAGATAGGGCGCCTGGGTGGTTCAGTCAGTTAGGCGTCTGACTCTCTCGATCTCGGCTCCGGTCGTGATCTCACGGTTCACGAGATCGAGCCCTCCACCCGATTCTGGGCTGACAGCATGGAGCCTGCTTGGGATTCTCTCCCCTCTCTCCCTGCCCCTCCCCCCTTTCTCAAAATTAATAAATAAGCATTAAAAAAAAAAGAACCAAATGCAGACAGGGAACTTTTCTCTATGGTTGGGAGAAGCCAAGAAGAACACCAAACACACAGCCCCTGGGTTGTGGCGAGGCCCCTAGTCTTCATGGAGTGTGGTTTCTGCGCTTGCCCATGCTGCCGTGCTCCCAGGGACACTCATCCGGTCCTGGCGCTCAGTTCCTTCACATGCAACACCAGACCGGTGGGACCCGGCAGGGTGCACGATTGCTGCTTCATGGTCATCCCCAGTGGATAAGCACCTGTTCGCACCCAAGAACCCCATGTGGGCAAGACCAGTCTGGTGCGGTCTGGTTTTCTAAATTTTTGTGTGTGTCTTTTATTTATATTTTTGAGAGACAGAGAGAGACAGCACAAGCAGGGGAGGGTCAGAGAGAGGGGGAGACACAGAATCTGAAGCAGGCTCCAGGCTCTGAGCTGTCAGCACAGAATCCGACGCAGGGTTTGAACCCACAGACCATGAGATCATGACCTGAGCCGAAGCCGGCTGCTTAACTGACTGAGCCCCCCAGGTGCCCCAGGTCTGGTTTTCTAGAAGCCAGAGGCGAGCCATGAGAGCAGTCTAGCGGGACACAGCCGCCGGTGTGGCACACTTTCAGAGCCGTGGGGCACAGTGGGTGACTGCAGACCTTTCTGCTCCGTGTCCTCCCTGACCCTAGTTCATCGTTGCCCCTCGGGAGCGTCAGTCTAGCCTGCGGCTGCGTTTACTCAGAGCTGAGCCAGGGATCTTAGGATTTTGACGTCTTATCATACCAGACCCAGAAAACCCTCTAAGTCATTTCGGTCGTGCTGAATTCGAGCTGCAGTAACACTTCTTCTTCCCTCTCGTTCCCCTGGCCCGGGAGTGCACAGAAGCAGGGTCTTTAAGGTCCACATTCAAGGCCAGGTCTAGCTCTCAGTCAAGTCCTTTCTGATTCAGCAGCATCAGTTAACGAGCAATCTGCTTCAGGGAGTCCCTCCTCCTGCCAACGGTAATGTGAGACGTCCTGGAGAGGACGGTGGCATCACCAGGCCCTACGAACGAGCCTTCAGTTCGCGTGAGCGTGCAGGCTGTGTGGTCCAAGCTGGTGGAGAAGGGCACTGACTCGCAGCAGGAATGGAGTGGAAAATGGGATTTAGAATATACACGCATATATATATATAGAGAGAGAGAGAGAAAACTACGAGGAAATTCACACTCGGTACGAGGTTTCAAGTGTGTGCAGCGTCCCAGTTTGGACACAGGAGCTGGTCCGTCCTGCGTGGCTGGGGTTCCCGGCGCACTGCCCACACTCCAGAGGGCCCGGTGCGACTCCGGCAGCTGGAATGCAGGCTTGGGGCGGAGCAGAGCTCCAGGCCACCGTGATGGGGACACAGTCACCCCTGGGTCAGAGATAACCCAGGGGAGAGGTTGCAAGAGCAGAAGCGGGGATCAGAGGTCGAGTTAATCCGAGAGGGAGGCGTCTGGCAGCGGCTAAAGTGCCTGTAGACAGAGGCCAGAGCTGAGGAAGGTCAGGGTCTGGGAGGGGCCAGCGAAGAAGGCAGGGCCGCGCCGTGTGTGGGGCGAGGGGGTAGAAGAGGCCAGTGCTGATGGTGGGAACGTCCTGGCAGGAAGAAGGCAGAGAGCAAAGGCGGTGTTAGGGGGAGGGGGAGGCAGGAGGGCTGCGACCCCCAGTTCTGAGACATAAGGAGCAACAGAGGCACGGGGGTGGGGTGAGGGGGGACGCAAGCTGCTTCTCAGCCTCCAACATCCCCCTGGAGGGAGCTCTGAGGCAGCAGTGTGGACGGGCCGGGGGGGGGGGGGCGGGAAGCAGATCATGACAAGGAGCTGGCCCAGGGGTCCAAGGGCGAAGAGGAAACTCTAGAATTCCTCAGCCCGAGAACCAAGGAGGAGTTCCACTTAGTAACCATCCCCCGGGACCACCCTATCCTGCTGGCCTTTCAGCCAGAGTGTGTCCAAACTCAGCGGATAGCCTGAGATCCACACGGGCCGGTTCTCACTCCGTCCCTGACAATGTCTGTGCTGAGGATTCGTTCTGGGGTGAATCTGCCCGTCCCCGCCTTCCCCGGGCTGCTGACACCCGAGCGTCTCCCACAGCCCATCTTAAAGGACTCTTTCATGGCAATTTCCAGAAAAACCACTCGACAGTGTGTTGTTGCTGTTTAAAACAAACACAGGGCCGCCTGGGGGGCTCAGGCGGTTGGGTGTCCAGCTTCGGCTCAGGTCATGGTCTCACAGTCTGTGGGTTCGAGCCCTGCATCGGGCTCTGTGCTGACAGCTCAGAGCCTGGAGCCTGCTTCAGATGCTGTGTCTCCCTCTCTCTGCCCCTCCCCTGCTCATGCTCTCGCTCTCTCTCTCTCTCTCAAAACTAAATAAACGGTAAAAAAAAATTTTAAATAAAAACAAAACAAACAAAAGCGACCCCCTGCCTGACCCCACAGGTGAAACCCAGACACCCGTGCCATCCGCGTAGTCTGTACTTACTGTACTTGGTTTTGGTATGAACAGAACAGTTCTCTGGGCAGTTTTCGGAAACCAGCACCGGACTGAACAAATTTGGGCAGCATTCCAGCTTGGCACAGACCCGCCGGCAGAAATCCGCTACTTGGTCGGACGTCCGCACGATCTTGGCCACGGCCCTGTAGGTTTTGCCTCTGTACCTGGAAGGAAGAAAGGACACACAATGGTGCGGCTACCCCGTCACTCAGGTCTGTTCCACACAGTGTGTTCCAAAAGCAGCCCCTTCATTTCCTAACAGCAAATCACACACCGTGTGTGATCTCCGGGCCGTTTGTTTTTGTCCTTTCTGAGCTCATGACAATGTTTTTCGGGGGCACGTGACCAGGGGCTGTGAGAGAATCACCTCCACAAAGATTTCCACACAGCACCTCCTCGCTGTGGGAGACGCCATCGAACACCCAATCCAGATTGCTTCTGGAATCCAGATACGTGTTGCTCATCGCTTTTGAGGAAAATAAACTTTCTCCTGCCCGAGAAAAGCCACGTGCAGTGAAGCCACCGACAAAAGAGGGGAGACCATTTCTTCCGGAAGGAAAGCAGGTTGGATGGATTCTTCTTTCAAAAAGGGCACCGAACCCCGGGTCCAAATATTTGCAGTGACAAGTGCTCTCCTGGGCCCTTGGCTGTAGATTTGAACCCCGTCAGCACAGCTTTAAAATATCGTGGGTACAAAACTGTGAACTCGGCGGCAACATCTCAGTTGACATATCACAGAGCTGACTCCACCGACACCAAGAAAGCAACAAAACCTCGGGCCCCTTCAACTCTTCCCTTGATGTGCACCCTGATGTTCAAATTGAAATCTTGAGCAACGATCTATCTTCCAGAAAAACGGCAGGGGCTCTGGCAAGTAACACTCACGATAGGTTTTGGAAACCGGCCAAAATCCAGAGGCGTGAGCCTCCCCTGAGAAAGCGGACACTGCCCTGGCACGGGGGATGGGCACGAACCCTTTGTCTGACCTGCGAGGAGCCCACTGGCGTTTTCCGGTTTCCCAAAGTCGGCCACCAGACACAGGGGCAGCAGGCAGTTTGTGCAAACATCGCTTCTGTACTTTGTGAATAAAATACTACATTCAATGGGTGCCTGGGGGGCTCAGTCGGTGAAGCATCCGACTTTGGCTCAGGTCATGATCTCAGAGTTTGTGAGTTCGAGCCCCTAGTCAGGCTCTGTGCTGACAGCTCGGACCCTGGAGCCTGCTTCAGATTCTGTGTTTCCCTCTGTCTCTGCTTCTCAAAAATAAATAAATGTGAAAAAAAAACTTGTTCAATATTACGTTCAAAACCTAGATCTGGTTCCCCAGGAATGATGCCCCAGGGAGAATACGCCTCCTCTTGCAAGAAATCATTTTTTTTAGAGTATCTATATCCGAAAAAATTAAATTCTAACTTGAACAATCTGGCCTTTGTGTTCACTCTCTGGTCTTTGTAATCCCAGCCCCTCGGCACTGACTGTTGCTGCACTTCGCTGAAGTGTCAGGCTTGGCTTTCCCTGTAGTAAGAACTAGAAAGCAATTTTTCTGTAGATAAGATCATGCTTTAAATCACACAGCGCTGAACAACTGTTGATTCTTCTAGGACCTCTCCTGACCCTAGAGGTAGGAACGCAGCCCCGGCCCCGAGGAGGGCTCGGCTCCATGATTCACGTGTGGGTGGCTGTTGCCTGCGGCTTCGTCCTGTTTCATCAGAAAACCAAGGCAGCTCTGTGGACACAGTGTATCTCTAATGTTCTGGGGGAAGCAGAATAAAAATATGCCCAGGGCATGAAGTCCCTGGCAGATTTTTCCTACTACAATTAAAAAAAGTTTTTAAAAAATGTTTATTTCTGAGAGAGAGACAGAGCACGAGCAGGGGAGGAGCAGAGCGAGTGGAAGACACAGAATCGGAAGCAGGCTCTGAGCTAGCTGTCAGCACAGAGCCCGACGCGGGGCTCGAACCCATGAATGGTGAGATCATGACCTGAGCCGAAGCCGGACGCTTCACCGACTGAGCCACCTAGGTGTCCCGAAGGTGCTGCCCTTCCAAAAGTTCGCCTCCAAGGCTGGTGGATGGTGTCCGGGCGCCGCATTTCGGAAGGGATCACCGTGGTGTTCTGCGCCCCGACTGCGCGAGCCACATGTTTTATGCTGGAGATGCAACCAACTGGCATCCCGGAGTCTGTCACTTGGGTACGTGCCAGCAGACGGTGCCCAGAGGAGCAGCCTCCCACTGAAAACCCGGGGTGTGGGCCTCTGTGGGCAGAGATGCCACACACACACCTTCGCTGCTGGGGAAGTAAGAGTGCTTTCCAGAACCTGCTTCTGGGGGAGAGTAAGAAAGCCTCAACACCGAGATTCCTCCAGACTCCAGATGCATTTCTTTTCCTTACGAGCTCATGGGAATCCTTACTTATGCTGGGTCCCAAGAGTCCTGGTAGCAAAAGTCAGAGCACAGAGGGGCGCCTGGGTGGCTCAGTTCGTTAAGCGTCTGACTCTTAACTCTGGGTTTCGGCTCAGGCCATGATCTCACAGTTCATGAGTTCGAGGCCCCCACTGGGCTCTGTGCTGACAGCTCCAAGCCTGGAGCTGCTTCAGATTCTGTGTCTCCCTCTCTCTCTGCCCATCCCCTGCTCATGCTCTGTCTCTCTCTCTCTTAAAAATAAACAAACATTAAAAACAAGAAAAAAAATTTTTAAACTAGAGTGCGGAGATGGTTGGGGGGCTCCTGACCCAGCAGATACAGAAATAAACATAAACGTAAGTGTGCTTGTGTCTGTGTGTCGACACTCAGTCACGTGGGTATACGTTCATACAGACACACAGACACACAAAGATGCCCCGAGGTGCCCAATCAGAAAGCCTCGGGACACCAAACCCTATCTGCAGTGAGCTTACTAATGTCCGATCTTTTCTTTTTTTAATTTTTTAAATTTATTTTTGAGAGAGAGAGAGAGAGAGACAGCGCGAGCAGGGGAGGATCAGAGAGAGAGAGAGGGAGACACAGAATCCAAAGCAGGTTCCAGGCTCTGAGCTGTCAGCACAGAGCCCGACACGGGGCTCAAACCCACAAACTGTGAGACCATGACCTGAGCCGAAGTCGGACGCCCAACCGACTGAGCCACCCAGGCGCCCACTAATGTCTGATCTTGACTGCTAAATACCATTTTTTGCGTCCCCCCCCCCAAAAAAAATCCCACTGTAATCATAGGAAAACCCACGTCTTCTGGGAGAAAGGGCTACATCCAGGCTCGGGCTCAGAAAGGAAATACGAGGTGGGACATGGTTCTGGCTCAGAAAGTAACAAAGTACCAAAGCACGATGGAGCCCCAGGCAGGTGATGAGGCTGCGGGCCTGGTCCCCACCCGCCCAGCCTGGGACACGCTGAGCGTCAAAGTGAGGTGATGGCCGCCGCGGTGACCCTGTGAGTGCACCAGGAATCCGTGAATTCACGCAGACACAGATGAAACACGAGCCCCCCGTGAGCGTGGTGAGAGGTGGGGTATTCCCATAGCATAAAGCGTCTCCCCGCACACTGCGTCCCCGGCGGAGCAGCGCGGCAGACGTCACCCTAACTAGGTGACCAAAGCAAACGCCGCAGTGGAGAGGCACCTGGGGCCTGTGGGAGACAGCGGAGCGTCCTTCTTCCGGGATGCCTCTGACGCCTGATCCGGGCTCGGCCGTGTGGATAAACAGAAACACTCCCAGTGAAGTTGTGTTCTACAAAATCAGTGGTGTTCATACTCTCCAAGCAGAGCGAGGGCGTGAAAGTCAAGGGAAAGTCTGAGCAGCTGTCCAGAAGCAAGGGGACCTGGAGAGACCACCGATGCCAGGCGAGTGTCTCACAGGGCGCTTTGGCTCAGGGGCCAGCACTTGGGGGACAGCTGGGGACACCTGAGCACGGTGTGAGGATCCAAAGGCACTCCTGGGTCACCCTGTCACTGTTCGAACTTTGATTATGCAGGAGAACGTCCCTACTTGTAGGAAATGGTCAAGGATTTAGGAGAGTTGGCATCATGCCGATCACTTCCTGGCTAGCGAATTGATCAGGACAAAGAATATGATTTTAAGTTTAAAAAAATGTTTATTTAATTTTAAGAGTTTAGATCATTTTTCTGTAAGTCTGAAATAATTTCAGGTTAAATACATGAAAAAGAAATCATAAAAATAAGTATTATGTATATAATGAATCGAACTACGTTTGGCTTCGGATAGAACATAATTTCCATCGAATGTGTATTTTCGAGTGCTACGCGTTTAGCACAGACCTACATTTTTGGATTTTTTAAAATGTCTGTTTATTTTTGAAAGTGGGGGAGGGACAGAAAGAGAGGGAGTGAGAATCCCAAGCAGGCTCTGTGCTGACAGCAATGAGCCGGACACGGGGCTTGAACTCACAAAGTGTGAGATCATGACCTGAGCCAAAGCCAGACGCTTCGGCGACTGAGCCCCCCAAGCACCCCTACCCTTTGGGACTTTACGGTGATGTGGAAAAGAAGACGTTTGGTCCTTGCAGCTCCAGCCTGAACGGAGAACCTGGTTTGCTTGGAGCTGGTCAACAAACTAGGACAACTGTCCAAACAACTCTTCTCCCCCAAGGACGCACTAAACGTGCAGAGATGTTGGCCGTCGGAGAAACAGAGGCAAAGGCGGCTCTGAGATGTTCCGTGCCGGCTGGGGCCGAGGGGACCACTGCGTTCCCGGGGGGCCATCATTGCTACTTCCTCCAAGTCTCTGCACCGCCTGACCACCCACCCGATCCTCCTGGGACAGACGGTGTCAGCAGGTCCGGCAGACGTGGGCAGGCACGAGGGCCGCACACAGGGCACCCGCTGGGCTCCACCGCCGCGGCCCAGGCCCCTCACCAGCCTTTCACCGCAGGCGAGAGCACAGTCTGTTCTGAAGCTTTCCCCACCTAACAGGCGTAAAGCCAGGGTGCCACTGACAGGCCTCCGGGGTCAGAGGTGTGAGGGGAGCAGCAGTGTGCGTGCAGGCAGCGCCGTGGCCCGTCAGTGTGCGTGTGGGGGGGCGCCGCCACGGCCCGTAAGAGGGCATAGGGAGGGCGCCGTGGCCCGTCAGAGGGTGTGCGGGGTGGGGGAGGCGCCCTGGCCCACCAGAGAGCATGGTGGGGGGCACCGTGGCCCGTCAGAGGGCATGTGGGGCAGGGAGGCGCCCTGGCCAGTCAGCGTGTGCCTCGAGGGAAGGACATTTGGCCCCTTACTGTATTAAATAGCCCAGCAAAGCTGTCCTAAACACAAGACAAGGTTTTTAAAGCACTGAGTACAAGTTCTGTGAAGAAACCGGAGAATACTCAAAGAGACCAACAAGCTAGAACACAGCAGAAAATTCCTGGTGGTATGGTCAAACCTGGAAGCAAGGAAGGGGGGAGGGAGAGAGGAAAAGAGAAGTAGAAGATGACGGGGTTGGAACTGATGAAGGATAACAAGGTGGGCGGGAGGGGCCACGGAAGACCCGTGGAAGCCGCGGTCCACGGGGGGCTCTGCCTCCGTTAGTTTGACTCCTTCACCCGCTCCCTCCGCCCCTCTGCAGGACCGCAGGGACACCTGGGGGTACTCTCCATGGCTGCCATGAGGGGCCCACTCAGAACCCCAGAGTCCACACAGAGTATTTTAAGGAAGACGTCTGAGATTCAACAGACACAGAAAGCAGCTTTCCCAGAGGCTCTGTGATCTGACTAAAAGCAGAAACTTCTGAGAAGTGAGGACTACCATTAAACTCCCTCTTAGGAGCGGCTTCTAATCCCAGAGGAGAGACCAGAGTAAACCTACCATAAATCCCTTCCCAGAGGAGTTTCATGACCATGAAGAAGATGGAAAGACTGCTCACACCTGCACAAAGCAACGGTTTCACAAACTTCCTTTCCACCCATTTGTTCTCCTAAAAGCTCATTTGTCTTTCCTGAAGAAACCTGTTTGTTCTAACTGCCTACAGATCTGGAAGCCCACACCTCCTTAAGTAAATGGTCTTTTCTCTTGCTAATCTGCCTTTTGTCAGTTTAATTTGCAGGCTCCCAGGGATTGAACATAAGGGGTAGAAAAAATGCTTTTCCTCCTTGACATCAGAAAGGAAGTATGACTGGCCTTCAGATGTCTTCCTACCAATCAAAGCAGGGATTTATTTCCACGCGAGCACAAGATGGTAGGAGCCAAAACGACAGATAAAGATGGAGACACAAGGATGCTTAGAAAAAGTGGTCTCTTGCAGTAGGCAGGAGTTTAGGAAAATCAAAATGGATTTTGAGTCAACAGGAAATACAGATGGAAAAAACCCAACAATGCTGTAATGATCCCTGCACAATTATCAGTACAGTCCAAGCAGGAGGACTTCAGCCTGGCATGAGTTCTAGCATCCACTTTCAAACTGACTCAGAGCAGGACCTTTTCACAAACTCTTGCGAGGCAGCGACAGGGGTGTGAGAATAAAAAACAAGGTTCTACTCTGTCAGGCTGAATTCGCATCCTCGCGTAGGGAAGGGAGGACTGAACTCCGCAGAAATCGAAAAGCTTCAGATGCTGTGGGGAACTCACTCTTCTCATTAGCACCAGTGAGACAGGATCCTGACTCCCTTCATGAGCGAGCCTTTTCTTCACTGTCTCATCTTCATTGTCAAAACTGCTGCCGACACACCTGTTCACTGGCATTCAGTCTTAGGAAACTCAACCTCTCAGACACGTCTCCCTTCTTTCTTGATTCCTGCATTTCAATTCATGAGAACTTGAACCATTACATGCAATACTTTGCGGGGAGGATTATTTTCGGAAACACCTTCTCCAATTCCGAACATCCTAACTGATCTCTGTTTGAACCAGAAACACCAAGCCCACAGCCTTGTGGACTTAATTAAGCACACACAGAAATTCACACTGACACCCCAGAAACTGGCTCAGCCCCCTGCTTCCTGTGACGCTTACGGTATACATTTTCAGGACAGCAAATGACCAAATCTGAGCAACGTAAAAATTAACAAATGAGCAGACTAAAATTTTTTATTCAGTGAAAAGTCTCTGTTTGGGAATCCTTTTCCACGCAAATCACTTGAGAACCAAATATTACAACTTGTATTCTCAAAATATAAGTAAAAGACCAAAAAAAAGTGAAATAAAAACATATAAAATTAGTAATTGCTTATGGAAAAGAAATAAAAATATCATTCCCAGAGAGCCGAGCGTGACTCACCTCAAAGATGTGACTTTCCTGGCTTCTGCCTAAGTGATAAGGAAGTCTAATTCACTCCAAATTAAAGAGGACATTTCCTCTTTAAATATTCTGAATACTGTAACAAAAGACTTGAAAAAATCTATTAAGCCTTCACCTGGATTTTATGAAGATTATCACAAAAGCCCCTCGAAGCAAGTTAATGGTCTTTTTCCCCCAAGAAGATTCTATAACGTGTCGGAAAACATTTAAATGTCTCCAGATGCAAGGAGTTGGCCCCCTAAGGCATAGCCTAAATTCCTCCTCCTGAAATTCAAAATAATGTAGGTCAATCCAGTCTACCTGAGTACACTGGAAAGAGAATTTTGTCTTCCAGGACTGCGGAAGTGAACTACGTTATCTGACTTTTCCTTTGGCACCGGAGCTGCTACCCGTGTGCCTCTCCATGCGTGTTGCAGACTCGTGACACGGCCCCCTTACACGGTGTTCTGTTATACGGTGAAGGTACCGTCGTTGGGCAAATAGGAAAACACTCACTAAGGGGCGAGACATGGCAACTCACGTTTTCCTCCTCGTACGGCTCAAACCTTTTCAGCGGGACCTCCATCCCGTCAAGTAAGGGGGTCTCTACTCTTCACAAGAGGAAAAACCAGTCAGAAAGTCCAGGGGCGCCTGGGGGGCTCAGTCAGTTAAGTGTCCAACCTTGGCTCAGGGTGTCTCCCTCTCTCTCTGCCCCTCCTGCTGTGCTCAGTCTCTCTCAAAAATAAACATTAAAAGAAAGAAAGCCCAGATGCTAACAGGCAGCACTCACAAGCCCCACGCCTGGACGATCTCACCCCCTCTCCTCCTGAAAGCTCTCCTTGCAATGCTGTCCTTTGAGGACCACAAGACAACCCTAAGCCTGAAATGCAGGTCCCCCCTCCTCTGGGTTAATCTATTCATGACAGAACACAAAACAGGAAGAAGCCAGCGGTCCCTCCTCTCATTTGTCCTGAAGAAAACAGCAAAGTTGTGAGATCTGAAAAGCTGTCGTTTTACATCAGAAGCAACACGGAGTGTCCTAACGGAACGCTCCCCCCGCTGCCCCCTGAAATCTGTCGTCATTAGCAGCTGCTCGGAGACGGTGCCGTGATCCCGCACACTTGAAACGCGGTGTCAGATCCAGCTAAGGAGCTCACTGTCACATCTGATATGACAGGAACTCCCCACCCTCCCCACCCAGCAAGGCCGACCGTGCTGACTGCTCCAGGGCCGGGTTTGAGGGCTCCATCAGCTCCGCAACATGAAAACCGGTGAAAACCCCGCACAGTTAACTCTGTCGTTTGGGTTCCTGGGCCATGTTTCTGGCTTATTTCACGACAGGGGAGATTCTAACGGGGTTTAAGACCTTTGCATTTTTTCCCATTCTCTTATCCATTAGGTATGTTTGGGGTGTACTGAGCTTTACAGAAAATGTTTAAAAGAAGTGTTTCTCTGTATCAACACTTGTTGGGGATTTTGGCCACCACCATTCCTATGAATTAACCTTACATTCTGGGGGAAAAAGACTTGTTTTAGTTTCTTCTGTGCTATAGGTGAAGCTCATTTAACTAGTTCCCGGGAAGAACGAGGTGCGTGCCACTTCATATAAACGTTCTCCCTATGAACTTGTACTTCCCTTGACTTCTGTGAGGGGTTCACTGTTCAAAAAAGTATCATTTCCCCTGGGCGCCTGGGTGGTTCAGTCGGTTACGTGTCCGACTCATGGTTTCCACTCGGGTCATGATCTCATGAGTTTGTGAGTTCAAGCCCCCAATTGGGCTCTGTGCTGACAGTAAAGAGCTTGCTTGGGATTCTCTCTCTCTGTCTCTTTCCCTCTCGTCTCTCTCTGCCCCTCCCCCAACCGCACTATCTCTGTCTCTTTCAAATAAATAAATAAAACTTAAAAAAGCATCATTTCCCAAATGTCACGTCCAAATGCTATTTTATTTAGGACGTTGTGATACAAGAAGTTGACCAGGAAGATGCGCTCTCCTGAAAAGCTAAATGATTATTAAGGACCAAAAGTCAAAACACTTACGAAAGAAATTATCTTGACAAACGGATCTCCTTCTGTCTGCCTCCTCAACGGACAACCACACCCATCCAGTGGGTGCTGCTGATGTCAGACTTCAAGGAGCTTAAAGCAAAGCCAGAGTATCATCTTTCCCCTCAGCCTATCTTCAAATAAAAGGAGTGACCAACCACATGTCAGCCCATCGCCCATTAACCAAAACCAAACAGAGGTACAGGTCCCTGACTGTCCTTTAGCACATGCAGCAATCAGAGCAGAGAGAATCCGTCTGGCATTAACCGCCCAGGGCATCAAATATCAAGAACGGTTCATCTGGGGAGCCGTCCGGCTTCCGCTCAGGTCACGATCTTATGGTTCATGGGTTCGAGCCCCACATCGGGCTCTGGGCTGACAGCCAGCTCAGAGCCTGGAGCCTGCTTCGGATTCTGGGTCTCCTTCTCTCTCTGACCCTCCTCTGCTCGAACTGTCTCTCAAAAATAAATAAAATGCATTAAAAATTAAAAAAAAAAAGAATGGTACATCAATAACATGTAGTAATGATATGGGACAGCCTCTCTTTCTACAATTCTCCCCCTTCTGCTCACGTCATCTATTGGAATCCCAAGGCTTAATGAAGGCAGCTCTGGGTGGCAAAAACGCCAAGGCATCTGCACGTGGAGCACAGAACTGCAGGATGACGGCCTTCCATGTGTCCCCACTTCCTTGGGCTGTGCCACAAAGAGGAATGACAACATTTCAGAGCAGCAGGCTAACCGCTGCAAGAGCACAGTTCAGCAGAACCGAAAACACGTACTTTGCCTTCAGCGTCTCCTCCTGGAAATTCCAGTGTGGACCTTCCACCAGCTGTAGTTCTCGCAAAACCCTGCCAGGCTTGTAGGCTGCGTTGATGATCATGCTGAGGACCTGTTGGGAAGAAAAACAGAACCGCCATGAACTTGAGTGGCCCCCGTCCCCACTGAAATAAGAGTGCCGTGAGAGCCGCCCTCCCACCGGGGGGAACCCGCTGGCCACACGTCCACTACATCGGGTGGAATGTTCTCGGCCGGCCGACACCAATTCGGCTCAGCACCAATGGGATAAAAACGGCAGTAAAATCCAGTTCCACGGGCGGGCGGGTGTGTGGACCACCTGCCAGCAGGGACCGCAGACCCTCGTCAACATCCTGGTTGAAGAAAAACGGATCTATTTCCTCCAAAGAGCCACTGATGATCTTCAAAGGGATTCCTCCTCAGGGAGATCAGCTGCTGAGAACTTCATTTTAGTTTTGAAAATAAGTTTCCAAGGGAATCAATAAGACAGAGACAACTGGTCCGTGCCAACAATTCTGAACGGACTTCAGGTGTCTGTAAGGAGGTGAGCGGAGCGTTTGACACTCACCTGGTGCTGGCTCGATTTATGGACATTTCACCCGGGGACCAGGCTCTGAGAGGCGAGTGCTCCAAAGACAGTGTGGAGTGATCTGGAACCAGCCGGGACCATATTTCCTCAAACCTCCCCCTTAATCCCAACTCCCAAGTCCAAGAAAACACACACATGGTCATTGCCTCCCATGGCACCCCCAGAAAGACGGGGCGCCGCCCTCTGTGAGCCTCAGCTGCGTGATATGGGTGGATAATGTGTATCTGTGAACCTTCTTGGGTGCCAAGAACGAGGACTCCAGACCCTCTGGGGCACTGCCCCTTCCGTAAGCAGATCATCCACCAGGAACGTTTATGAGTTCCGGCACGTTCAAGGCCTGTTGGCACTGGGCCAGACGGCTTACCGGATGTGAAGGTGCAGCACAGCCTGTCCTCACAGGACAGGAGACCCACGGGGTTTTGCTCCACAAAACGCGCCTGGATGAAGACCCACTGGGCGCCAGCCCCAGGAACGCCGTGGGTAACGGGACGCAGCACCGGCCCCTCCCGCGGTGTCCCCTCCCCCGCCCCCACCCCCAGTCCCGGTCCAGGGAAGGAAGAAGGCAGGCACTGAGCTCACATCGCACTTTGCAGAGCAGAACCCCACAGAGAAGGGGAGGAAAACACCTCACTGAGATGAGACTCGGCGTCGCTGCCGAAGTGCCACAGTTTACAGAGGAGGGGACACAGTGCCCGTCTCAGGACGCAGACCAGGTGTGTCCTGGGATTTCCACCTCCAGAGTCCACCTATGCGATGTGTTCTAGAAACACTACTGTGTGGCTGGTGCCCCGATTTCATCCTGGAAAACGATGCTGTCTCCTGTGGTAACTGAAGAACTGACCTTAAAAATACACACATACTTTTAAAGCACATGTATTTTGTGGGGGACAGTGCTCCACTCCACGGGCCCCGGAAGGTCCCCATCAAGACCACGTGGTTCGGCAGAGGCACCAAAAGCCAGGGGCGGCCATCCAAGCAGTCTGGGCGTGTTTATGTTTTCTGTACTAGAATAACCTTCTGGTTTAATGGTTTACTGTCAGTACGGTTTACAGAAATCAAGTTTAAAAAATAAACCCAATTAGAACTGGCTGAAATAACGCACAGAGTATTCATCAGTAGACAATAAAACCTAAACCGATTCTTTTCATTCTTTTCATCGTGTTTTGTGGGAAAGGCCCAGAGCTAGATGTTCTTTGCTGCAGAGTGAAATGCATTTCGAGATCGCGAGAAGAAAATGCCTTCCAAAATTCGATTCAGCCTGGGAACAGGCAGCCGTTAAATCGTCAAAAGCATCGAATATTGAATAATTTTCCCATGGCATTTCCGACACCACACTGCACATTGCCAAACTCAACAGGCTCTCTATAAAACTCGGGGACTGTGAGCTGAACAGCTCTGCTGCACGTGACACCTCAGAGTATCACGGAAACCTCCAGGAACATAGCTGCGGTGGTGGCCGGTACGGCCGTGCAGAGTCAGACGGAATCACCGTTCCTCGAAAAACGTCGGAACTCAGTGCGCCAGGTTATGCCCCTGATCAGGAGGGGTACCACGCACACTGCCCCCCGCTAACTGAGAGGATGTCAGGCATGACGCTAATGAACAGTGTGCCCACTAAGCCGGCACAGGGAGCCCGAGTCACTCGGGAGGAAAGCCAGGCTCCAGGAACACCTCCCTGGATCTCCTGCAGTTCACGAAACATTGGTGGAGAACCTTCTTCACACACAGGTCTCAACAGACGTGCGATCGAACCTCGGCTCTAGCCTGTGGGAGCTACATGTCCTTGGGCAAGATGTGTGACTGACTTTCCCCATCTGCAGGATGGGGGCACTGCCATCTCTCTGGTTCATAAGGGGATAAGAACATTCCTCCCCCAAGGATGCCACTTTGGCACAGAATTCTTTTGAGCTGGAGGCAACTGAAAAGCTGCACACACACAAGAGCTCCCCCTTTCTGCCTGGAAGCAGGAGTTCATGTCCCCTCCTCTCCTCCGCGCCCGGAACAGCCCTCGTCCCTGGAGACAGAAAGGTGACAGTGGGATGACTGCACAAGCCTTACTGAAAGAACCCTTAACTTGCATTCGTCTCCGGTGTGTTTACCTTCCGACAATCTCTCACCCCGAGAAGCCCGAACTCCGTTTCCTTTGTCTGTCACCTCGCCATGCCATGCTGCCGTCTGTCACCTCGCCATGCCATGCTGCCGTTTGTTAAAATGGTATGTGAAAGTCTCCTGCGTAATGGCCTCCTGGGGTTTTTGCTTTTTTTTGTGTGAGGCCCCCTGTGCGCATGACATACACCTGTTCTCCCATTATTCTGTTTTTTAATTTTCAGGCCCCGGTCACTAGACATAAGAGAGTGGAGACTTTCCTCCTCTACAACAGGGATGTCAGGAGAAATAAGAGATCACATCGTGGCCCACAAAAAGTGTTTAAAGGTAGCCCTCTTCTCAACACTGATGCAGTCCTCACCAGCCCCTAAAGTAAACGGTCTCCGGTGCCTTCACCTGCTCTACGCCCACTGGCCCACACTGATATATTAGACTTACATCTTTGCAGAACAACTCTGCCCAGAAGCTTGACTTTCTTGGGGCGCCTGGGTGGTTTAGTCGGCTAAGCGTCTGACTTCGGCTCAGGTCACGAACTTGCAGATTGTGAGTTCAAGCCCTAGGTGAGGCTCTGTGCCGACAGCTCAGAGCCTGTGTCTCCCTCTCTTTCTGCCCCTCCCCCACTCATGCTCTGTTTCTCTTTCTCTCAAAAATAAATAAACATCTTAAAAAATCTTTAGAAGTTCAACTTTCTTGCTACTGTTTTCTTTCCAGAACTAAACTTCTCATATAAATAGCCTGTACCTTTTCCAGTTCCTCCTCTTCCATTTCATTCTCCACTGGTGCAAATCTGGTTTGCTCTCCCACCGCTAACACAGAAATGCTTTGGAAAGATCACCAGTGACCTGCCGCCTGGGCCCCTCTCCCTCTGATCATCAGGGACAAATGCGGGCTCAGCGATGGGTGAGTGGGTCTGGTGTGCGGGCAGGGTGGGGAAGTCAGAGAGAGGAGGGAGACAAACAGAGGTGGGTGCTGCATGCCATGTGGGGCACACAGGAGCCACTCGATGAACCCCGCTTTCCTTCCCCCACACCTTCCCTTCTATATGCAACTACAGCACTCGGAAGATGATGGAAATCGAGGGCATTTCGTGCTTGCTCGCATCATGAAATATGTGAGTCCAGGGTTTCCCTTCATATTCAACATCACAGAATGTCCCCGGAACACCAGAGTCCTTTGGGTCATTTCCAACCTCAAGTATATCCTATGGTCAAAGTCAGAGCAATGTTGAACATGCAGGGAATCACTCAATAAAAAAATGATTCCCTTGAGAGTCAAAAATGAGATAACGCTCCAGAATGCAAATGTGGCCCCACAGCTCGGGGTCGGCTGACTTAATGGAAGGAAGACGGGTTCTCAACTTGGAAAGTAGGTAGTCTGCTGAATTCTAGTGACTGCGGGGAGGGCTCTTTGGGAAAGATGGGACTCCCATGGAAAGAGGAAGAATATTCCCTCTCTTGTGGGGGTGGGGGTGATCAGAAAAAGGATCTGACACAAAGAGCCCCCACCCACCCCTACATGTTCTCTCTGCTTCAACAGACCTTTCTCTGTTCCGCAGTCTCTCCAACAGCCTCGTTACAATAATTAGCTTTTTACAGGAATTGGGACCATCGAAGGCTCTCGTTGGCCTAAAACATTTTTCCCTTTCATCTTCAAAAATCAGATGGAATGGAGCAAGCTTTATAAATAGTTGTGGGGTTTTTTTTTTGTTTTTGTTTTTTTTTAGTAAAATGATCCTTGTTGCTGCTTCATCAGCAGTGTCTCCAACTACAGGGTTTTGAATAAGCCCTGAAAAGAAATCAAAGCAAAGAACCTTCTCAACGGACTTACCCCTAAAACTAGGTGATTTCATTTGGTCTCCTCCAAACCCGACGGCTCTGTGCCTGTTCCAAGGTTATGCGGTGACTGCACCTAGTTCTGAAAATTACCTAATGATACTCTTCATACCCGCCCCCAAGCTCGGTGCATCGTGCTTTATAGGCTGGTGTTCCGCACGAGGACATTACAGTAGCAACAAAAACACCAGAAAGTACCGTCAAGAGGCCTGTCCCCATCTTAGGCTTTGCAGACTGGCTCCACTGGACGTCACCTAGGCAAGATTACCCCAGAGCCGAAGCCTTGATATGAGGCCTTTTCCCCTGCCCCCCAACCACGCCACCTTCTCCATTCCAGCATGCCGGTAAACACTCGGCAACAGACAGGAAGAGAATTCCCTTCACGTGCAGTATGGAACCACTTACATCAAGACCTAAGGCCACTTTGGCTTTCTTATTTTCTGGGTTCCCACACGAGGGCTTTCGAGTTTGTCTGTAAACGTCTGGCGTGACAAGTAGCCCAGGAGCAATGCCCAAAGATCTATAATGATGGGCAAGGCAAATTCAAACAAGTCATCACAGACCCAGCCCCCCACCCCTGAAGGTGGGAAATAAACACCATAATCAAAACCCAGAGATTGAGGGCAAAAGCGTAACAGGTCATGTGTGGTGGAAATAGGAACTGCAGGCAAGGAGTGAAGCCTAATTCCAAACTGCCAGGCCCCGCTGGAAGCTTCAGAGGCTGTGGGGGGAGGGGGGGCGTGGACAGGAGTGGCTGCTCTTTGTAGGCCAGCCTCTCTGGTGGGGCAGCAGAGCTCAGGCCACTGAGCTGTGGGGACTGAAGGACTACAGGATTCCTCTGGAACCCTCTGCTCAAGTCTATTCTGCATATCAGGGATGCAGAGTGTGGTCCGCACGGGGCCCAGAGCCCTCAGGAATGGCCTGTCTCCAAATACGCCTTCTGCATTAGACCCAACATTCAACATTCTTTTTCTTAATGCTTATTTATTTATTTTGAGAGGAAAAGAGAGAGCAAGAGAACAGGAGCAGGGGAGGGGCAGAGAGAGAGGGAGAGAGAGAATCCCAAGCAGGCTCCACAGAGCCCCACACGGGACTCAAACTCATTACCCGTGTGATCATGACCCTGAGCTGAAACCAAGAGTTGGACACTTAACCAACCAAGCCTCCCAGGAGCCCACAGTCGCCCACGACTTATCTGACTGAGCCGCCCAGGTGTCCCTGAATGGTCATCACTTAAATGACCAAATCCACGCTGCCAAAAAGTAGCTCATAAAGTATGTCTATGTGGCTGACCCAACATGATTCCAGATCAACTCCTGAGTCACACGAGCCAAAGTTCTGTGGAAAATGTGAAAAAAGATTCCTAGAGAATTCCCCAGTGGATGTGACGTTTCTATCACTTATGGCTAAAAACAGAGGTCACCCATGGGCAAGTAATTTCAGCCAAATCACGTTTCAGAACACCACAGGTGCTCCCCCAGATGTGTGGAAGCCACCTTGGGGTGGGACCGGGGACTCTGCCTCTATGCCCATGAAACAGAGGACCGCGCTCCTCCCGAGCTGGTGTCTCTGAGTCACTCCCCTGGGCAGCACCCGGCCGCTGTCAGCCCGCGTCATCACCTGTTTCAGATGCTGTGCGTGTCATGGCGGGACACATGGACACGAGTGCACACACCCGGTAGCCTCCTCTCCTCCTCCCCTGCTCCTGCGGGCTCCTTCCCTCACACGGGGCCACGAGCACAGCGCCCCCTTGCTGCCCTGCCCTGCATGGGCCTGGCCACTCAGGGGACTGCATTTGGAGGAGGAGCAAGCAGAATTTTCCCCAACAGCTTTGCAGCACTGTCAGCAGGAGCGGAAGCCTGGTGACACCAGACCTCGGAAGCTGACCGCGGGCGCCCAGAGCGGCGGTGGGCGGGTCTCGGGGGCACCCGGGGTGCCATGGCAGGCATGGGGATGGCGACCCAGGGCACCCAGAGCTGCAGTCGGTGAGTCTCGGGGGCACCCAGGGCACCACGGAGGCATCGGGGACATGAGACGATGGCCCTGGGTGCTGGCGAGCATACGGAGCATGAAGGTTTGATTTATGAAGAGCACAGCCCCTCACTGCTCACACAACAGGTCCCAGCCCCCACGGGACTGGGCCCAGGGCTCCCAGATAATGTCCCAGGCTGAGGGACCACCCAGAGGCTCACCTGTCCCCTCCCTTCAAGACCTGCTCTCCTGGGTCCCTAATGGGGAGGACGGGCTTGGCCTGGTGGGTCACCGCTCCGGCTCCAGCTTCTTGCTGCAGCCTTTCTGGAATTGAGGCCGGGGTCCACTCCTAGTCCTCAGAGCCTCACTCGAGTCTGATGCCTGGAAGCTGACTGCCCAGAAGATGAGCAGACTGGCGTGGACCCTCCCATCGGCCACTCCCTCCCCTCTCTGGCAGTCGTGCTCCGGGAGCTGAAGACCGTCCTCGCTGTCTGCACTTCCCATGTCCACAGCCCCTCTGTCCAAACCCACAGGCATCTGCTACCCCTGAGCAGCGTGGACAGAGGAGAGTGGCTATCACTTGGCATCTCAAAGACGAAAAAGCCCGTGATCGCCAACACCACCGATGGCCTGAAAAGCAAATGCGCTCTGTCTTTGCTCCGATTACCTCGTTCTCTTTAAGTAAAAGGGAATCTGAGACCATACAGGTTCTGGTGCTGAAGGAGGCGCATTAGCATACATATTGGCTTGCTGGAACTTACAATTTTTCTTGCACTCACAGAATGAAGTGCTTGCTTTTTTTCCTTCTTCTCTTCCTGACTCAGGCAGTTTCTGAACAGCAAAAAAACTGGTTTTGTCATCAGAAAACTGTTCTGGCCTGGCTTTCACATTTGGCCGCTGGCACCTCTTGCAGAGCAGATCAGGGTAACCGCCGTGGACTCCAAAACCCCATGCGGGAAGGTCAGACGGCCAGTGCCCCAAGACAGCCTGACCCGGAGGACACCTGCTAACAGCCGGGGCTCCTCGTGTTAACTGCTGTAACATTCTGCGACAAACGGTCTTGCCGGTGGCTTCAAAGGCGCCCGCCAGGTCCCTGTTATTTGTGCCCGCCTCCCTGTTCCTTTCTGCTCCGTCCTAAAAACAACAGGACCAGACACAATGGGACTCGAGATCCCAACAACCCGCTAGCAGGCTGGACGCCAGCGGGTCACTGCGAGGTCCAAGCGTGTGATTTCACGTCCTGACACGGAACCCTGTGTCTCCGGTGTCTTCTTCGATCTAGTCCAGCATCTGAAGGTACAAGAGGTCAGTGCCCCCTGACACAGAGCGGGGTGCCCCCTTCTGCGTACCCGCATCGACGTGACCTTTCAGAGCGTCCCCGTGGCTTCAGCGCTGTTTTCCTGTGGCGACAGAGGTCCCACCTGGGAGACGGACCCACGTGCCTATCAGGCTGGGTCAGGGCCGCACGGTTCTGTTAGGAGACACTGGGCCGCCTGCAGGGGGTGAGGGGTATGGGGGTAGGGGCGGCTTCGAGGAGGAGCAGGTGCCCAGTGCTGAGGATGCCGGGGCCGTGGGGACTCTCCATACAGATCTGGACCGGGTGTCTGTCCCTTGAGATCTTTCCCCTGCACTGTGCTGTGCACCCCCTTTCCCGTTCTGCCCTTCTGGTTCTGCCTGCTCCTCTGTCCCCACAGACGGTGGGGGACGTCCACGTGACCACCACGCCCCCGTCCCAGCCACCCACAGCTCCCAAGACCCCACCCCCGCTCTGCCATCTTCGTTTCTGGCTGGTCTTTCCCACGTGACCGGAAGTGCTGGTCTTTCCCACGGGTCCGGAAGCACATTGAAGGTCAGGAACTTCAGTCTGAACATTTTCTCTGTGACATGCTTCTGAAGAAATGACTACCGGCAATGGCCCAATCAGTGTTTCTGCTCCATTTTCTCTCTAGAATGGATTTTTGTTTTCTAAATGCATGAAGTCTTTACAATGGATTTCTGCTTTCTAAGCCTGTAAAGTCTTTCACTGCTAAATCCGCGGAGGGCCTGGGGAGGCAAAGGCACTCTGACTCCGTGAAAACGAGCTCGTTCTCTTGGAGCAGAACGGAGTCTGAAACCACATGGAGGTCCCCGCAGGGAGGGGGCCGGCACTGGGACGGCGTCACCTGGGGGGTCCCGTGAGGCCCGCATCCCCAGGACGCCCGAGGTGCCCCCACCAGCCAGCGGCTCCGTCCTGCCTCGTGCTCCAGACACACCGGGCTGCTCTCTTTCATTCTTTCCAAACCGTGGCATCCTCTTGCATACCTACCAGTCGTCCCCAGCCTGCGGGCCCACACTCCTGCCCCATGGAACCACCTTCCTCTCCTGGACGCCCCCTGAACACCCACCCGTGCATCTGAGGCGCTCTACTCCCTTGTCCAAGCCACATCGAGTGTCACCTGACATCTCTGTCACCGCCTCCCCTGTGATCCCTGAGCGCTCCACTCTTGCCTTGACCGAGCCCCCCCTCACTGCACCTCCTTAGAATTACGAACCCCCTTCATCAGGGCCACGAAGCCCAAACGGGCCAGGGCAGACCGTGCAGTGTTCTCCCCCAGGGCCCCATGTGGTGCGTGGCTCCCGAGAGGCTGCCTAACACCTACGCATTCAGTGGAGAAAGGAGGGAAGCACATCCTTTGTGGTACAGTAGCAACAAAGAAGATCCCCGCGGGGCCCTCTTTCTCAAGGGGAGGCACTGATATGTACGAAAAAAGCAGAGATGGTGTTTCCAAGAGCAGCTCAGAAATGGTTCCAAAGTCCCAACCCACCTCACACCGGGTCCCAGGAGAGGCCAGAAACAGACCAGAGAGGACACCCTCTGTCAACGTAATCGGGGTTCACCTCTTGACCCGCAGGCAGGCCCCCAAAGGCAGGAAGAGAAGTGGGAAATGATGCCATCAAGATGATGTGCGGCTGGGGCTCGGCCCAGGACACAACCATCCTACAAGTGCCTGGAGCCCAAGGTGCATTCAGCAGGCGCCACCTACGTGCAGGCGGCCGACTAGCTAAGGTGGAGCAGGGGGAAACGTCACCGCTCCCTGCTCATCTGCGGAGGGTCCGTCCCCACAGCACTCCCTTCTGTCCATGAAGTTTACGTACCTCTTCAGAGAAATCTCCGATCTGCACTCCCAGGCCCTCCCTGCCACACAACCCATCCCCCCACCCCCCCCACCCCCGACTCCCCGAAGCTCGATTCAAACCCACTGCAACATTTCCCCGGACTCGGGGAAGGAAGGTCTAACCCTCACGCTGGCCTGTGAGTCTTTCACGGCAGGACAACCATTTTCCATCTTTGTCTGACCAGCTCCAGCCCAAGGATGGAGAGAAGGCAGGTGCTTGGAACATCACCCAAACGGATTCAGATTTCTCTCATCTCCTTCAGAGATTTTACCTACATCTTCAACACCCTGTGGAAGGAAGCCAGCTCGGACCACTGCTGGGAATGCTTTACCTCTTTGAGAACCAGCACACATTTGCCGGGTCCCACGGACTGCGGCAGCTCTGCGATCCTCCCTTTGTTCAGGTAAGGGCCTGAGAAACACCTGTGGTTGATAAAAAGCTGAGGACAGCAGTATTTCCCGTTGACGGTCCCTGCAGGGAAGAGAAACACAGCGGAGGCCTTAGGAACCAACAAAAAAACTTGCTTAATCCACTTAGCTGTCAAAATTACTAGAGGCCTGCGGTGTCTTAATATCAGAATGTTTTATATCCACATTAGCTTGGAAGTTCTGGTTATTTTTTTTCTACCACATAAATACACTTTTCTGTTTATGAGGCAGGATTCAAGACACACAAAAAGATGCTATAACCAAGGCAATGACATCTCATGTATCACTAGGCAGCTAAGAAGAAAACAATACCAGCTACACAGCTAAGTTCCCTGGGCTTTCTACCCCGGAACCCCCTCCTTGTGCTCCCCTTCCCTGAATCTGGTGTTTATCATTTCCAGGCACATCTATAAACTTTACCACACACACAGGTGTACTTGTATCAACACACAATAGAGGGTATTTTGGATATTTTGAAAATACGGTAAAACCTTGTTTGCGAGCGTGATTTGTTCCAGAAACATGCTTGTAATCCAAACCACTGGTGTATCAAAGTGAATTTCAAGAAACACTGGCTCAGTTGTGATCACATGACATTCAGCAACCCGAACGACTTGTATTTTAAGATATGGCTCATTATCAAGTTAAAATTTATTAGAAATGCTGGCTCGTCTTGTGGAGCAGGTTACGCACAATCCAAGGTCTTACTGTATTCCATCAGGGGGTTTCTGCAGCATCTGGTTTGTTCAACATGAAGTGTCTAAGATCCATCCAAGTTGGTAAACATCTACTGAGAACGGTCATCCATTTTCCACTTCTGTGTGTGACTCCTTCACATCATTACGGCGCAAGTGAGGTTTCCATTCTCTTACTGATGGACGTTTAGTCATTTCCATGTTCTTGGTACTACCGACACTGCTTCAGTAATGTGGTTGTGAAAATCTGCTTCTGCCTTTGGGCAAGAGGGTTTTCCAAGTACGTGACAAGGAGGGGAAGTGTTCGGCCCTGGGGTCGGCACGCCTTCGGTCTTCCTACACATGGCCAAATCGATCTCCACGCGGACTATCCCAACGTACGCTCCTCTCATCATTGTGCAGCAGTCCCTGCTGTCCCACGTCCAAGCCAACCCTAGATACGGCTGCCTCGTCTTGCCACTCGGATGGACGTGAGAGGTACCTCCCAGGGAATCAAATCTGCATCTCCTTCCTTGGGCTTTCAACTTAGCCAAGTTATTGGTCTAGTTGTGTCTCCAAGGGCCATGAGGAAAAGTGGACTGGCTACACAGTAAGGCATTACCCTACAGCTTCCTGATGTCTGCAACCACAGAAAGGGAGTTCACGGTCAGCCAAGGTGTGCCCTCCCCCACGCCGCTCCAAGCAAACCCACGCTAATGGTGCTCTTTGGCATAAAAACTGTTCTGAGTTTGGTATGGTCACTGAAGAGTCCAGGAAGGTTTGTCCTTACAAGACTTCCAGGGAAGGAGGGAGAAGTGTTATTTTTGTGAATAAAAGACAAAAGGAGTAAAGTAACAATTACAGCCGCTGACAGAAGAGCTGACACCGTTCTTTTAAAACCCTTCCGAAGTTTGAATTCCATATGACAAAATTAGACCAAAAACATTTACGTCCCCAGCTGCACATACATGGAAATTTTTCCGAAGGATTAGCCAGCCCAGACCTTTAGAACAAAACAATTGCAGTAAGTCTACTCATGCAAATGCCTTCCTCACTACCCCTGGGCGGACAGCGTTCTTCCACGGCGTATAGCTTTTAATCCGGGAAGAATTCAGAGCATGTTCGTTTTGGCTAGAAAACAGGATTCTTAATCAAATATATTACTGAATGTACAAACATGTCTATAGTCAGTTTGGTTGTCAAAGGGGAATTCACCTGTGTGTTTTCAAAGGTTATTAGAAGATGTAGAACTTCACACATTAAAAAACATGTATTATTCATGCTCAAGTTTCAAACAGAGGGTTTTAAGGAACAATTCAAGAGCCCATGGGGACTTACGTATTAACCACTTGTAGAAAATGCAAGAGGGACGGCAAAAAACGTCAAACAAAAAGCTTGCCTGATGATGATATTTTCAATTCTTTTTTTTTTCCACATGACCATCCACAACATACAGCCTTAACTGGGCTCCTAATTTCCAAGTAACACATGGACCCTTCTCCTGCAGACCAAGAGAATTATCTGGAGCTATGTACCAAGACACAGAAGAGGCATGGAGACTTTGGTTTAGAAATTTTTTTTAAAGATGTGCCTAGGGGGCTCAGTCAGTTAAGCATCCGACTTTGGCTCAGGTCATGATCTCACCGTTTGTGAGGTCAAACCCTTGCATTTGGCTCTGTGAGGACCACTCCGAGCCTGGAGCCTGCTTCAGATTCTGTGTCTCCCTCTCTCTCTGCCCCTCTCCTGCTCACACTCTGCCTCTCTCTCTAAATAAACATTAAAAAAATTTTTAAACAAAAGAAAAAATTTTCAAGTGGCTATATGTGAATAAGTAGCAATGGAGACAAGGAAAATAAACTGAGAGTTGAGGCATTCTTACATCGACCTGAAAATACATGCACGTCCCTCTCACAAACTGGGAAGCGCACATAGCCACGGAGAGGCTCACTTACCTGTGGTGTCCAAGGGAGAGAGTAAACAAAGGTCATGAGGTATTTTCTCAACAGGCACTGTGGATGGCAACCTGTCGATCAAGAGAATAAAACCATCATGGTTTCACCCGTTAGAAGCCACTAGTCCCTTCCAGAATCTCCCTGTTATTCAGAAATCCTAGGACACCCGAATCTAGTGGCAACGCCAGGACGCATGGATAGGTCGCTCCCCAGCTCTTACGATAACCCTAAGAAGCCAGTGGAACTTCTGCCCCTCAAGTGGTCATCACTAGTCAGTGATGTCCTTCTAGGTCGTTCCGGGCTTTGCCTCTTGCTATGGAATTATCATAATACCATTAATTATATTCTCAGACCTGAAGAAATATTAGCTTGTACAGACTTTACTTCGAATCAGACTTGTCTTCTATGTGTAACTGGGAGCTACTGTCTGGTGGCCTTCGATTTCTGGCTTCTGTTCCTGTGTGGGTCACGGCTATAGAAAGCCTATGAACAGATGGGTCCTACAATGTGAAGCAGGCCTATCCCAGGGCTTTGTGTTACAGTTCAGAAACATGTTGTTGAACAAACATTAAAAAAACATAGCTATAGGGAAAAAGAGGCGTGTTGGGTTTCAGAGGGTACCCATGTTGGCTGTGTAGAAACCACAGTGTTGAAAAGTGACACAGACTCAAAATCAACCATGAAGAGACCTCAGCTGGGTCATCTACAGCACTGGTTCTCAAAGCGGGGTCCCCGGAACTCACAGACCCAGCATCTCCTGGGAACCTGTGACACGTACAGACGCACAGGGCCCCCGGAAGATGTGCTGCGTCAGAAAGTTTGGAGATGGGGGTCCAGCAGTGCCTGTGTTTTATTGAGCTGCCTCAGTGACCCTGGGCCCACGTCCACAAACTGAGGAGTTACGAATTCGGATTTGGATGCGCTGGTGGGACCCTTGACTCTTATTTACTCTGTTTCAATGTCCTCCAGACAAACCTGGAGTCAGATTAACCTGATTCGCTGTATTTGGAAAAGAATGCATGAAAAATGCCCACAAAACTGTTATTCACATTCAAGTAACAATACAGGTGTTATTACATTTCGTTTTGTTTCAAGGTAAGCCTGGCTCCCTGCAAACATGCTGGTCTTCACGTCCTTTCCCTCCGTGTATTTTTATGAAGAAAACGGAGCCCGCTGGCAAAGGACGTGTATGGTAGTAGATCGCGGACATTCTCCAGTACATCAAATGGTGCCGATGGCTGCGATTTCCAAACACACACTGCGTGGACGCACACCGCCAGGTACCCTCCTTCTTCGTAAACTTACAGCGGAAACGTGGGGTGGCTTTCATTGGCCCAGTGATGTAGAACCCACTCCTGGTTTTTCCCATGAACTCTAATCTCAGGAAAACCCTGCGACGTGGGGGACTCACAAAGGAGGGTGCTGAGGTTCGGAGAAGTAAAGCAGCCTCGTCATGCACCCTTGCTGGGACCCGGGCAGCGCGGGCAGAGGCTGGCGAGGGCATGCTGAGTGCAGGGCGGGGGCGGCTGTGTGCGGCCGTGGGGACCCGCAGAGCACCGTCACCTCAGCGTGTGAGGCCACGGTGCCCGTCGCCGGGCTGGGGTAGAACAGAAGTGAGAATTTACAGGGCGAGAGGGGGGTCCCCGAAAGAGCAGGGCCCACGTCCTGCACGTGACAGGTGCACCGTCATCACTGTCCCCTTGACTGTGACAAGGGTTCGCCGACTCCCTAAGGAAAACGGCCACACTTCCTGTCCTCCCTGAGACAACTCTGTCAAGTTTATCGCCTAGTTTTGGGGAAAACAGAAACAAAAACTTACTGTTTTTCCGGCTGCACTACTGCGATCTTCCTCTTTTTTTGGGCTGGAAAACAGGCCAGAAAGGGCAAAAGGACAATGAGCTTTGTTCGCTAGGGGTGCAAAAGCAGTTTTTAAAAGTGCCTTCAAGAAGTCAAACTGTCAGTTTTAAAGTAACGTCTTAAACACTGAGAAGTTATTCCATTCATGCCACAATTTCACCTTCATTTCTTCTAACATTTAATGACTGTGACTCATCAGAAATGAAATCTAAATAGAATTTAGTGCATTTAATCTTATCACTACACCAGCCACTTTTTTTTCTAAAATGTGCTTTTAATAAGAAAGAGCACACATATCTCATTCACCTAACCTCTCTGTGAGGCAAATTGTTGCAAGCAAGACTATCTAGAATTGTTTTGTGCCCCCCAAAAGAAAGTGTGGTAAATCAAATAATATTACCATAAGGCATACTCCCAAATTAGGATTAGAAGCATGTTTTTGAGTTAAAATGTTATTACTGGAAGGAGAATTAGTGCCCCATAAATATGTCTGACAAAAATCGACATAAACCAGCCATAATTATTTGTCAGACAAGAAGACTTAGTTTATAGAACTGATTCGAATAACCTTACCAAAGATAGACCAGAGACTGTGAAATCAAATAATGTTAGCACTGACAATTCCACATCTTCCAGGGTGATTTCAACCAAGTTTTTTTTAAAGTTTATTTGTGTATTGTCTGGGAATGAATGAGTGAGAGACAGAATCCCAAGCAGACTCTGAGCTGTCAATGCAGAGCCCAATGCAGGACTGAATCCCATGAACCCAGGCATCATGATCTGAGCCCAAATCAAGAGTCAGATGCTTAACTAACGGAGCCACTCAGGAGTCCCCCTCCCCCAACAAGACTTCTAAAGCTACTAGAGTTTATTTAGAGGACTTAGGTTTATAGTTTGCCTCTTCGGAACAAATGCATGACTGAACCCAGGGAGGACCGGACCTGGCTCTCTGGTCAATGGAGCCAAGAGTCTACAGCACATTAAATGAGAGGAGAACGTTAGAATGCTGATGAAAAAGTTATTCTGTGCTCAAAATTTTAGGCATATCTTTAAGTGAGGGCCAAGATATTACTCTTGTGGGTGATTCATTGAGCAATCCTGTGTGTGGGAGAGAAGAAGCCCTTAAAATCCACCTGTGCGTCATCGGGGCTACCTGCCTGGTGGCACACAGAAAGGCAGCCTCCCACTCTTTTTGGTTTTGTTTTTTTGTTTTTTTTTTTTGAGACAGAGCACGAGCAGGGGAGGGGCAGTGAGAGAGGGAGGCACAGAATCTGAAGCAGCTCCAGGCTCTGAGCTGTCAGCACGGAGCCCCGCTCACGAACCCTGAGATCATGACCTGAGTTGAAGGCAGATGCTCAACCGACTGAGGCACCCAGGCGCCCCCAATCCCACCCTTAATGAACATGGAGTAGGACTTGAGTGTCCTTCAAAATCTGACATCAGGGAACAGGAGGCTGACTGTATAGGACAGAACTTCCGTTCTAGCAACATCCTGAGCATGTAAATAAGGGAACCATAAAGTACGATTTTAGAAAGTAAAACTAGCATGTAAATTATATAAAGGAAATACTAGGATTAACTATTTCACAAAATTAAAACCCCTTATCTTTAAGGACTCATAATTTTAAATAGCATTCTTGATAAGCATTCAAGTGGAATGAAAATGCCATGATTTATTAGATTTGAAGATATTTAAAGGTACCATTTCAGGATAATGACCTACAGTAACATAGGTGAAAACACGCACTGCTATATATATTTAAGGAACAGAGTTCTTAGATTTAAGAACACAGAGGTAGTTCTGGGTTAACTATTAATATTGTTTTAATTCGGCCTTTTTGTTTTTGTGTTCAGAAGGATGTGACATTATTCACTTTTCAAAGTACAATTGAAATCTCACTGGTTGGTTAGTGCTCCGAGTAGCTGTTTATATGTTATGTCAGTAAAATTTTAAGACCAATTATGATTCTTTTAGGGTAAATCTCATGAGAAACACTAGTTCTTTCTCAAACATGATGATACAAAAACACAGTATTTAGCTTAAATTTTCTCTAATCAAAATAATGAATTGTATACAGAAGTGGGAGAGAATATTTATTTTTTTAATTTTAAAAACATTTTTTAAAATTTATTTTTGAGAGACAGAGAGAGACAGTGAGAGCAGGGGAGGGTCAGAGAGAGGGGGAAACACAGAATCTGAAGCAGGCTCCAGGCCGAGCTGTCAGCACAGAGCCTGACGTGGGGCTCGAACCCACGAACCGTGAGATCATGACCTGGGCTGAAGCCGGACTCTTAACCGACTGAGCCACCCAGGCGCCCCATGAAGATTTATTTTATATTCTATTTGTTTTATATATGTTATATGTTATTTTATATAACATACAAATATTATTACTTTTTTTTTATGTCATGGCTGCCACTCCGTGACCTCCAGCTGCCTTAGCACTTATGACTTTGTCAGCCTGTGAGATGCTTCCAAACATTCATCCCACGAAGACACTGAAAGCACACAGGAGACAACAAGAATGGCACTCCGTGGGAACTCTAACACCAGCTCTGGTTTCTACGCCTTAGCTACACTCTTTACAATGCTATTTATAGATAAATAAATAAAAATCTAAAAAGGGGACACCTCGGTGGCTCGGTGGGTTCAGTGTCCAATTCTTGATTTCAGCCGAGGGTCATGGGATCGAGCCTAGCACTGGGCTCCATGCTGAGCACGGAGCCTGCTTAAGATTCTCTCTCTCTCCCTCTCCCCTGCCCACGTACTGTCTCTCTAAATAAAAAAAAACAGGGACACCTGGGTGGCTCAGTTGGTTAAGCGTCCGACTCAAGTCATGATCTCCTAGCTCATGAGTTCGAGCCCCATGTCAGGCTCTGTGCAAATGGCATGGAGCCAGGAGCCTCCTTTGGCTTCTATGTGTGTGTGTCTTTCTCTCTACCTGTCCCTTCCCTACTCACACTCTGACTCTCTCTCTCAAAAATAAACAGACATTAAAAATATTTTAAAATAAGGGGCACCTGGGTGGCTCAGTTGGTTGAGCATCCAACTATGGCTCAGGTCATGATCTCACAGTTGGTGGGTTTGAGCTGTGCTGACAGCTCGGAGCCTGGAGCCTGCTTCGGATTCTGTGTCTCCCTCTCTCTGCCCCTTCCCCACTCACAGTCTCTCTCTCAAAAATAAACAAACATTAACAAAAGACACAAAACACTATTGATTCCCCCAAGTCCCAGATGCTGTCCACACTGGCCCCACACTGGATGGTACTTACAGACTGTTTTGTGTGGTGTGGTCAAAGGGTATGAGTTCGCCTCACACCAGCCCACCGGGAAGATGTCCATGGATTCGACATCAACAATGAACTCTGGAGCAGGAGTCTGTAGGCCTGTATTGGACAAGTCAAGACAACAGGCAGAGTTTACCAAAAAGAGCCAGAAGAAGAAAAGAAACTACAAGAATCCCTGAGATGAGTAAAACCTTTCCCAGAACATGAAACACAAAACCGAGAACAGTCTTACGACAGATACCAACACCTGAAACAGCAACAGTACAAGGGGTTCAAGTGAGGTGGAGACCCCGAAAATCCAAGCCGCTTCCTACTGGAAATGGCAGAGGGAAGGGCGGGGCGGGGGGAATCTGGTAACAGCTGGCATTGGAGTGTGAAAGGCTGGCAGAGGGAACAAGTCTGCCCCTTTGCTAAAAGCACCTTTAAACTTAAGGGAATGCGCCCGAGCACGTTTAAGCCACCAAGACATACTTCCTCCAACCCCAAGCCAAGGTTAACCTTCAACCAAGGGAAGTCAGCATCACTGTTAAAAGGAACTAGTTAGGCACCGCAGGCCGGGCTTTGAGCAATGGACACAGAGGACACAATTTCCCTAGGGAACTTATCCACTGGTCAGTTTGATGGGGTGACTTGTTTTCAGCTCCTTTGGGGACTGCGGATTGCTGCCGTGTCGCACAAAAGCCATTTACGCAGGAGTGGCTTTTTCAGTGGGGTCTGCCTGTCACCCTGCTTCACGATCCTACTAAGGCCTTGTGATAAATCAGCACCAGAGCCAAGAGACTCTGAAAGACAGAACAAATCTGCATGTAACGCGAGCCAAGGTTTCAAGGAGCTCTGGCCACAGGGGATCAATGGGGGACGCGGCAAACTAGCGGCAAGAAGAAAATTCTACGCAGACTCAGTAATCCTTTGAGAAAGAAAAAACACTGAAGGAAGATGCTCATGGACTAAGAATCAAAAGCTAAGAACTCTATTGAGAAAGTTCTCCGAACACTTACTCTTGCTTGGCTGGGGTTTCTTCCCTGAGAATCAAGGTGAAAACCACACGGTGGAACCCGTCACTCATCTGCATGTCACACCACATCTGATGGATGTGAAGTTGGGTACCCCCAACACTTAACTTCATGAAGCTTGATTCCAGCAGACACAAAATGGTCCCAACCATTTTAACTCGGACATTCGCTGCTTTGGCTTCTACTCCATACTTCTCATCACAAAGTAGATACTGCGATTTAGGAGCACATTATTTGTTCCGTGTATGTTCCTGATTCAGTGCTAAATCAATGTGCTGCTGCATATATAATGCCCTGAACACGTGAATAGCAGATTCTTACACACACACACACACACACACACACACGTGATCATCTCCATTAGTCACGTTCAACATTCAATTCCTTCTCAAAAAAAGCAATACTATGACTACCGATCCTAACTCCCCTTTTGCCTAACTCTTCCATAATTTGAAGGATATAAGAGGCTAAAGGAAGGCAAACAGGTTGATAAAGATTATTTCTCAACACGGTTGAGTGAATGGAAATCATTTCCGTATCATATAATGACTCAACCAATACGTAACCTCTTGCCAGAGACGCTCAGATAAACAAGACAACATCAAGATAGAGAAATAAAGAAACTCTCCAGGTAGTTTGAAATGTGGAAGTCATTGTTCCTGTCCCAAAGGGTATGCGAGTCTCAAGAGGGTTGAATGAAGGGGGTCGCTGAGCTGTTTCCTCATTAGCTACAGGGCACATTCTCATCCTCAGACTCCCTAAAACAGCACGGGTTTCTTAGCTACTCAACCACGTGCTAATGGGCTGAATTCATCTACGATATACATTTGTACCTGCAGACTTAACGCTTAGGTGTGACTATGATTCTCAAGGTCAAAGGAGTATTTCAAAAAGAAGCAGAAGGTGAATTTTATAGCCTATTCCTTCCAGAATTATGACCTTCATCTTCCAATAATCTGTGGGTTCAAATATCTCTTGGTATTAATGTTTTAATATATGCACTTCATCACAATGTTTGCATTAACATGTTGATATGGCTGTCTTTACCATACTTTAAAATTCTTTGATCATGCTCTCCCTTCAAAACAAATATGTATAAGCTACAGTGTGTCAGTTGCTATGTCTTCCAGGAACTTATAGCCCTGTCTTCCTTGAACTTCCAAATCTAACCCCCTAAGGCATCTATTAAACATGAACTGATGGAAAAGTGGATGATTTATCACCCAGAGAAGCGTTCCTGACCCTGAAACTTTTCCAATCCTGTTCTGAATGATGGGCACCAATTCCTTATTTCCCTTTATCAACCCGAATAAAATATCTAGATATATCTGGCTGGACTCAGAATAATCTTTTTAAAAAATAACCCACTACCTTCCAAAACAACCCATTAAAAATGTATGCAATTCTACTCCATTATTCTGGAGTTTCCAGAGCTGTCAATGCAAAAGCTTGGTGGCTCCTTGCAGTAGTCTTTCCATTTTATAGGAAACCCTCTTGTGAACAATGCAAGGCCAGGCTCCACTTCTGACTTCACTGCGCTCTATCAGTCCATGTGGGTTCTACTCATCTGTTCTTCCCCAGAACTTTCATCTCTAAAACCACCGAGAAGGGGCGCCTGGGTGGCTCAGTCGGTTAAGCGTCTGACTTTGGCTCAGGTCATGATCTCGAGGTTCATGGGTTCGAGCCCCACATCAGGCTGTGTGGGCTCTGTGTTGACAGCTAGCTCAGAGCCTGGAGCCTGCCTTGGATTCTGTGTCTCCCTCTCTCTCTGACCCTCCCCTCCTCGCACTGTCTCTCTCTGTCTCTCAAAAATAAATAAAAAACATTTTAAAAAATTAAAAAAACAAACCCACCAGGAAGCCTCAATCTCTATCGACAGGGAGGTCTGTAAATAAATTATGGTACATCGTACAATGGGATATTCCACCACTTGTAACAAAAAGATCGAAAACCTCTTTAATATACTTACACACAGAGATGTGTACATGTATCACTGAATAAAGGAAACGCAAAGGAGAGAATTCGACGTGTGTATATAGAATGTTATCATCTGTTTAAAAGGGAGAAATAACATATATTTATATGTGCATACGACAGATCTGAAGGAAGCACAAAATACTAATACAGTGGGCATCTGCTGGGAAAGGACCTTGGACACAGAGGGACGGAGCAGGCGGCGAGAGAGACTCTGACCGCAGACACTTCCGTGGACTTTTGGCCCTTGCGAATGAACTTACAATCACAGCCCCACTTTCCCCACAATAACAATGCAACACAAAACGCGACGAGAAGCCAGGGGCCACGTGCAGGAGCAGTACTGTCACAGCGGCCGGATTCCTGAAGGACAAGCGACCATCCCAGGAAGCAAAACCAAACCACGACGAGTCCGTTCACTGCCGAGAGGAGCAAGGTGCTCCGTCCTCACAATGCAAATGAGAGGCGTGTAAACATGGGCACCTTCCGAGTCCCGCGATGTGCTGTGTCCTGAGACTTGACGTCCCAGGGTGGGCACCGTCCCCTTCCCCAAAGTCGCACCTGCCCCTCCTGCTGCCGGAACTTCAGACAGAGTCAGAACGAGCCCCACTCCTCGTGGGAAGGGAAGAAAGGCACGAGGCATTTAAGGAACAAAGTCGACCTTGGTCAGGACCCTCGTGAAGAGTTAGAGGCAAGGCTGTACTTTCAGGGACCATCTCTATAGTTTGTTTCCAGAGTCAGATGCCACACAAATCATGATAGGCTCACGCATGCTATGGAAAGATCGGGCAGCATAGGGAAGAAGGGCCCCCCGGAGACCCGGGAGCGAGGCCGGGTGCAGGAACCCCATGGACTGGCCGCTGGCCTCCCTCGCCTGCAGGAGCCTGTCTCCAAAACCAGACTGCTGTGCCCTCCGTCAGCTGTGGAGCCCGATTCCTAAAGAACAAGGGGACGGGCAAGACCACGGCTGGCAAGATGGGAAACGTGATCTGGAGGAAAACAGCACAAATGGGATCCAATGTGTGCGGAGAGAGACACTCACAGGTCCCCAGACGCGTGCGGCACTGACCACCCTACAGGTTCCAGGGGTGCAGTCCTTACGACAAGCCTAGGGGACTCAGATGAGAGCCGTTCCCATTTTATAGATGAGTAAACTGAGGCACAGGAAAAGGTCAGAGAGCAACAAGAGGCAGACCCGGGATTTGGCCCTAAACAATGGAACTCTGGGGGCCTTAGGAGAAAGCAGTTCAGGTGGGCTCTTCCTTCTCCTGGGTTTGCTTCTGGGTTTTGGTTTGGTTTCGTCTGGTGTGTTTAGCACCTGTCCCGTTCCTGTCAGGTTCCCCATATTGGTCCTGCAGAGCCCCCCGGGGAGGTGGCCCCTGCCGCCCCCCACAGAAGGGGAAGGAGACGTGTCCCCTCCGCAGGCAGACGACAGGTGGGGCCTCCAGAACAGGAAGGTGGCCCATCAACATCCGTGTCCTTGCGAACAGCAGGGCGGGAGCCCAAACTCAGCAAAGCGTCTGGAGGGCCACCCGCCAGCCTCCCGCCATGGGCCTTCCCCCCAAGGTCACGTTTCACCTAAGACATTGTCCCAAACAGGCGGTTCTGCGGGCGGCCACAAAGGGAGCCGTCTCTCATCCAGCATCAGCTGTGGGGGCAACACGGGCCGCGGAGGACTCGGCTGCTGCCCGCACACGGCCGCACTCCCTGACCGGCCTCCTTGGCGATCGGGAAACATGGCTCTGGGCCCCGATCTGCTGATGCAGCTTCTCCCCAAACTGTCTCATGCAGGCCACCCCTCTCTGTAAGGATTTTAAAACCACCCACGCTGGCTCAAAATATAATTGCTTTCACATTTGCATTTTCCCTTGTTTGATTTTTGCAAGTCTCTGCGAAATGCTTATTAACCACCTGACTTTTCCACCAATTACAGAAAGGCGTGAGGCGCAGTTTTCCGCACCTGCTCTCCTGTTTCGTGAGGTGCCCCAACAAAGCTCCTTCAGGCCACGCCACACCTTGCCCATTAGACCTCGGCGTCCCCACAAACCCCAGCCCCCAGGTCAGTCATCTGGGGAGGGTGCCTTCACTTTTTTTAATGTTTGTTTATTTTTGAGAGAGTGAGTGAGTGAGTGCAAGGAACAGAGAGAAAGAGGGAGACAGAGGACCTCAAGTGGGCTCTGTGCTGACAGCAGAGAGCCCCAAGTGGGGCTCAAACCCACAAACCATGAGATCATGACCTGTGCTGAACTCAGACACTTAACTGACTGAGCCACCTGGGTGTCCCTGGGGAGGGTGACTTTCAAATGCAGATTCCCAGACCCTGTTTGGGACTCAGATGTACTAGGTCTGTGGTGGCCCCAGAAATCTGCATTTTAAACATTTTTAATGTTTATTTTATTTTTGGGAGAGGGACAGAGAGTGAGAGAGAGACAGAGAAACCCAAGCTGGCTCCGCACTGTCAATGCAGAGCCCGAACCCAGAAACCGTGAGATCATGACCTGAGCCGAAATCATGGACTGAGCCACCCAGGCTCCCAAGGAGGTCCATCCAAGGGCTGTTCTGAGAGGTTCCGTGGATGGTCTGAAATCGCATCCAAATTGGTACATGTGCGAAGTGCGTCTTCCTGGGTGTCACCAGCCTTCATGAGAATCTCTAAGGGGTCTGTCCCGTCCCTAATGTAAAAATCTGCTCTGGGCCTGGGACCCCGCTGGGAATGTCAGCACACTCTTTGTTCTAGTAAGATCACGTGGTTCAAGACAGAGTGAATTTTCCAGGAATCTGGTAAAGGGACAGCCTCAACCCTCCATTAAATTCTTCTTCACGCCCACCTGGTTGGAGCCCTCATCCGTACGCCTCATGGAATCAATTTTGCCACGAGGGGCTCAAGTGCGAGAGCCCGCTAACCTTACTCAGTATTTTATCTCATTCATTCATTCATCAGATCTGAGAGTCTTCAAAGTAAAAAGGAAAGGAAGGGAAGAAGCGAGCAGTTGGGCCTCGGGGCCCCACCGAGAGGCCAAGGCCGGGGTGGGGCTGGCACTGAGGAGAGGTGCCTGGCTCCGAGTCTGAGAACCAGCTTGGCCTCTCATTCCCTTGCCGCACAGCCAGGCCGGCCACCGGAGGTTTATGCTCTAGAAAAGGTGCGCCAGAGCAACACAGAGTCAGAAGCACCAGGTCAGGGAAGCAGCAAGAGCAGAAAATGGGGTTGCGTCAAAGTCCATGCGCCAAATGTGAAAGGTCTACCCCTTCCCAGCGTCACCCCCAGCTACCCACATGCCCCAGCCAGGGATGTACCCACTCTGAAGGGTGCGTTACACTCGGAGCCAGTGGAGGAAGGGAATCAGCAGAGGCAGGACCACCTCACTGGCCACAGCCAAGAAGCCAAGAGAAAATCCGACAGACCAGGAAACGTCCCCGGACGGTGCCCAAATGCATGCATTTGTCAAGGTGGGGGAGAAGAGAGCTCACACTCATCCTTGAACGGTCCGTGCACCTTGTGTTGAAATCCCTCCGCCAAAATTCTACCTGAGGCTCTGACCTCCAGAGCCCGCCACTGCTCCTGACGGAGCCTGTCCGCGGAAGTCAGGGACCTCAGGTGCGCAGCCCTGCGTGTCCAGGGCTTGCTGGTGCGGGATGTGAAGCTTGCGGTACCAGGACCTGAGCCCCGGACCCCAGAAAGCTACTGCCCAAAGCTAGACATGGCGTAGACCTCACAGCCTGACACTTACCCAGTATGCTTCTCCAGGATGGAGGGAGGGAAAATTTAATTTTCTCTAGGTTTTGTTTCAGAGGGGTGCAAGTAACAAAGATCAGGAGATGCTGGTAACAACCAGGCTCCGTGTTCTGAAGATTCCATACGTCTCCGCACACCTGGAGACTCTGGGTCGTCTCTGTGCTTCTGTCCTTGTGTGTCTGTTTTTACAACAGATCGGGACGGAGAGAAGTGGGCACGAGCCCCTCTAGGGCGTCAGACCGTCCTACGCTCAGGGCACCAGCCCGGGGTCCCCGCTGCCTGTTTTCCCGCCGGACAGCGCTCCCGACATCAGAACCGGGCTCTGGCCTCCCCTTCCAGGGCTCTCTTCAAAAATTTCCATAGTGGTGGCAACTAAAAGGCTAAATAACGTCCCAGAAATGACGCCTGCTGGTCACCACACTTTTATGGCATAAAAGGAGCTTTAGTGCAAAGGCTAAAAGTAATATATTCTGGAATACAGAGTTTCTCCCGTCCCTTCTAAACCGGAGGACACTATTATTAACGGTGGGAAGCCAAGGCAGGCAGTGGGGGGTGGAAGCCCTCACAGGGAGCTGAGGCACCATGAGGACGGGTTGGGGACACACACCCTCCTGGTCCCCGAAGACAAACATCTGGAACGCAGGGAGAAGGACCTGGCGTGGGGCGGGGGCAGGCCCTGAGCGCCGGGCTTCGAGGCTAAGACGTTACCGCTGCCAGCAACGTCTACTGCATGGGTAACGCTTATAACCGTCGGGACAACACCTGGAGCGGAGCGCTGACGCAGGAAAACACCGCAACGTCCTCTCCGGAACACGGACACCCGGCATCGTGGCCCTGCTGTCCGCGGTTTCAAATGTGCACCAAAATGGCACTACCTTCGCCTCCTGTTTTTCATTCATGGCCCCTCTTCAACATCAGCTCTTTTATAGACGCTTAAAGAGGCGACCTCCAGAGATGTCACAGATTAAATAAAAAAGGATCGTTTTAATTACTTAAAAGTGGTCAATTAGCCATGGGCTGAAAATACTTCAGATCAATTTACTGCATAAAATAACTAATGAATTGTTATGAAGTACTTGATCCATTTACACTGACAAGGAAACAGTCTGTCGCCAGAATCACCACCATCATAAAATAATTTAACAGCCCCAAAGTGACCAAAGGGAATCTCTAACATGCATTCCCAGGACAAAGGAAAGAAAATGGTATATACGTAAAACTGAGGAAGGCACTTATGAAGAAATAAGTGCCATTAAGCTCACTGTCACTTTAAAAGGTAACATTCAGTGGGGGCCCAAAACAAAACAAACAAAAAGCCCAAAATACAATCGAGAACCAAGAGACAAAATGGGGTTTTACTTTAGGCGATCAGCCAAACACATGATTTTGAACAAGAATTCCAGGGGGATGATATGCAACAAATTGTTTATTTAAAAAATTTGGGGGGGGGGCGCCTGGGCGGCTCATTCGGTTAAGTGTGGCTTTGGCTCAGGTCATGATCTCATGATTCATGGGTTTGAGTCCTGTGTCAGGCTCTGTGCTGACAGCTCAGAGCCTGGAGCCTGCTTCGGATTCTGTGTCTCCCTCTCTCTCTGACCCTCCCCTGCTCGTCTTGTCTCTCTCTGTCTCTCAAAACTAATTTAAAAAACATAAAAAAATTTTAATGTGTAAGGGCTGGGAAAAAATGGACAATCTATTTATTTTCTGCTCTGCTTCCTGATGCTACTGACTTCAGTGTGACAGGATACAAAAGCCCGATGGAGAAAAAGGACCTCCATGAGCTGCCTTAGATCTCTTTGCTCTAAAAACGGAAATGCACATTCCAAAGAAAGACAATATTAAGGAGAAAAGACTGTCTAAATGTTAACTATACACTGTTGCTGCTCATCGCCTTTTTTTTTTTTTAAGATTTGGGAGGCTGTAGGGTCGGGTGAAGGCAGCTAAGATGTCGAGGAGACGGAACGTGACCCCAGGCATATCTTAATGGCTTAGCTAGTTTCGTTCGTTCCTCCATCTGTAAAAATCAGGACGCACTCTGCCTGCTTCTCTGAGTTAGGTAATTAACAGCTGCAACGCACTCTGGAAGTACAAAGCGCTAAATAAATAATGACTCCCAAAGAATCTTAATGAGGATGTGCTAAATAATAATGACGAAACATGGGCTCAGAACTTTACCATGCCTGTCTCTAAATTAATGGCACAAGCGAGGTCCGGATCTCGAAGTATGGTTAGCCCCGTATGAGGTAGCGAGCTTGAGGGACGGATTTGAAATCGCAGAAGGGATCCCGTGTTTCCAAGAGCAGGTGACTCAACTTTACATGTAGTGATAAAAATAAGGTCACGGTCTCTTCCTGTGGCCACAGAAATAGCACCATCCTGCCTGCGTCTGCACTGTGGCCAAACCCCACCAGATGCCATTCTACTCTAAGATCCACCAAGCTATCAACTTTTTGAGACTCTTATTTCAAATTGATTTGGAAATCCTAGACCCTGGTAACGTTTGAAACTATTTTCCTAGGAATTAAGGACTCAGTCATAATTAAGGAATTATGACTACAATTCTCTACCCTTTTCACTCCTTGGACTCCAATAGTTAAAAGATCGTCAGCCTCACAGCGTTGGGTGCTTTTTAGAAGTGCGCATACGAAAGAGACAGGATGAAGATATGAGCACCACTTCTGTGGCCTTCCAAACTTTCCGTTCCAGTGGAGGGAGGAGATACCATGACCATTAAGATACGGGTCGAGAGAGCACACATTATTTTATTATCCGTAACTCCTCTCCTTTTTCCATACACATTTAAAGCAACTGATGAATGTCATGAACTAAAATACAATCAAACAAACCCAAAGAATTCAGATCATGGAAAAACGGGAAAAACCTTACAGATCAGACTCATCTTAATTCTTGGTCCCTGAAAATGCAACATATAAAACGTAGTCCTCTTTCTAAATCCAAAATCTGATCAAGGTTCCGCTTATAAAGTATAATATTCTGTGAAGTATCTGCACAATTATAAACAAAATGTAGCTATAAAGAACAGTTTAAACATCATTAAACAAATAAGGCTAAATCTTGTGTGTTAGGTATTTAGGGAGAAAGTCACTGCAGTTCCTATTCTGAGGTAAAATTAAACATCTATGGAAGAAACCAAAGTCAAGGGTATTTATTATTCACATTAAAATGCAAATATATAATTTTATCCTCATAATAACCAAGACCTCAAATACCAGTTTTAGTGACTCATATTAATTTAATTGTGACATTAGCTTTTATAATCATAGATGGAAAAAGACCACTGTGTTCCAAACATAATTATCACACCAGTATCTCATTTCGTGAAATTATGAGTCAAGAGGAGAGACTGAACAAATTTGTATTTGATTAGTTTGACTCATTGAAGAACACTGAATAATTTAAGATCGGTTTAGAGAAAAGGCAGGCGAAGGTGTTATTTCTGAGAAGGACCACGGGCAGCCTGCCGAGTCCAGACGGACCCCATGTCCCCCAGAACGACCGCTAACCATGCATACCTTCCAGATGAAGCCACATCAGCCTCCCCTTCACGCTGACCACGGACGCCACGCAGAGCTCTCCCGGGTTCCTGGGGTTGACGGCCTCTAGTTTCATGTTCTTGGTGAAACCCCGACTGAAGGATGTCTGAAAGAGAGGGGGGGTTGCTGAGCACACAGCGCAGTTAACGCTCAACAACAGAGGGGCCCGAGGGCGACGCAGGCACACACGCACGCACGCACACGCACACCTCATCCGTAAGACAAACGGCTTTCCTGCCACGCGTGAGCAAAGAATCACGCCCTCTTCATTTTCATCCAAGAATTAGAACTCTGCTGGCACACAGCAGGTGCCTAATAATATCTGTCCAATGAGAGGGTGGATATGGTCTCTTTCCAGGCCCTGGAACACCTCTATTTCCTACACAGTCACCGAGGTGCAGACTGTTTCTCCTTCCCTATGTTCCTGACTCACATCACGTCGGGCATATTTGAGGGCCTGAGGACAGAGCCTGAGTCTCCATCTGGCCCAGTGAACCCCCATTGGCGTTGTTCTCAGTGCAGGTCTACTGGTGACGGGTCCCGTCGTTTCTTCTGAAAATGTCTCTACTTGACATTTACGCTTTGGGCTTACTTTTATTTACTTTCTAAATTCACTTTTTAAAAGTTTACACATAGGAGGGGCTCTGGGGTGGCTCAGCCTGTTGAGCGTCCAATTCTTGGTTTCAGCTCAGGTCATGATCTCATGGTGGTGGGATTGAGCCCTGCGTTGGGCTCTAAGCTTAGGAGTCTCTCTCTCCCTCCGTCTCTCTCTCCAAATAAGTAAATAAACATAAAACATAAACATAAAATATAAAATATAAAAATAAAAATTTACACATAGGAAACATCACTCTTTTTGGTGCCCTGTTCCTGAGGGTTACGTACAGTCATATGGTCATAACGTCACTCAACACATAAAGCCGTCCCTTCACCTCCAAAATGCTTCTGCACTGGCTCTTTGGTGATCAGTCCTTCCCAGACTTCGGTCCCTGCACCACGGGCCCGTCTTCTGTTCCCAGAGCTTTGCCTTTCCCATAACGTCACAAAAAGGGAGCCATACACTGTGCAGTCCCGTCTCTTCCACTTAAGCAAAACGCGTTTGAGATTCATCCCTGTGACCGCACGCATGGGAAGTTCCTTCTGCTTTACTGCTGAGTGGTCTCTGTGGAGGCACCGCAGGCCATCCCTTAACCAGCTGATGGGCATCCGAGCCGTTTCCAATTGCTGGCGGTTGTGAATGAAGCCGCTATAAACATTCAAGAGCACGGGTTTGTGCGAGCAGAGGGAACCGAACGAGTCTGCGTGCTGTGCCCGAACGCAGTACCACAGGCCGAGTAGCTTTACCAACAGAAACGGGTCTCACGGGTCCGGAGTGTGAGAGTCTGAGATCAGCGTGTAGGTGGGGCACTTTCTTCTCCCTGCGCCTCCGAACGCTCCTTGCTCCACACACGCCGTCTGTGTCCTCATTTCCATCCCGTAGATGGACACCAGCCACACCATATGGCCTCAAGTTACCTTAGTTGTGCCTTCAGAAACTCTAACTCCAGGGGCGCCTGGGTGGCTCAGTCGGTTAAACGTCTGACCTCAGCTCAGGTCATGATCTCACGGTTCGTGAGTTCAAGCCCCACATCGGGGTCTGTGGTGACAGCTCAGAGCCTGGAGCCTGCTTCGGAGTCCTGGTTTCCCTCTCTCTCTCTCTGGCCCTCCCCTGCTCACACTCTGTCTCTCTCTCTCTTTCTCAAAAATAAACAAACAGACAAAATTCAAACTCCAAATACTCCTCACGTTCTGAGGTACTACTAGGACTTCATAATATGAATTTGGGGGAATACAGCGTAGCCTATGCTTTTCATTTCTCTAGAAAAGGAATCCCTGGACCACATGGTGAATAAATGTATGTTGAACTTTCTGAGAAACTATGAAATTAGTTTCCATGTATCATTTTGCATTTCCATCAGCAGTGTGTGGTGTTCCAGCACTTCGTATTGGCACTTTTTCAAATTTTAACCATTCTAATAGGTGTCCAGTGCTAGCTCATCCCATAGGCTGAAGTTGCATTTTCCCTAGGACCAATGATGCTGAGCATTTTTTCACGTTTCTTTGTCATTTGTGTATCTTCCTTGGTGAAGTGTCAGGGTTTTTTTAATGTTTATTTACTTATTGTGAGAGAAAGAGAGAAAGAGACAGAGGGGTAGTGTGACTAGGGGAGGGGCAGAGAAAGAGGCGAGAGAGAATCCCAAGCAGGCTCTGCATGGCCAGTGTAAAGTCCGACGGGAGGCTTGATCTCACGAACCACAAAATCATGACCTGAGCTGAAATCAAGACTCAGATGCTTAACTGACTGAGCCACCCAGGTGCCCCCAACTGTCTGTTATCATCTTCATTCAGAAAGTATTAGCTTTGGTGCATATAGAATTGTGGTTTTTATCCTGTAGTGCTCTACAAACAGTAGTTCACCGTCTCCTGGCATCCCTCCTCGCTGATGAGAAGTTTGCTATTTAAACTGTTGTTCCTCTATTTGAATGTAATTTCTTTCCTCTGGATGCTTTCAAGATTTTTGTCTTTATGTTTGGTTTTCAGCAGTTTGACTGTGTTGGGTTTCTTTGTATTTCTGTTGCTTGCGGCCCACGGAGAGGCCTGAACTTTTCCACTGATACTTTCAGTGACTTGGGTGAATTCTGCCCATTGTTTCTTCATGTAGTTTTTCTTTTCCAGTCTCTGTGGCCACTTCTCTGGGTCTCCGATTACACATGACCTTGAGCTTCAGATCCCCGAGATTCTGTTCATGGTCCCTACACCCAATCGTCTTTTTCTCTTGGTTCTTCAGATACTCTAGTTTCCATCTTCAAAGTCATAACCCTTTCCTTTCACCCCCATTCTGTGAGGGAGCGCTTCCAATGAACTGTCTTATTTCACGTATTGTATTTTTTGGTCCTGGAATTTCCCTTTTTTTACACTTTCTTCTTCTCTGCGGGCACTTCCTACTTTCTCATTCATCTTTTCCTTCTCAAACTTTAGGGTGCATCTGAATCATCGGGATAACCTTTAAAAACCAGACTGCTGAGTGAGGGGGCGCCTGGGTGGCTCAGTCAGTTAAGCGTCTGACTTTGGCTCAGGTCATCATCTCACGGTTCATGGGTCGGGCTCTGTGCTGACAGCTCAGAGCCTGGAGACTGCTTTGGATTCTGCGTCTCCCTCTCTCTCTGCCCCTCCCCCATTCATGCTCTGTTTCTGTCTCAATAATAAATAAACATAAATATTAAAAAATAAAACCAACAGACTGCTGAGCCTTAGGATCCTGGCCTCAGGATCATACTTTGGGAACCACTGCTTTGCACCACTGAGCGGCCTCTTAACGGGAGCTTTAAAGCCCCTGTCTGCTAATTCCGACATCTGGTTCATGTTGGGTTTGGTCTCTGCTGACTGTCCTTTCTACTGAGAATGAGTCCAATGGGTTCATGTGCTGATCAATTCTGAAGTCTGGAGGCTTGAAATGCTGTGTCATAGAGACTCTGGGTTGTGTTATGTTCTTCCCAAGAGCACTGGTTTTCCCTCAGCAAGCAGTGGACTTGTTTGGACTCCACCTACACGCTCTGTCTCTTGAGAGCGAGCCCACATCCCAGCTCAGTCTCTTGTCCTTAGCAAGGCTGCCCGGAGTTTGCCTGGAAAATGTGCGATCCGCAGAGGAGCCGGAGATTTAGGCAGAGTGGATACACAGAACGTGTATCCTCACACCCTCTCCTGACGCTTCTGAGACTGCTCTCACTTTCCAACACGGGTGCTTGCTCCCAATCCATTATCTGCTTCCTCAGGCCAGAAAGACTGATTTTGAGATCACTGGTTTCGGCATCTCAAACGCTGCCAACCGTGGCTGACCTCAGACCAGAAGTCTGAAAAGAATCACAGTCACCCCACAGAATTCCTTCCTTCCAAGCAGCTGCTCCCCGCCAGATCTGCCCACGTTTGTTCCCTCTCCACATCCCTCAGGTAGCCGTGCAGGAGTCGACAGTTGCTGTCTGCCAGAGGGTCAATTCAGTAGGAGCTCAGCCAACCCTCAAAGCAAAACTCGCTTTCTGGCACTATTTTAAAATAAGCGTAAGATTTTCCAAAAGCATCCGCTGCTATAAATTTTAATCAGATATTACGGTGCTGTAGCTCTCTATTTTGAAATACATAAACTGGGGTCACCGGGGTCCTATAAGTAACAAGAGACTACATCCTTCCTGACCCGTGGGAGGAAGCCAGGCTAATTTGCATTCACGTATCTATTTATATGTGTTAAGTTGCAAATGCAATTATGTATTTACGTAACCAGAACAACATTACCCAGTGTGCACTAAGACAGCAATTTGTTCTTCTTCTTTATGTCTCTTTGGAAATAGGAACCAAAGAAAATTCTAGGCAGGCTGTTTTTCTGCAAGTCATCCTGCCTATCCACGCGTATTATGCATTGAGCTTCTTTTTGATAATATGACTCGATCGGCTGCCTCCAAAGCCTCAAAGTGAGTTAAAATGCATTTGATCCTCCTTAATAAGGGAGCGCTCCAACCGCACAACCTATTTTCATTTCAACTCGCTGCTTGAGGGTAATTTATAAAGATCAGTGGCAAACCTGTTACGTGGGAGTTTATTTTACTAAGCACTGGGCGGGGTCAATCCATTCCAGAACCGTCTCCGACTGTTAAACATCCCCAGGGAGACGTCTCCGTGCAGCTGCATCCGCACTACCTCTCCTCTGGGGCACACAAGAAGTGTGATTAAAAAATGAGTTCCTCATAAGCATCTCCTTAAAGAGCACTTGTGGCAGGCTAGCGGCATTCAGCCAGGCGCCGGCAGGCAGACGACAATCCTGTCGGTTAAATACACGGGGAGCCAGAAACAAGGCGGGCGCACTTGTGATGCGTGCATTCCTAATGGATGCGCCGGCAGAGCCATGAAGACGAATTTCATCTTGGCAGCTGAAGCCTGGGGGCTCAGCGGCCATGTGGGGGTGCAGCTACTCGCTCCATTTGGCCAGGTGCGGGCGGAACGGGAGCGGAGGACAGTGGGACTTATTGTCATAGAAGAAACATGTCAGGATCTTCCTCCCAAGGCTGAAGATGCAGGGAAGACATATTTCTCTGGTCTAGTAGAAAGCACACCTCCAAGGGGGTTTTGGGGATGTGGTAAGTGTCTCCACCATCTTCACTGAGAAGCGATGAGGCCAGGACTCTGTGACAAGTAATATTGGCGTCGAAAACGGTCTAGGAAGACTGCGTTGGACTTGATAAGCCCGGGAGCCAGCCAGCAGCTACCCTCTGGGTGGTGCACCTACACCTACGACTCCATGTATAGCCGGGTCCCCACCACACACCCTCCAACTCACTGCGCACAGCTTTCAGTGCTTCAGGAGAACCAGCCTCGTGCAAATGCAGCGTCGGCTGGTAGGAAGTCCCTCTGCTGGCCTCAGGAGCCCTTGTTACAGCTCTGCCCCGGATGTGTTCCTGCAGGTCTGAGTACAAGCTGACCCAGGGATTGACCTACGTAATTCTTCCAATGCCACCTTGGACTTGCGCTCGGTACTGAGCCTCTCGATTGAGCCAGCCCCTTCTGCCCCTCGGTTCTCCTGTGCTGTCTCCCCCGTGGTACGGAGTGCAGGTGATGCGGCAAGGAGCCAGTGGCTGGAGGGCACAGGTCCAGAAGAGAAGTCTCTGGTCCAGGAGCACGCTGCACCGTAGCGCCTGCCATCCCTGACTGGGGCTGGAGGACCGCGTCTCTTTTTTTTAGTATAAAGAATTAACTTATGGGGCGCCTGGGTGGTTCAGTCGGCTAAGTGTCTGACTTCATCTCAGGTCATGATCTCACTGTTTGTGGGTTCGAGCCCCGTGTCAGGCTCTGTGCTGACAGCTCAGAGCCTGGAGCCTGCTTCAGATTCTGTGTCTCCCTCTCCCTCTGCCCCTCCCCTGCTCATGCCTCTGTCTCCCTCTCTCTCAAAAAGTAAATAAACATAAAAAATTTTAAGAATTAACGGTCATAACTAAACGCATGTTCCACACACTAGGCTATATACTTTGATGTCTCATTATTAACACAGAGATAATAATCCAGGCCCCTTTACACAGTTGCTAGGGTTCGTAAGGTCTAAATAAATAGTTTATAAGCCACTTTGCACAACCAACTCCTACACATGTGAATGCGTGCACACACATACACACACACACACAAGTGCCATGATCCCAATAGCCCCCTTTAAATGAAGAAGTGGCTTAAAGTAAGCAAAGCACAGAACTGTTGGCATCTTACTAAAGTCATCCAAGAAAAAAGTTGAAGACCATATATTAAGAACGTGCTTCAGGAGCAGCGAGTCTCCTCAGTGGGCTTGCCGGCCTCACACTCCACAGAGCACATGGGGCGTGCCCTGGCGGCACAGGGGCTACCGCGGCGCGGCCGCCTTTCCCCACCGTGTAGGACCATGGTGGCTGTGAACAGCCCCCTGGCCAGGGGGCACCTTTCCCGGCCTCGCTCCTGGCAGGTGCACCCAAGGCACGGGCTCTCACCCCCGGAAGGTGCCTGGAGTAACGTGCACACCAGCACCAGTGCAGAGAAGTAAGAAGGTCTTCTCCCTCATCTCGTTCCTTCCCTGCTCACCGGACTCGAAGGATGAAGACGCGGGCTTGGCTGAGGCTCAGGCTCACCACAAAAAGCAGCCTGCGCTATTCCAGAACACACCAGAACCTTCTATAAGTGGGAAATGAACTTAGACTGAGCCGCCGTACGTTTAGTAGCAGATGTGTTCCAGCAGCCCAGAGCCGCCCTCACATACGACCTGAGAGAGGCCTTTTCAAAACCTGCAGAAGCTTCAGGACCCTGAGGTGACGGCCACATGCACGTCTGGCTCAGGAGGAGAGAGCACCTCACAGAATGGATGGTGGACGGCATCTAGGAATCCACGCTCCTTACGTTTCTGAAGCAGAAGGGAGGCGCCTCCTCAGTCCCGTGCTGCTTGTGATAATCTGCCCAGTCGAAGTCCTGGCCGGGGTAACCTGTACAGGACGGAAGCACAGACAGAACAGCATTACCCAAATCAACAGCGTTAGAGTGTGTCACTGATTAAAATGATAAGGAGGGGCATCTGGGGGGCTCTGTCAGTTGGGTGGCCGACTTCGGCTCAGGTCACGGTCTCACGGTTCATGAGTTCGAGCCCTGCGTCGGGCTCTGTGCTGACAGCTCGGAGCCTGGAGCTTCCGATTCTGTGTCTCCCTCTCCCTCTGCCCCTCCCCCCACGCAATAATAAATAAAAAACATTTAAAAACTTAAATAAAATACAATAAAATGATAAGAAGTGCAAATCCAGGAACCCAAAGGGTAAAGGCGTCTCTTGTGCCTGGCGTGCGGCACGTCAGATTTCATGCGGCCCATGTGGAGACATGTAAAGTCCTAAATACGGGGCAGGTGTACCATCGCGATCACGACGTGGGGCCTGAACGGGGGCGAAGGACGGCGTTGACCCACATCAGCTCATGCCGGTGACAGACGCACTCTGAGGAGATGCTCTGAGACAGGACATCATATACAACACGTTTACACAGTGCATTTTGCAGAAACATACAGGGATCCCTCCCTCCACATGAAGCTGAGACGTCCTGTGGATTTCTCAACGTCTTCATGGAAACCAAGAGACTTTATCGGAAAACACTGCCTCCGGGAAGGGTTTTTAAAGAGTAACAGAAAGTAAAGCAAACGGCAAACAAGGGGTCAAGGTTTTCGTGGGAAAGTTTCCAGCGCTGGGGGAGGGGCAGCCCCGCATCTGGACCATCCAGAGGGAGAGGAAGGAAAATGAGCATCGGGAAAGAGGGGTCTCTCCGGGGAAACGTTGGGGGGCACCTCTGAGACATGGGGGGGTGGGGTTTGGAGAAACAGCTATTCGAACGTGCTAAATGTCACGGAATGTAGATCCTGCCAAAGTGGGGTCTTTCTTCCTTCATTTTGTTTGGGAGGAGGGGACGCAATTAAAGTACATCCGTCATGCCCCCCCCATGACAAGACATGGGAGAAGGTCTTGGGAAGGTCGTGGGAAGAGAGAAATCGGTTCTAAGTCATAACACAAGCCCAGCGCTGGGGGTGTGGTCTACCCCAGATAGGGAGGCGGCTCTTTGTACGAGTGTTACTTGCGTTTCTCGTGAACCAAGGACAGGGATGAGAACCAACAGCATCCTACCACTTAGGATTTGTCGAAACAGCGCATAGCATCCCCACAGCCCTCACGTGAGCATTCTCTCTTGATGGGGTTGATGTGCTTGGCAAGTAAACCCACACGGGATTTCTTAAGTATGTTTCTGAGTCAAGTCCTCATTTTTTCTTCCCCACATCCTCGTAAATTCCACACCCGTGGATTCACATCACGCGGGGACTTGTAGTTACTAACCCCCATGGCTGCAGAGAGACTGCAGAAGTTGCTCATCGAAGGGAGTCAAGGGCTGTTGCCTCCTACCCCCGTCTGTACCCCCAAGTACAAGATAGTGTTCTTTTCATTGAAGAAACTCAACGTATAGTTTTTGCTCAGAAGATGGGGCTGGGGTTAGCCACGAAGGACTCGCACTCCTCTGGCCCAGGGCCTGACCCTTGAGCCCCGTGTCCTGCTGACCATCAGCGGCAGAATCACCCCTTTTCTTCCTACGGCATCCCTGTCATTCTATTATGGCTGACAATTCCTCATTTCTTTTGAACAAGGGGACAGTAGCTCTGAGATGCTGTTACTCCTGGGAGACAGTTTCAAGGAGATTCTGGAAGTTTTCCTACCTGCCCTTGTCCCCAGCCCCTCTCTCCAGAGCTGGATGGCTCTTTGCATGAGAGGTTTCTGGAAGGGCCCAAACCAACTTTTTTTTTCTGAACACTTAGCAACAAAACAAGATAAAACAAAATATGTTTCAAATAAGATAATGCAAGCTTCTTTACAATAAACAGAGCCCTCTGCTTTGAGAATAGTTTTCTGGAGCCATTCTGGATCAAACCCTTGCCTGAAACGTGTAAGAACAGAAAAGTCTGCTGAAAGACAACTCAAATTGCCAAGAAGTTATCCAACAGTATGAAAGGAGGGCATCTGGGTTTTTAGAGCCGGCTCTTCTAGGAACTGGATGAAACCTGGCAGAAGCAGAAAATCCTCCACGCCTGACTTTCCAATTAGAAAAGTAAAGAAGAGACCTCAAGGCCCGTGCAGCCACTGTATTCCGTAATTCAGAGTCACCATTATTGATTATTTTCCTGCTGCTGCTTAGGACCTGTGCCCGTTGTCCTGTGTGGTTAATTCTTTCCTCTTCTCCTACGAGAGAAGTGCGGCAGGGCTGATGAAGAGAGGTCATGTGACAAGTCACTCTCCAGAGGAGCTGGTCACAGACGAGCCAAAGACAAGATGGGTCCTAAGGCACAAGGACCCCATTTCTTAGGGTCGTGGCAGGCTGACTCCGCTAAAGCAAACATCTCATTGTGTCTTGGCTTCTCTCCCCTCGACCTCTCTACTTCCTTACTTTGGTGAGCTGAGGGAAATCTCATCAAGATCATGGGGGAAAAGAGGAAATAGGGGGACAAAACTATATAACTTAAAAACAAGCCATTTTCTGATAGAACATGGAGATTTGGATATTCTTTATGGTCAATATCTGTTCAGATAAAACCTTCTAACTTACATGTCACTCCTACTCCCCCTACAGAGGCATCTAGCTGGGATTTCTATAACCACGTTCGAAACCATGAACTTCCCTTGGGCTGCAACCCACTCCATCAAATGTCACGCTCTGTGGTTTCTTAGACGTACTGTCGATGCTTCGTTATCAGTCTTCAGGGCTCTCTTGGGGGGGGCATTTTTAATTTGATAATTTCAAGTCTTGCCAAAACCTAAGCAACAATGGATTATTTTGCCCCCATGGCTCTTCGTTTCCCTGAACATTTGAATAGCCTAGCCTTCTCCTGCTCCTTCTCATAGGGGCCTTTATTCACTTCATCACTTAAAATTCTTTTCCTTCAGGCTGATAATGAGCTCTCTCTTTGTCAGGCAGTTTTGTGACAGCTCAGAAAATATCTGCTACATAAAAACAAATCGCAGTGGCTTGTATAATAGAGACAACAGGGGTCAATTATACTCATTAATCAACAACGACAGAACAAGAAGTACTAAGGCTTAACTGTAGCTGGGAAACATGCTTCAAACCCAGGAGGGAGGAAAATCGCAGAGGGGAAAAGAAAATAAAAGGAAATCAAAACCCCTTGGGCTGTGAAATCCGCAGCGAGCTGCCACAGGAGACTGCTGAGCCACGGCCACCGGCGTTATTTAGGCTTTTATTAGTGTTTATTCTGAACAAAGTTCTAACTGCTACGGGTCCAAAAGGGAACAGCTCTGTGACCTATTTCCTTGTGATACAATTTAATTGGCACAAAACAGCCCCGCTTGCAAGCATTACTATTAGGAGGACAAGTGGATAATTCTTTCGGAAACCAGTCTGGCAGTAACATGTTCACGAACTTTCACAAAACAATTTAAAAACAATCCAAAAAACTGAAAAAGCATTATATGTTATGATACGACAGCATTATTACTGGTGGGACAACTTTACACCCCAATGTAGGGAACGATAGGCAACTTATCCACGGTCCGTGGAAAATAAGACAGGCACGAAACTGCAGAGAGTTTGTAAAAACAAAACATGAGAACATTATTGCTATAGGTTTAGATAAAAAGACTGCCTTGCACAAGGATATACAGAATTAGCAGACTGACATGGACGTGTGCAAAGAAAAAGATCAGAGGAAATGCAAGGGAGCTTCGCAGCAGTAAGTATCAGCATGGTTATCTGGCTGGTGGGTCTCACGGATACGGTTCTCTTCTATCTCCTTGTATGTTCCGAGGTTTCAAAACTGGTCATAAATTATTTCACTAACAATTATTTGGAAGGGCAGGCCTTTGCTCTATTTTAAAAGACAGTCCAGGCATTAGTCAATCAATCACCAATCAATCAAGAGCTAACTCAGCACGTGGAATTCACCATGACTGCCTCCCAAGAGCCAACGTCCAGCTTCTCATTTGCTAGCAGAATCTTGATTTTATCCAGGTCATGTCATGGACATTAGTTAGGACTCTCCTCAGCACCAGGAAGTGAATCGTGACGACCTCAGAAAATCATGGCGGTCTACTAGCCTTTGCACCAGGAAGCGAATCATGACCCCCTCCCACCCCGATAATCATGTGGTCTCATGCCCTTTGCACCAGGAAGAGAACCGTGTCATCCCAGAGACCACCATTGCACAATGGGGGGAAGGGGAAGGATGTTAAAAAAAAAGACATCCTTCTGTAATAAAATAAAGTTAAGAGCTGTGTGAACATGGAATAAAAAACAATCTTGTACAATCTTCGAAAACAGCATCAGCAAAAGAGTTTCATTTCTGCTATCTACCTGATTGGCAAAATGAAAAACAATAATAAAAATCAAGCACTGCAAAGACTGTTGGGAAACAAGGGCTTTTATGCATTTCTTGTTGGCATGTATCTCAAAAATGCACTGCAGATGCCAATTTGGCCATGTGTCAAACTCTTTAAGAAAGGGTCTATTCCCCACTCTAACCGTTTGTTCCTTTGCATATTTAATCATTGAGAGCATTTATTAAGTTCGTGCTACATGCCGGGCGTGGGTCTGGTTCAAAGCATACAGAAATGGCCCAAACCGACGAAAGCCTGTACACAGGCAAGCTTACACTGCACTGGGAGAAGATGCATCTACACAAATAGAAAAAATCAGATGATCAGAGTGCTACAGAGAGAAATGGGAAAGGGCAGAGGGAGGGCTCAAGTCTTGACAAAACACTGAAATACCTAGGAACTGAGGAAGCAGGTCTTGTGGCCTCCCAGGGGAACAGGGTGCCAGTGGAAGGGGCCAAGAACTGCAGAAGTCCAGAAGCAGATCTAGAATGTTCTAGAAAGAGCAAGGGGGGACTGCGGGGCTGGGCAGAGGGAGCTGCGGGGAGAACAGAGCAGTAAGTCCATTATGAAGTATCCTACAGAAAAAATAGGATGCTGTGCAAACATTTTATGCACAAAAGCAGATGAGAACAATACAAACAATGGGGGTGTGTTTAAATCAAATATTTTTTAAGTTTATTTATTTGGGGAGGGGGCGGGGGGCGGGGACAGAGAGAGAGAGAGAGAGAATCCCAAACAGAGATCTATGCGGGGCCCAAAATCATGACCTGAGCTGAAATCAAGAGTCAAGATGCTTAACCAACTGAGCCACCCAGGCATCCGTAAGTCAATGATTTACCTGCAAATCATAGAACATTC
>NC_043709.1:131351374-131352562 GCF_006229205.1 Suricata suricatta | reverse complement strand
AGGTTCTTTCGTCAGTTCCCAGTGTCTTTGCCTTCCTGCCTGCGATCCTGTAGCAGACTCTTCCAGGAACTGAATGCGGAGACTGTGGAGAAAACTTGCTCAGGGAGAGACGGGCTGGGTCCCAGGGCTGCATCTGCATCTGAGGCCTGAGGTCTGGCTTCCTCACCTGTTCACCCCACTTCCCAGCAAGACGGCGGACGGGGCCACCAAGGGGAGGCCACCACGTCCCAGGAACTCAGTAGAAGCCTCGATCTGAAAGACCGATGTTGGGAGCAAGAGTCCAGTAAAGCTACCCCAACGGTCCAGGAGATGGTCAGAGAAAGGATGAGGACCCTGTTCTTACAATATGGTTTCTTTGGCATCATCTTGCGTTCTTGTAGCTCAGGTCTGGTGCTTGCCAATCGTTGAAGATGGTCGTGGCATTTTTCCTATCAAATGACATTAACTCAGTTGGCTGTTGATATCAGATGTCTACACCTCAGCTCCGTAAACGTGCTCTGAGGAGGAGATGCCCCTCTGGGACTGTGTGTTCTTTAGTCAGCGAGGGGATGTCTTCACAGCTTTCTCTCCCACGTCTCTACGTCTGCCTCATGTCCCTCGGGCCCTGCTGGAGCAGGGGACCATAGAGCTGACCACGGCCCCCCGTGCTCCATCCTGTTCTTACCAGCAGCGAACCAGACTCCAGCCACCTGGAGACTAGGGGAAGCGTTATTGAATTGAAAGCATTTTTTTTTGGAGAAAGTGTTACTCGCTTGTTAGGACTTCAGTTTATTTTATTAAGGACTGTTTTTTAATTATAGTTTTAATACGCATTCATTCTTTAAAATTTTGAAAACAAAGAAGTTTCCTATCCGGAAGAAACAACTCTTGGTATATATTCTTTCAGATTTCAGTTTCCTAGAATGTGTAACTTTGTATATGAGTTTAGTTATTTTATGCACACGAATTTGCCACCCACATGCCAAAACCTCTCCTGCTTTAAATGACTAGAATGTTCTATGATTTGCAGGTAAATCATTGACTTACGGATGCCTGGGTGGCTCAGTTGGTTAAGCATCTTGACTCTTGATTTCAGCTCAGGTCATGATTTTGGGCCCCGCATAGATCTCTGTTTGGGATTCTCTCTCTCTCTCTCTCTGTCCCCGCCCCCCGCCCCCTCCCCAAATAAATAAACTTAAAAAATATTTG
>NC_043709.1:131274151-131351274 GCF_006229205.1 Suricata suricatta | reverse complement strand
AAAGCCATGGTAAGAATCCTCAACCACATATATATTCACGATGGAGTACTACATGGCAATGAGAGGGAATGACATATGGCCATTTGTAGGAAAGTGGATGGACCTCGAGGGTGTCGTGCTGAGGGAAGTAAGCCAGGCAGAGAAGGACAGATACCATATGTTTGCACTCATAGGTCTAGCAGGAAAACAGGAGAGACCTAAAGGAGAACACGGGGGAGCAGAGGAGGGAGAGAGAGTTGGGGAGAGAGAGGGATGTAAAACTTGAGAGACTATTGAATGCTGAAAATGAACTGAGAGTTGAAGGGGAAGGGGGAGGGGGGAAAAGAGGTGGTGGTGATGGTGGAGGGCACTTATGGGGAAGAGCACTGGGTCTTGTATGGAAAACAATTTGACAATAAAATATTATGGAAAAAAAAAGAAATATACTGACTATAGATAAAACCTTAAATTAATACCAAGAAAAAAAAAAGGAATCCTCAACCACAAAGTAAATTGAGGAATACGTAAACCAGAGGGATGCAAGTTTCCAACAGTCGGAAATATTTTCAGATACAAAAAATCCCCCCGTAGAATTTTACTCCCCCAGCTCTTTTCAATCAAAAGCGAATTTTTGCTCAAGAATTAATCAGAGAGCTAGAAAGGAGAATAAGCTTCCACGTACAGTAACAAGGTAGACCCTCTCAGGTGCCAGATGAAATATAGTAGTAACAAAAATAATTACACAACCAACTCAAAAGAGAAGAAAATTTCCAGATGCCAAAACACCGAGAGGCCCACAGAGGCAGAGCCAACTGGTCCGGGAAGGTCCTGAGCTCACAGGGGGCGGATGATGATGTGGGCTCGGGAGAGGAGAGCAGGAGGGACAGAGACAGTCACAACGCCCGGCTCCAGTCAGCCGCCAGTAGCCAAGACAGGACCAGACAAACTCGGCTCATGGAAAGGGAGAAGGAGCAGACATGGCCGCTCCCTGCCCAGGGCTCTGCTTCCGGGAGGAGAGAGAGATGTTCCGTGCTCCACCAAGACAGGGGCGTCCGTGGAGACAGTGGGCAAACTTACAATTCTGTATCGCACAGGATGACAAATTCATGTGACATTCGTCCACTCGTTCATCCCTTGAATACCAGGGACACGGACGTACCAGGCACTGTGTTAGGTACTGGGAATACAGATGTGAATATAACCAATTTTTAAAATCCTTCCTTTCTAGTGAGGAGATAAAGACGGTAATAGATAAGTAGCCTAGGACATGCAACCATCTTAGAACAGTGGGCAGACTCTACTGCAAAACCAGATGGAAGGAATTCCTTCCCTCCAAGGATTATGGAACTCCCACGGAAATAACAAGCACCACTGAACATTAGTTCACAACGAGAAATCACAACTCACAGAAGGAAACAAAACAGCCTTTGAAACAAAATGAAGGACTAGGGATACAGAGAATCAACATCAGAAAGCTCTAGCGGTCCTGAACCTGAATGCTACACACACACACACACACACACACACACACACACACACACACACGAAAGCAGACACATCCTCAGCCTCACAATGTTTTGATGCATCTTCTAGAAAATCATAGAACAAACACGGAGAATAGGTAATGGTTGAACGATTCAATGAATAAGTTTGTCCTAACAGAACACTGTGACGGTAAATGGGAAAGTGAAGCTAGAACAAATAAAGTAAAATTATATTAATATATAAATGTGTATTATATCATATAAATCTATAATATTTGTCTGCAAATACATAGACATTACCAAAACTGTCTCAAACAGAAATGGTAACCATGACTGAACTTACAGCCTTCCACGGAAGTAAGATCATACTCAACAGAACACCTCCTAAAACAGCGCCAGCTCCAGACAGTTTTACAAGGTACTTTTACTGAACTTCCAGAATCAGACCTCCCGTATCTTCCTTACACTAACTGTCCTAGAGCCACACTGCCTAGGAGAGAAGCCAGACAGGAAGCAAGCAAAAACCGGGGGTATCTTCACTGGCCACAGCCAGTAAAAAATCAAAAAATCAAATTAATCAGGGCGCCTGGAGGGGCTCAGTCGGTTAACGTCCAACGTCGGCTCAGGTCATGATCTCATGCTTTGGGGGTTCAAGCCCCACGTCAGGCTCTGTGCTGACAGCTCAGAGCCTGGAGCTGCTTCCGATTCTGTGTCTCCCTCTCTCTCTGCCCCTCCCCTGCTCATGATCTGTCTCTCTGTCTCTCTCTCTCTTAAAAATAAACATTAAAAAATCTTTAAAAATCAAGTGAACAAAAAAACAGCAAGCAAAAGGGAAATACTGAGGAAAAATACTAACAAAAAAAGTTATAAAAAATATAATAAAGTGTCAGTTTTTCTAAATTAATTAAGTTCAATGCACTGTCAATCAAAATTCAATGGTTTTTTTATAGTGTCTTACAAACTGATTCTAAAAATCATGCACAACAATAACCTGCAAAAAACAACCAAGACAATTTTGAACAGGAAGAAAAGGTGGAGGGAGTCACAGATGGATATCAAGACATAAAGCAAAACCAGTCTTTAAAAGGGACCTATTTATGCAGAGATAGACAAACAGCAACAGAGCAGAAGAACCTAGAACAGAGAAGGCTCTCAGCCCTGAAGGGACCCAATGTGCGCTCGTGGGGCGCCATCCATCAGGGGGGAGACCGAACGCTCTTCAGTGAATGAAGCCGACGCCATCGCTGAATCTGAAAACCCAACTCAACTCGAGCGAAAAAACAAAATCAACTTGTTCTCGTCCTTCACGCTGTGCATACCTTCACTCCGAGTACACTAGAGAGCTAACGACGGAAAAGGAAACCACAGGCTTTTCAAAGAAAACATAGAAGAACATCAATAAAAAAAAAATTTCTACTGACATAAACAAATCATAGTGGAAAAGGCTGATCTTTGACTACTTATCACTTCGTACTTCAATATAAAATAAATTCCATTAAACAGCGAAGCAAGGAGCCGCAGACCAGGCTATGACATACTGTGAAGTGCATGGCAGAGGAAGAATTCATCTTCAAACATATAAATACTTCTGTACTGAAAAGAAAACGGGGAACAATGTAATAAACGAAGAAAAGGCAATAGAAATTGTGAACAAGTGAGTGACAGCTGCTCCATGCCAAGAGCGGATTAGGGACACCAAAATGAAACATGGAGACCCGTTTCACAGCCATCGGAATGGCAGTGTTCAAGTCTAAGTGTATCACAGAATACTGGGGCCAAATGGGGTCTCCAGCAAGCCAGTCTCTGGGTTTATCGCGGAGAGATCTCTCACTTCTGGGCACAGGTACAAAGATGCTCTGAGCATCATTGACAACAGGCAAAACAGTTAGTACCTCAAATGCCTTTCAATGGGAAATGGATTTCAAGGATTAACGTATATTCATAAAACAGACAAAATGAATATATAATCTATATGCATCAACATGGAGAAAACGCTGCAAAATGTTAGTGGATGAAAGTTACACAAAGACAGCCTCGTGGGATACTCTTTCTGTGCTTATCAAAAAGATCTGCTTATCAAAAAGGGCTCCTGGGGGGCTCAGGCGGTAAAGTGTCCGACTTCAGTGCAGGTCATGATATCATGGTTGGTCAGATCAAGTCCTGTGTGGGGCTCTGTGCTGACAGCTCAGAGCCTGGAGCTGCTTCAGATTCTGTGTCTCCCCCTCTCTATGCCCCTCCCCCACTTGTGCTCTGTCTCTTTCAAAAATAAACATTAAAAATTTTTAAAAAGATCTGCTGTAAAGCAAACCCTCAAATAGCCTCCAAGTCTCACAGTAAAAGCCTAAGACCTTGAGGAAGGTGGTTAAAGGGGGGAGACTCGGCAGAGAGGAAGGGGAGGGGTCCCGGATGAAGGCAGAACGTCAAGTCACTCAACATTGAACACAGACCAAGAGCTGCCCTATCTCAGCCACGGGGGATGAGCAGAGAACAAGACGGAGACCCCTGCTGTTGGTGATCTTTCACTTTAGTGGGAGACACGTAAAAACCAGGACAAAGAAGGAAAATATCCGGCACTTGTATCTCCCATGATAGAAAGTTCTGTGCGGCAAAGCCACGCGGGAAGGAGACAAAAACGTGGAGGGCAGAGATTTGTAACTGACACTAAACAGACGTCGAAGAAAGACGGCCCAGCCAGGCAACAGCTCAGTCAGACATAAGGACAGACAGCCCAAGGGGGAAGGGGGGCAGGGATGAGGGCCAGGTCCCGGGAATGGGGGGAGGCATCTTAGCAGATGAGGCCAGATGGGGAACTAGTGGGCACTGTAGGCTGAGACCATGACCCCGACTTTCCACTGACTGAGGTAGCCAGGCCATCGGACAGTCGGAACAGAGGAGGGACGTGTGTGGTTTACACCTTAACACCACCCGCCTGGCCACGGCAGTAAGCTGGGAGAGAGCTGATGGTGGCCTGGACCAGGGCGGTCATGATGACACACAGCCGGATCCTGAACACACGGACAGGAGTCACCGATGGAACAGATAGGCGAGAAACATAGTCGGCGCTCACTCGGGTCTTCCATTATATTCTCTTAATGCTTTCTTTCATTTTTTAAAAAATCTGAGTCAAATGTGGCCAAATGCCAGCACCTGCTCCCTCAAGGTAGGAGGTCCAGGAGATGACGTGTATTTTTTATTTTCTGTACCCTCTGGTATGTCTGAAACATAACCGATGACCAAATGGGGTACCTTCATCAGTCAGTGTCTGAGGTTTTTGTTCAGGAAAAGAGGATACCAAATAAGGTTCACTACTTCGAATCTTTTTTAAATTTTTTAAAAGTTTATTTTTGAGTGTGAGCAGGGGAGGGGCAGAGAGAGGAGGAGACCCAGAATCTGAAGCAGCCTCCACGCTCTGAGCTGTCAGCACAGAGCCTGATGCGGGGCTTGAACTCACAAACTGCAAGATCAAGAATAAAGCCAAAGTCAGATGCTTAATTGACTGAGCCACCCAGGCGCCCCACTGCGTCCTGATAATAATAAAACAACCCCTTCACTTCTTACATCATAGTAACAGGTCATGTGCCGATTATTAGGATGGCCAAACAGTGGAGACAAAGAGCTACACAAAGTGATTTACTTTTCGCCTCTGCATACCCATTTTATGGATTTACAATAAATGGGAAAGTTTAATATTTTCTACTAGGATTCCCTCTCGGTGGGATATTTACTCCTCTTATTCTACCACGAATCCTTGATGTTACATGCCAAGAAGGTTAATGAAATTGTTTAAAAATAGCAAGTCATGGTTCATAATCTTTATACACACTTTAGCTTCCTGATTTATTTACTCATTTCATCACTTTTTATAGTGTGTCTATAACAGTGAATGATTGTTTGCTAGTTTTAAACTCATAGAATAAAACTTCCAAGGACCTGTCCTCTGCTGGCCAGGAAAGTACTTTGTCTCCGACATCCTGAAACCTTCCTATCCATTCTGGCTGACACTACTGGTCTCTAAAGTCTGGAGACATATTTTTTTTCCTGAAAACTTTTAATATTTTATTTTATTTTTTGAAAGAGAGAGAGACAGACAGAGCATTTGTGGAGAGGGGCAGAGAGAGAGGGAAACACAGAATCGGAAGCAGGCTCCAGGCTCTGAGCTGTCAGCACGGAGCCTGACATGGGGCTCAAAACCAATGAACGCAAGATCATGACCTGAGCCAAAGTTGGACGCTTCACTGACTGAGGCACCCAGGCACCCTGTGGAGACAGATTTTTTTTTAACTTAAGAAATAGATTCAGGGGCACCTGGGTGACTCAGTCGGTTAAGTGTCTGGTTTCAGCTCAGGTTATAATGTCAGGGTTTGTGGGTTCGAGCCCCGCGTAGGGCTCTGTGCTGACAGCTCAGAGCCTGAAGCCTGCTTCAGAGTCTGTGTGTGTGTCTCTCTCTCTGACCATTTCCTGCTCACACTGTCTCTGTCTCTCAAAAATAAATAAAAAACATTAAAAAATTAAAAAAAAGATTGACAACAATGTACGTACGGGTCTCTGTTCTCTGCAAATCTCCCATACCTTCGGTTATCTTTTGATTCATCAGCTCCTTCCCACAGAGGAATGAGCAGGATAATATCTTTTGTTTGGGGATCCGGCAACATGTAATTGTAAGGGGTGTTTAGGGTTCTAACAGAAATCTGAACGACGTAATACATTCATGGAAAGCATACACACAAGAAAACATCGAAACTCACCTCCCAACAGGAGTAATAAATCCTACATACTGTACAGAGAAAGCTCAGAAGTTGAATTAAAAACAACTTTTATCAGAAGAGCACATACATTCTCAAGTTAATAAAGAAGGTGCTTGAAAATATTCCCTGGCCCTGCTGTTGCCCTTTAAGACCCGTAACAAATTAGCTCACAAGGAAACCATAAGACCACCACTACCCAAAACCCCACCACCACCCCTCAGTCTTAATTCACTTTAATTGCAGAAGTGGGTTTTACTCTGTATATAACATGTAACAGACATATTCTCCCAACATGGTGGGAGCTCAGCCAGCAAATCAGTCAAGACCTTGTTATGATCACAGGCCCTCGGAAAATTATTCTCTGGAGTTGTAATTCTCCAATCATATTTCTCCAATCACGAAATGCAATTATCCAAAGAGGCGCACCTACTTTCCAAATATCTAAATTATGCCAACGGTCTCTTTTCTAAAACGTATTTCTAACAGTTTAATAAGTTCATAAAGAATATGAAAAAAATATTTATAAAATCTAGAGACAGTGGTAAACATGGAAACCCTGCCTAGTGGGATAATCCAGTAGCCAAAATGCATATACAAATATTTTCCTTTTTTTCACCACGTGAGGGATATACAATTTTTCTTTAAATTCTTAAACGGATCTTCTTACTACCTAGGGATTTATCACAGCATTTCAGAGACTAGGAAACTTCTTTCTTTGACGACCTGGACCGAGCCGCACAAAGGCTCTGATCCCAGAAGTCAGGAAGAAGTAGAGACGGTCCACGGGATTCTGAAATTCAACGAGTGACCTGCTGCTCAGTGTTGCGCAGGAAAGGGCTCCTCTGATCGGCGATGACTAGATGGTTCATAATAGGACACCTACACGATCGTGCTAGAGGATCACAGATCTCCAGCCGGTGTCCCTGGCATGACCCTGCAGAGCACCCGGGGGGTCTGGCAGGTGTCCCGTTTGACTGCTAGTCTTGAAAACTGATGCACGATTTGGCTAGAATCACTGCAGGGACCCTGAGGAAGTGGCGTCCTCTCCACCACAGGGTGCGGATTCGGGAGACGCACCATCCGTGGGGCCTTGGGCGGGTCACATGAACCCTCCGTGACCCGTGCCAGCTGTGGGGGGAGCACAGAGCGCAGGGGCGGGTAAGCGCCCAGCAGGGCACAGATCAGAGGCTGCCCCGGTGACACGATGATGACCAGGCGCCTGGAATTTATGGTGCGCGTATTCCTTCACCTCCCGACAGGAAGAGCGCTGGAGACCGTCCCGTCCCCGGGGATCTGGAAAGGGCGGCACAGTCGCCCGCCACTACGTGCAGTTATCTGCTAAATGCTGCAGGAAGTGTATTCTCCTCATCTCTTCCTGTTTCCCCTCCCATGATGCTGTCATCCCTCTGCTGTCCTTCCCTCCTCTCTGCCATCTGGCGCGAGCGTCGGGTCTGCGGGGGGCAGCGAGCCACACTTCCCAACCGCACGCCAGGTTCTCACCGAGGAGGTTCGTGGCTTCCAGTGTGAGTGAAACTATGTAAGTGCCGCCGGCTCCTGGTTTGATTATTCTAATGCGTTACGGCACCACATTGTTGGGTATTAGAGAGGGGGCTTTGGGGGAAACGTTAACTTCTCGGAAACAAAAACGGAAAGCAATGCTTCTTCAGCACGTTGCTTCTCCATCACTCAGTGACGCTGCGCCCTGTCACCACCGCCCGAAGCCCCCCCCCCACGACAGAGGATGGGGAGCCACGGAGGACAGCCGGGGACTTATCTAGAAGCCCCAAGTCATGCACCTCGCCACAGGAAGGAGCTGTGACGGCATCCTATGCTGAGCCCTGTGACACACTATCTTCCCACAATCCAAATCGCTTACAACATACACTACTTAAGGTCAATGAAGGCACACTTCCGTGACACCACCCTTCCCGGGCCCCCCAAACCCTGCCCGTGTCCGAGGAATACAAACCTTCGGGAGGTGTGAGGCTGACTCCGTTTTTAAGGCACCACTGAACTGGTAGAATCCCCAAGGAGTCCGCGTGGCACAACATTGACACTTTACTGGGTTCTGGTCTTAGGTCATCAATAGTCACTTGGAAAAAATGATTGTTAAAAACCTGAAAGAAAACACAACCACAGAGCCGAGGGTTAATTCCCTGAGATCACCTTAGAATGCCAGTATGAAATGCTGGTACAGGGTCCACATGCAATAAATAGGTTTCATCAAAAAGGATTTCGGCACAAACCGGCACCTCAAGGAGCACTGCTCAACTGAGCCAGTTGCCAAAAAGTGCAGGAGTCGATCACTGTGGTCCTTATAACAAAAAGAGAAGCAAGTGAATCGTGTACAGAAGAAAGAGAGCACAAAACAACGTCAGTGACGTTAGAGGAGCCAACAGACAGTCGGTGCTGAAGAAAAACAAGCTCAGGGAGGAAGGAAGAAAACAAAAACGAAGTTTTCACTATGACAAGTAGTAACTGCACAGCGTCATATTCTCAAACATGACACTCTAAAGCCTTCTCCAATGTGGAGAATTATGTTTCACTGTAAATACCTGCTACCTTAGAACATCCTGAAATTTTACGACATGTAGGGGAACCTTGAACCTGCCCATCTAAGTCCCAAGAGGCCAAAACTCGCAGTCCAATCATGTGTGATCTGTAAGACAGAGCCAGAAAGGGCTCATGCGGAACAGAAAGATGGAGTATTTCATCTAAGAAAAAAACAAAATGAAAAAGAAAATGTATCTTTAAAAAATCAGAGAAAATATCCGCCCTGCCCTCCTCACCCCCAGTAAAACTTATTTATTATGTGGGGCGCCTGGGGGGCTCAGTCAGTTAAGCCTCCAACTTCAGCTCGGGTCATGATTTCACAGTTTGTGAGACCGAGCCCCGTGATGGGCTCTGTGCTGACAGCTCAGAGCCTGGAGCTGCTTCAGATCCTGTGTCTTCCTCCCTCTCTCTGCCCCTCTCCTGTTCATACTTTGTCTCTCTCTGTCTCTCAGTAATAAATAAAAACGTTAAAAAAATTTAAGAAAGGCTTTTTATTGTGAAACCAAACTACTGTCACTGCAAACCTATCCAACAAGATACCGACATCTGGGCTGAAACTAACCGTAATTAGTACGTCACATTCTAACATTACAGATTACAATTATTTACAGGCAGAAAAATGTGGGTTCCCTGCAGAGAGACTAAGCACATGGGCACGTCTGTCTCGTTTATGGTATAAACGCCCGGTGAAGCTGACACTGTCGCTCTTAGAATGAGGACAGGGTACCATTCACGCAGATGCGGGCATGACTGCATCAGCCGCTGCTGGAATCGAGGGAAATTCTGGCCAGCTTGCAGCGCGGTAACACCTCTCAGTTTTGGGAAAACGTGCAATTACCAGAAAACACAATGAAGAACCCCAAAGGTCAATTTAAATAAAAAAGGTTTTCCTGGGGGGTGTTATGACCCAGAACATACATTGCAACCCCAAAACCACCATGCAAAGCACCAGTCCGTATTTTTTTCTCACGGGCCAGTGAATCTTCAAATAAATGAGCAGTGACATAAAAGCAATTCATGTTCACAAGAAAAAATACTTAGAAGAAAAGAAAAACCAGGATCACAACCATTTTCCATATCGTGAAGTACATGATCAGCACTGTTTCTAAAATCTTACCGGATCGTGATTTAAAAAAAAAAGAGCACACCAAATGACTGAGACCCCGCACCGTTGTATTAACAAACCAGGCTTCCTTAGTGAAAGAAATAAAAACGGAATCGACTTTTGAACCGTTAAGTTCGCTCACAAAAGGCCACTACCCACAGCGTACACGGGGCACGTTGGCTCCTCCCACCATCTGTGACCTCCACCGGTCACCTCCTCAACCGCGGAGGGACACTGCAATCTTAAAAGACCGTCTTTACATCAAAAGGTCATTTCATCTTAAATCCGGGAATCGGAGAAGCAGGCTCTCCCCTTCAGGAATGAGTGACAACTAGGACTCGGACGGGGACAGGGCGCCACACTGGGGACGGGGTCGGCTTCCCACCGTTTTCTTGGATGTCCAAACTAAAAACGCATCACTCTCACGCCGGCCGGCGGAAGAGGAACAGGGTCCCTCTGCAGCAAGAACTCCGTGTGACTTCCGAGCACATCGCGTCAAACATAAGGGGAACAAAGGGCCACAGTGCGGTGGCCACGGTGACCGCGGAAGGAGGCAGGAAGTCTCGCGAAGTTCATTGCCACAGACCCCGCGTGCATCTGGGCCTTCTTCCCAGCCACTCGGGGACCCGGCCTCTACCGTCCGTGCTCCCCAAATCTCTGCTGCAACAGGAAGCAGGCGAACGGTCGCGCTCTCTGCAACCAGTGACGGCTGGGCTGGCGACAGGCACCTCCGCCACCCTCTGCGCCCCTGCGCCCGCGCCCCTGCGCCCGCGTCCCCTGGTTGGCCGCGAGCGGAACCCAGGCGGCTGAGCTGGGGAGCAGGGGGGAAGCTCACCTTGGTCACCGATGCAGGACAGATGTGGAAGGGCTCGCTCAAATTCACTGTTTCTAGCTTCATCCCGACCGTGAAGAAATGGCTTCTCAGATCCGCGTGATCCTGCGGGGAAGGTACAGGGGGGCTGAAAAGCGGCCATGTTGTGAATTAACGCCAGCGCCCTGTCTGGACGCCATCCTTCAACATTTTACTGGGTAACTAAAATTGGATTGAAACAATTGACCCCCCCCCCCGTTTCAAATTTCTCACGATTGCAAGATACTGTGCATCTAATTGTTGTCTGCAGGCTCAACTACTTTTCCAAGGGAAGGAAACAAGGCTTTGTGGTCTTGCTTAAATTGACACTAAGCAAAAAAAAGTCACACGGTGCTGCTCTGATCGTCCTAGGCGTGAGAACCGAGGCGTGGCACCGTGCGGGGCCATCTGTCATCTGAAACACACAGCACACGCATCTTTAGAAAGTGTGGCCTCTCGCTTCTGAAGGTGACTCCCCAGGGCTTCCGGGAGACCTGGGGGTGACATGGCCTGTCCCTGAGCCCCAGGCCTGGGAGCTTACAGCTTATCAGTTATTGGTGGTCGGCGCCGATCCAGGGAATGTGTGCGCGTGAAGGTCCGAATCAGCCCTGCACACAATCCGAACCGACTCCGGCTCCCTAAGGAGGAACCACACCTCCTCTTTAGTAGGCGTCTGGTGGTTTTATTCCCCATGCACAGCGACCTTCTGTGCGAGACACAGCTTCCGAACCCTGCCTTCGCAAGAAAACACAGTCTAATACCCACGGAGCACAGGAGGCTGGCTCGACTCCGGACACCACGATTTACTGGGTGGAGAGGGAGCTCACCTCCTAACTCACAGTCCGTGCAAATGGCAGCGTATAAAGAAATGTATTCGCAGCCCGTCCCGGGGGAAATAATCGCTGCAAGTAAACCCTATTTCTAAATACATCAGTTGGGGGAGATGCACCAAAACTATCTAGGGATCTATTACTTTTGTCCATTGCAGACCTAAAGTGGGTTTTTAACTAGTTCAAGGATGCCATTCCACACGCGGGGCTCGGGCTGCTCCCCCTGCAGAAGCTGGTCCATGCGGTCAGCGGCTCACGGGATCAGAGAACTGCTGACAAGCTCCCCGCCACGCCACTGCCCTACCAATGAAGGTGTAGGCTTTGAACACCCAGAGACCACAAGGCCCCATCTGGTGTCCTCCCCGCGGACTGCACATGTATCCGTAGCTGATGAGTGCAGGAGAAATGTTAGGTCTGGAGGAAGCAAACGGTGTCACGTCCAGCAGCAGCAGGGGTGAGGGGCTGGCCCACCAGAAGCACTGGCCCATGTGCAGCGGCATGACAAGAACTTACTGACAGAAGTAGCCCATTCCCAACTTTTATCAATTCCTTCAGAACTGAACATTCAACACTGTATGGATTATATGCACGTGAGGAAAAGCACCAAGAAATACCCTTTACGTACAGGAGATTATTTTTTTATATTGAAAATACAGCGTTTATTTTTAACGGTGGCTGGCAAACTGGCTCAGGAGAAAAAACCCTCAAAAGACCCCATATAAAGAGTTAGTGCATATTGACACACATCAACACGGCACCAAGACAGAGCCAGAATCTGCGGGGATGACACAAAGCAGTAACCCTGACCTAGAAGGATGTGCTGACACCCGAAGTACAAGATTAAAAGCTAATGTCCCTGTCAGACATCAATACCCCCCAGCACCTCACTACCAGTGGGAACTCAGGCACGTTAGTGGACTGTGCATATAAACACTTGTCCCCTTTGAAGTTCAAAAGCCCTTTCCCCTTTTGAAAAAAAAAGGAATTATTCCAAAATCATAATATAACACAACTTTACGTGAATAGAGTCAACACGTTTACGCTGTCATTCTTACAGGGCTTGACAAAACAGAACTGTCCTCAGGAACTAATGACATGTTGGTACCTTGAACAGCACGGGAGGTCAGGGGAGACAGCATCCTGCACTGCAGAGAATCTGCGCGTTGACTTCTGACTCCCCCAAAACTTAATAGCTTCCCGCTGGTCACGACAAGCCTTTCCAACCCCAAAACAGTCGATGAGCACGTACTGCGTACTTTGTCTGTATTGCGTATGGTATTCTTACGAGAGAGTAAGCTAGAGAAAAGAAAACGTTAGGAAGAAAAGCAAGAGAAAATACATTCACAGCACTCGTCTGTATTTTTCGGGAAAAAAATCTGCGTGTAGATGGAGTTCAGGTCATTGCTGCTCAAGAGTCAACTGTTTAATAAATGGCCCAGACAAATGTAGTGTTTTCACAGATGTTCTGTTTCTCTCTGCTATCAGATGTCCCTCCCTATTGCATGGCTCCCTCTCATTACTGGGGCTGTGACTCACCAATAATAGGACATTTGTGACTTCTGGCTGCCTCTGCCACTAGGCCTGCTCTCCTTGCAATTTCCATCAGTCATCCATTTTGCTTCTCCTCTGTTTCTGCCATTAGGGGCTCCTTATGACATTCTGGGCTTCTGGTCTACCCGCCATCTTCAGTCCCTTGTGATTTTAGCTGTGTAACCACGCTTAGAAGTCCCATAGACTTCTGTCCCTACCTTTGTTCTGAGTACAGCCAACATTCTAAGGCAGGGTTAACGCAGGACTGCCAGACTCTTTCTACACCCCGGGCTCTCCGTCTGCCCTCCGCTGACTTGAATTCTTGAGGCAAGTCTACACCCACCCCATTTCTACCACCCAAGCCCTGCCGGAAGGTCTGTCCATCACAGCTCCTGAGGCTGTGTTGAAAAGCCTATGGGCCCAGGCACTCTACACTGCTAGGTGTCACTTGACAGGTGTAGAATGGACCAGGCAATGGCTGCTTTTCCTTAGAAATAAAGAGTCAAGGCTTAGGACAAGAATTTGCTCCTCAGATAACCTTCTCCTTTTGCAGCTGCAACTTGTGTTATACATGTTTATCATTAATGATTTCAGTGTCTTCCGCATCCAACTCTATCTCTAGGTAAAGAGGGTACCACTTTGTGCAGCTATCACGCACCCTCTTCCCTCTTTCCTGCAGTGGCCATGCACCATGGATGGGTTTCATCCATCAAAAATACCATTCACATCAAAAGCATACATGGCTGTACGAGAGATGAAAGAAAATAAAATGTTAATGACATTAATATTTTTTAAAAAATTAAAATGGCGTTGACAGTATTTTCTTTCAATGATAGGAAAATATTTCTGTAAACATTTATTTGTTTTTGAGAAAGGTAGAGTGAGCAGGGGAGGGGCAGAGAGAAAAGGGGGTGGACAGAGGATCCAAAACCACATGTGGGGCTGGAACTCACAAACCGTCAGTGAGATCATGACCTGAGCTGAAGTTGGATGCTCAACTGACTGAGCCACCAAGGCACCTCGACATTAAGATATTTTTAAACAATATAAAAATAATACTGGGTGAGCAAAGGTTTACAAAGTCTTTCATTGTCATCCATGGCTTGGATTTCCTACATCTTAAACTACTTTGACTAGCTTTCAATTACTTGCAAGCACACAAAATTCTTACACGTGAAAATGTATCTGTTTTTGTCCCAAACTATGTGAAAATTTTTCAACCCTCTCATTTAATATACCGAAAAAGGAACCCAGATACCATGAGGGGTAACTACATCCAAACATAGATGTTTATATTCTGGTCTCCAATATCCACATCTATCCAGAAGAGCCTCTTAAACTTGAACTCTAAATTTCAGAAACAAGCCCAGGAATTATACAACACATTCCCGTAGCCACAGCCCTACCCTCCACTTTCTTAAAGTTACTTTTAATCAGGAATCAACATAAAAAAAAGGAGGGGCACCTGGGTGACTCAGTTGGGTAAGCCTCCAACTTTGGCTCAGGTCATGATCTCACAGTTCATGGGCTCAAGCACCGCATCAGGCTCTGTGCTGACAGCTCACAGCCTGGAGCTTTCTAGGGATTCTGTGTCTTCCTCTCTCTCTGCCCCTCCCCTGCTCATGCCCTCTCTTAAAACTGAATAAATGTTAAAAAAAATTTTTTTAAGAAAGAAAATTCGTCCAATGTATAAAATCCCACTCATTTTGAAGGTAAATCAACACAACAAAGTTTTTTCAATCCAGGAGCGAAACAACATAATGATTATGAGTGTGATTATGACCGTACATCTACCACTCTAGTGCTTCTGTTCTTCATGAACTATGATGTCAGAAACTTTTTACTACAAAGGGAAGACCAGTGTCTTCCCAAACACTGAAGCCTCCCGCCAGTCCCTGGAGAGCCTGAAACAACCATGACTCGGGGCCGTGCTTTACGTGCAATACCTCCCAGTCTATGCATAGCTTGCTCATTTACGTTCTGCGGTTCATCTGATTAGGACCCCCACAAGTACTTATTGAATTAGCCTGAAGAAACGTCCAAAAACAGATGATTTTTTGATATTCATTCCTATTTCAGAGTCTAGCATTCACTCAGTAAGCATGCATTAGACACACTCATGGTACCATAACATGCATACTACATGATGCAGAGAACACACACACACACACACACACACACACTATATCAGACAGATATAGACAGAAAAAAGACAAAGAACAGCTATGGAAAATTCAGGCTTGGAAGAAATTCCAGAAGGAATATTTTTACTCCCGCATATAAAAAAAGAAACTACTGCTATGATCACGGCAGTCTGAGGGTTTACAGGAGTGAATCCTAATTTGGAATATGGAAGCACATGAGGAGGGAGAGTAAAGAAAAAATTATGGGAAAGTGGCTTGGTAGATTTAGCTCGGGAGGCTGGCTTTAAAACACTGAATTCAGGCATGTGAGTCTGATCTAAAAAGCCAAAGGGAGAGTCACTGATACTCCTAAAATATAGAGTTGTTTTTAAGATAATTAAAGGATTCAACGCCAGCAGATTTCCAAATAAGACAATACACAGACCTTCTGAGCTCTGCGTGTACACATCTAGGTACATTCATATTAGTATATGAGAAAACTCCCAATATTCTCATTGAAAACCAAATTTAATCACCCTCTGACCACTTACTCGAGGCTGATAGAGTCAGAGCACATGCATTCATTTACACAAACACAAGCTCATCACTCTCCGTGTTAAAAAGAGAGAGAGAGAGCTCCTGGGCCCTGTTTATCTACCGAGAGATAATGGAAAAAGCACCGTGGTCTGAAAGATGCATTCTGGCCTCTGCCAAGCTCTAGAGGATCATTCACGCATCACAATTATTGGATCAAGAACGATGTTATTCCTGAAACCAGGAGGGATTACTAAATCCTCAGGACATTCACAAATATGCCAGTCACATTCAAGAAATACTGTTTATTTAAATGTACCAGAGTCCACTTAAATTGATTACAGAAAAACTTCCATTAAGAGATGCTGGGAATGTCGTTCCCATCGACACTCATCGCTACCCAGTTTATTCTCGCCCTAAAGTAGTTTTCTATTGATCAGAAGTGAAATGCCATTCGTTTTATTGGAGGACTGTCTTGCCAGGCACCTGAACAATCGCTCTTTGGGGAACCTTATTTTTAGCTGAATTCCAAAGTATCAGAGATTATGTGCACATCAACTCCTGCTCCCCATCAGCCTCCTCCTCCCCAGAACCCAAGAGCTCCCGTGCTCTCCGACCAAAGATGTCAGAACTCTTTGCCGAGAATCATGGTTTGGGATGCAGTACCAACCACGGAACCAGTAACAACAGAACATACGGCAAATGCCCCTGAGCCTCCCCTGAATTACCATCTTCCCCCCTCATGGCAGACGATGGGGTAGGAGCCGCCTTGCGGTGAAGAAATTAAGACACAGAGAGGTTAAGTCACCTAAGCAAGGGCACAGAGCTAACAAGAGAAGCTGGATTCAAGTTCACATGATCTGACTACATCCATGATTAGCTTCAGGTTGCAGAAAGGGTTGGCAAGTAAAGGCCAAACAGGATTTCTTTCTTTTTTTTTTTTATGGTTAATTACTAAAAAATAAACAAAAATTCTTTACGGCCTATCGGCTCCTGAAATTTTATTTCAAACACAGATATTGCCAGGTTTTGTTACAGTTCTTAAATTATTTTTAGTCTAAATTTTTGAGGGAGAGAGGCAGAGCACAAGTTGGGGAGTGACAGAGAGAGAGGGAGACACAATCAGAAGCAGCTCCAGGCTCTGAGCTGTCAGCACAGAGCCCGACATGGGGCTCGAACTCAAGAACCCTGAGATCAGGATCTGAGCTGAAGTCCGACGCTTAGCCAACTGAGCCACTCACGCGCCCCTTGTTTATGTTTTTAAAGTTCATTTATGTATTTTGAGAGACAGAGGGACAGCAGGGGAGGGGCAGAGAGAGAGGGAGAAAGAGAATCCCAAGCAGGCTCTGTGCTCTCAGTGCAGAGTCTGACATGGGGCTCGACCCCACAAACTGTGAGATCATGACCTAAGCCGAAATCAAGAATCTGACGCTCTCCCCCACCCAGCCACCCAGGAGCCCCGCAGATATTGCCAGGTTAAAAAGTAACAGCTATTAATACTGAGCGTTTCCCTAACCTCTAATTTTTACTGTTAACTCATCACATTCTTTCAATGGCTTAAGAGTGTCAGAGAATCCTGACACTAAAGATCACCCTCAAGATGTTTATATAACATCAGTCTTCATCAAAAATTAGCAAATGATTTTGACTAACTGCCTTCGTGTGTTCCTTAGGCAATGTGCACAGCAAAATGCCTATGCTGCTTTATAAGGAAGCTTAGCCTCCATCGATACCTATTTTATCACAGCAGTATCAATGTTAACCCGGACAGGTTAATCTGATGAACACGGCTAATCCAGGACACGCTCCTGGCTGAAGCCTCCCAATCCCTCAGTAGTGTTTTAAATACTACGTGTTAAGTATGAAACTATACAGAATGGAGAGAACACTGGAAAAACCAGAGTGGACAAGCCGCAGTATATTCGCTTGTCTGGCTTTACGGTTCCGGCTCGTGTCGTGTTTTTTTTTCACCTGCGACACAGAGGTCCAGCAGCTCACACGGGCTCAGAGGCCTCCCCAAGGCGCACCAGGCAGGTCCGGGGGGGGGCAACCAGCTCTCCCGACGCAGCCCCTCCCCGGGAGCAGATGGCCATGCAGGGGGAGAGGCACGAGCTGCTTCCGGAAGAATCAGGCGCCGCTATTTAAGAGACACCGCTGCGCAGAGCTGTCCTGAGCTTAGTCACCCTTGAGTAGCACCCGCGGAACTTCTGTGGCAGAGTGACAACGCCGCAGGGCGAGCACCGGCGTTCTGCATGACACCGGCAAACGACTCGGTGTGTTCATCTCCGCGCGGAGAGGGGCCACACACCAGGCCGGGGACAGAGGAAAGAGAAGAGGGGAAAGAGGGAAACGCCCGTCCTTCCTTCCAGGTCCCACTCATCGGCCACGTGCACCTGAGCCGTCTCTCCACATTAGGTCAGGGGCTTGCAGAACGGCAGGCTCCGGGGCGACCCCAGGCCCCCTAAACCAGCTGATGCCCCTCCCCACCCCTGCTTTGTTAGATAAATACATCACTCCCGGTACAACAAGATGAGGAGTGCGGCACCCGGAGAGTGAGTTCAAACTAATTAACACAGTGCAATTGAAATGCCCTTGGTGAGGATTTCCAGGCAAGAAAAGCGGGGCCTCCCCCACGGAAGCCAAACTCCGGACCGCGTCCTGTGGATAGGCGGCACCGGGGAGTTCTCCAGAGGTGTGAATGTGGGTCTCAATCTTTCATTCTGCGGCTTTTCCTTTTTTGCTGATGTGGATCGGAACTAACATGGACAGAACAGCAGACCTGCGGTCTGGCCCTCCCACGTTTTTGTGCGTCCGCCTCTCTTGGTGCGTCACACCCACACGAAAGTCCCACCCAGTCTGATGCTTCCAGCGCCAACACGTCCGTCTCTCTGGTCCGCAGGGAACGCAAACATGGCATATGCATCTTTTCAAAGGCCGCGATTAATTTACATAATTTCTAAAAATAGGCCTCAGTGAAGTCAAAGCAAGGTTTTAATTAGTATTACATTCAAATTGATATATAATGAACTAAGCTTTAATTCCATTCCTCCATCAGCAAGATATGCCATGCTGGGAAGAAAAAAAAGATCCGGTCCAATTCATCACAGGGACCCCCTTTCTGCTTTAGCGGTGATGCGGTGCTCCCACGTTCATTAGGAAACTACTCTCATTATATTAGTTTCATCTAAAAACGGACATGAGGATGCCAGCATTTATTAAATCAATAGCATTATTACATTTTAATTCCACACGGCACCGAATTAAACTTGGCCGATGAAATATTTATACCAAAAATGTAATAAAGAAGCTGGGTGCAGAACGCTAATAAGCATTTACATTCTTTACTTACACCGCTAAGTAGCAGTTTTATCTACTAGTCATGCAGTAAATCAAGCTGAAAAATAGTAATGAGGAAATGCAGTACTGCATACTTCAACTTGACCTGCAAGACTTATAAGAGGTAACTCGGGGAGCCCTAGTTCTCAGTAAGTCCCCAGACTGGGAGGCTAGGCTGTTTAAAAACAACAAGCCAGCACAGGGCACCAGGAGTGCGTTTCACGGATGAACATTTAGCCCCAGAAAGCGTCGGTAAGTGGTAGGAAATCCCAGCTTGCTTACAGCAGAAAGAACTGCGGCTGACCCTGTGTGTCCGTAAACAGTGATGACGGTGTCTCTTCCCACACGTAGTTCATCTCCCCGGAGAAGCCGGACATCTCTTCCATTTCCACAGCAACGGCCGGGGGCCTCCCAAGCACCCTGGGCTGAGGAAGAGCACTCCGGGGGTCCAAGCTTCACGCCCCACTGACAGAATGCGGGACCAAATACTGCGGGAAGCCCCCAAGCGCAACCGAACTGTTGTCGGAAATATGACCATGGCCCTGGACGTGCCCCATGTGGGTAGACGCCACCCTTCAGGGAGAGGAAGGAGAGCGAGTCGTGAGCAGAGCTCTCCCACAAAGCAGGCTGACTCTGTGCCCCGACCTTTCTAGACCCACTCAGCAGCCCCTGGAACACAGGGAGGGGGAAGACCCCAAAGTTTTGAGTGCCCACTGCCAGGCAGGCTGGCACGGATTGAATAACAGGTCTCAAGCCTTCCCCAAGTCCTGGCTATTCTCGACTTCTGGTCAACCTGTTGTCAGAAAGTATTCACTCTCTGGACTAGGGCTTCTCCAGCTCAGCACCGTTGGCATTTGGGGACCCGACAGTTCTCTGCTGGTGGGGGACACTATCCTGTGCACTTCCTCTGACCTCCACACATGAGGCACCAGCAGCACCCTCCCGGATGTGATGATCAAAATGCCTCCGACACTGGCACGTGCCCCCTGGCAGGCGAATTCTCCCCAGCCGAGAACCAGCAGTTCAGACAGTCAAGAGAGCTGCATGTGGGTGAGGAGACACCTGCCTATGTGGGCTCTTCCTGCTGCACTGTCAACGAGCCCCCGAGGTCCTAGGTTCTCTCTGCCTCCGTCTCCAACATGACCTCATCCTGGAAGCTGTTTAGTCTCTTGGTCTCATAAACCATACAGACCATCCCTCTTAGTCTTGACTCAGCAGATGCTGTGCATCCCGACGTGGCATCCAGTCTACACTGCAAGTCCAGTGTCATTACTTACCCTCCCAAGGCCACCACCTGAACATCTAGTGTGTGAAATGAGAAGCTGCTGTTACGAATGAAGGGGACAAGCACAAACACCTCATCATCATAAGAAGGTGCAACGCAACAGGCGCTCTGTGTATAATACAATGATAAGCATGACTCGCGTTCTTGTTGACTTGCCCGCCTTCCTTCCTCACCGGCAACACCGGGTTTGTAATTCTTCAGGAGCAAGCTGTCACTTCACACCCACAGACAAGCAGACCCAGTACCCAGCGGGCACTGCTCCCTGAGGAAAGCTTTACCCGTTTGGCTGCCTTGACATGCAAACACCAGGAAGCCCTCCTTCAACTGAAGTAAACCATCAGGAAAGCCACCCTGCCCCCTAACCCTGGGCAGGGAGCTCCAGGGGAACGGCCACTCGGCCTGGGTTAAGGGAGCAGGCAGCAACATCCTACATGGCCTGGGTTCTTTCTGTCCCTCTCGACAGCCTGGGGGAGTCCCAGGAATCTCAGCCAGATGGGATAAAGCGCAGAGGAAGGAGAGAGAGCCACCTGTCCCCGTGCCTCTTCTTGGGAGCAGGGAAACCTATCCTAGAAACCATGCGGCTGGCTTCCCCGAAGACTGTTGACCCAACCTGGCCATATGTCCCTCCCCAAGGCGATCACTGTCAAGAAAAAGGGGGCCAGAGTGGGTTCTTCTACACCAGGAACACCACCACCACGCTCGGGAGTACGAGCATTTGAAAGAAACGGGGGGCTCTTGTTAATTGTGATGATAAAGAATCACCTGCCCTAAGAGCCTCTGCCCAAGGTGACTGAGTCACGACGATTCGCCCAGCACACTCCGCTGGGCGAGGATACCTGGGAGGCAGTGCTTAATGCTCCCGGATTTACCTTCTCGTTTCCTGTGGCGGTAATACCCATCGGGCTCAGCCTGTAAATGCCTTGTTCTCTTCTAAAGGCTGTTCAAAAGCAAAACCAAGAGGCTCTTGGCCCCGGGATTCAGATAGGTCTGTGTCTGCATCCTGGATGGTCCTCAGGGTCCTGGCACAGGGGAGGACTAGAGAGATTGATGCGTCTGAGCCTGGAGTCCCCCGCCCCGCTGAGTTCGCAGGAAGCCCACAGGTGGCTCCCACTCTGAGCTGCGAAGATACCGAGTGGGCTGTGGAGAGGGGTGGGCATGCACGCCGCGGGGCTTGGCAACCTCACGCCGCCACCGGCACCGAAGTCGGCCCCTCAGGAGGAGGACAGGGAAACTCGGGGGAGCCCACGGTCTGACTTGCGCTTTTCATCCTGGACTGTCCGTACCCCACCCTGACAGGTCTGAAAGGGTTACTGCATGTTCCAGAGATGCTCTGGAGGAGTGCGAGTCCTCACACGGCACCAAGGGGTGGGAACACCTGGGCCTTGCCTTGCTTGCCCAGCACCTCCACCAGTGGCCCTGCAGGCAGCTCAGAAACCATGGCGGTCAGGGCAATGGACCCATGCATACAAAATCACAACCGAAACACCTAACTTTTCTAACTCCTTTGCAGACTGGGGCTGAGTAGGCATGAATTTTCCTTTAGGAACACTGAGATGCCAGGGGCAGAATCAGTCCTGCTGGGACCAAAAACTCTCAGCAGCAATCACACGGGAGGCTTCCTGGTAGATGCTAGCAAGCTTTAAGTCGGGCTTCTACTCTTCCAAACTTACTCGTTTCATTTTTTCTAATGTTTATTTTTGAGAGAGAAAGCAGAGCATGAGCAGGGGAGAGGCAGAGAGGGAGGGAGACACAGAATCCGAAGCAGGCTCCAGGCTCTGAGCTGTCCACACAGAGTCCGATGTGGGGCTTGAACCCACGAACCGTGAGATCATGACCTGAGCTGAAGTTGGACATTCAACCCAGACGCCCCATTTGTTACTTTTTTAAAAAATATTAACCACACTGGAAGCAGATGTTCATCTTACCCTTGACTTCATGCCATCCAGACAAGGAAACAGTCAGACGGCTGTCCCAGGAAATAAAAAGAAGCTGAACGACCCCCACTTCTATTCACACCCACAATACACACACCTACTGAACGCTAGGGCTCAGAAGCACGGTGTGCAGGGCCCTCCTGTGCCGCTGGATGTAAGCCCCTGACTGCAAGGACTCCTCCTTCTACCCAACTCCCTCCTGAGACCCTGCGATTTGCAAATGCCTGTTCGCGAAAGGCCCGTGGAGATGAAAAGTCCCACCTAACCTACCAAGGATCTCTGTGTATTTAGAGAGAAGAAAAAACCCTGCCTCCGTACGATCCGATTGTGGCTCATCACCAAATCCTGTGCAGAAATAAGAAATAGAAATCACGTCTTCATGGAGAGTGGCATGGAAAATCTGAGGACATAAAACTATGACAATCACTCTGAAATGCTTCCGTATTAGACATGTATGCGCTGCGCCCGGCCCGAATCCCAACACCAATTACAGTGCATCCGTGCTGACATTTCCCTGCCTTCCCTGCAAGTGCGGTTAGCCAGCGAGACCAGGAATAACCAGCAGCAAACAGAAGCCATCCAGGAATGATCATTCACAGAGCAGACAACAGAGAGAGTTGACTGTGTTCTTAACTTCCTCATGTTGAGATCATATGAAGACTGAGCCGCTGTCTAGCAGACTGCAGGCAGCGGGGCCCCCATGATCACGCCTCCGTTAGAGCGAACTCTGTGTGTCTGGCTTTGCGATTTTTCCCGGTTATGATACTGTTTGGCCCCAGCTGCCTTGTTCAGTGCCTCTCTCCCAAAGTTTTCTCCGACGCTCACAGGAGCAATGGCGCCCATCACCCTGGTTCCGTTGTGTAAGTCATGTGCTGTGTTCACAAACCCAGGGGCACGAGGAACAATGGCGAGCAAGCCCTCCTTCTCGTTTCTAGACGTCAGACAGGACTGCTCTGCTCGGCCATCTAGCACCCCCGACAGCTCTTTAAACCTCTTGAGCCTTAAAGAAATGAGAACAGCACAGGAGGGATTCTGCACAAGGCTTCCAGAAGCCTGGGCCTTCACGCGCAGGGGTGCTGTGAGGTAGGATAGCCTGGCTACACCCTCGTGAGTGGAGACAGCCACACTGACCCCACAGGGCCAAGCCATAAGTCTGAGAGCAAAAGGACGCTGCGACTCAGACAGTCTTTCTTTAAAAGGAACATGGGGTGTGAGTGGATGAGAACATGGATTGTGAAGTGATTCGGGATCAGACACTCTGCCGTGTGGGACAGAGGACATTGTGCCAAAGAAATTAAGTGCTGGCCCTTCACACGGGGCCTGACGCAGATTCGGGGAGAATCTGAGCATCCCACCTGAGGGCCACACTTAGCCACAAGGGTTTTCTGTTGTTGCTGTTTGTTTTTTTGTTGTTACTGCTGCATTTCGCTGCCACACAAGAGAAAAGGAAATCAGTCGCCATAGAAACCACAACGTCACAATCCATCCTAACGGAATGGCTCACGTGCTTTCTTACCCCTTTGGCCGCAGCCGGTGGAGTGAGAAAGAAAAACGCTTCTCTCTTTGCCGCACTTCATCTTCTCTCTCCGCCCTTTCACCTGGGTCTCAGATGCTAAAATGCAGAAAGAGATTCCCTCCGACGGGTTAAATGTACGATCATGCCAACAGGTACATAATTCAAAGCCAAGAAGAGCTCAAGAAATAACAGGCTGTGGGGTCTTCAGGGTATTAAGAGCAGGACCCAAGCCCCCTTGACAGAGAGGAAGTCCGTGCATGGAATGTCTGCCCATCTTTGTCCGTTCGCTTGTGTTGAAAAATAATAATCATTATGGACCTTCTTTCACCAACTAGCCTTGTCTCAGCGGCTCTTTCTCTTTCTTTACTAAACACGAACCTCTGGAGAAATCGAGCCGCACTATAGAAACAACGACAGGCGTAGCTTGAGACTCTGGACCAAACAACACCTAGCCAGTTGCTTGGCCCTTTATCTGCAGAGTTCAAGAGCACCCTTGAACGTGAATCAGTTACGTAAATGCAGTTTTGGATTCTTCTAATACATACTTATGTCAAAGAAGACCAAAAACATGAGCTATTGGAGGAACACCAAGAGACTATTTCCTCCAAATGTGAGACCAAGTCATCTCTCTTTTGATCCGCTGTGAGTCTCGATGACATAAAAGCATCAGTTACAACAACCTCGGCTCCCAGTTATCCTCCACATCCACCACAGACATGGGCCGTGAACTGGCAGTAAGGGAATCGATCACAGCTCGAGTCTGGTGTGCATGTCCCATCATAAAACACAGCTCTCCTCGGCTTCCGATCAAAGGGAAATAAACTGAAAACCCCGGCTGTCACCACCCAAATATCTACTCTACACAGCTACAGTGCGTATCTGAGGAACGTGGGTACAATTCTAGAAAAGGGAAGGCAATACGCTCAAGAGCCAGATGCCCAGAAGGCAGAAGCCACTCACGTCCAACAAAAGCGTCCCCTCCGTCCGCTGCTCTGTTTCATGAGTCAAGGACACACAAGCCACAGCACCTTAGATGCGTTACCATAAACGTGTGGAGAGGTAAGAAGCGCCAGACACTGAAAAGAAAACTAACCCACAAAACACTGGAGAGGCAATATTAAGTTGATTCTGATTGTTTTCTTTTTTTGTTTTAATGTTTTTGAGAAACAGAGAGAAAACTCAAGCAAGGGAGGGGCAGAAAGAGGGAGACACAGAATCGGAAGCAGGCTCCAGGCTCTGAGCTGTCGACACAGAGCCCGACGTGGTGCTTGAACTCATGAGCTGTGAGATCATGACCTGAGCTCAAGTCAGACACTCAACCGACTGAGCTGCCCAGGAGCCTCCACTCTGATCACTGTCAACAAGGAGAGTGCAACTTCGCCAGCAATCGAATTTCACAGGCTGTGGATTGTCTTAACGCCAAGATGCTTCCTCAATTTCAAGTCATCTCTGATACTCTTCCTGGTGCTCTCAACTGCTTCCTCTTAGCCACAAACGGACATGGGGTCATTTCAGCTGCTCATGGAAACACCAGCTCAGCCGCCTATCCACCACCACAACAGAGCCCCCCGTCCCCTCTCTACACGTGGTCACCTAGTCATTCAGAACTGCTCCGGGAGAGTCGCCTCACTGGTCCAACACTGCCGACCTCTCCCGAGTCTTCATTCCCCTGTGTTGATTTCTGTGCTTAACTTGCTCACTAATCGGTTCAAGACTTTGTACGATGTGCTTCCACAGCACAGGGCTCTGCCCCAGGCACGGTCTGCTCTCTGGGACTTACATTCTAGCGAGGGGAGATGGGTCAGATGCAGAGAAAGCAAATGGAGACTGTGTGTGGGGATCAGGGCTACAATCGGAATGATGAAGAGGGGACGGACGGTGCTGGAAGGTAAGCAGACACCTGGGTGAAGTGAGGGAAGGACTCAGGGGGTCACTTTCCAGGGGACAGGGCATCACTGCAAAGGCCTGAGCAGGCCCATCTCAGGTTTGGAGGGACAGCAGGGCTCCAGGGGGTGGGAAGAGGCCAGGTTCAAAGAGCCCGCAGGGAGCTTGACCATGCAGGAGCCTGGATGTCCCCCCCTCACGGGATGAGATGCCACCTGGGGGATACAAGCAACAGAGTGACGGGATCTGAATTTTGTTTCAAAAGCATCACTCCAGGGGCAACTGGAGGACCGGTCAGTTGAGCATCTGAGTTTGGCTCAAGTCATGATCTCAGGGTCAGTGGGTTTGGGCTCCACACCAGGCTTGCTGCTGATGGTGCAGAGCCCGCTTTGGATCCTCTGTCCCCCTCTCTCCGCCCCTCCCCTGCTTGCTCTCTCCCTAAAATAAACAAATATTTTTTTTAAAATCACTGTGGCTGCTCTCTGAAGAACAGACCGCAGGGAGGCAATGGTCCTGAAATGAACACAGCGGTCCAGGAGAGAAGGAAGGCAAGCCAGTCTCGGGGGCATGGTGATGGAGCAAGAGAAAAGTGATTGGATTCGGGATAAGACTGTGACGGCAGAGCCATCAGGCTCCGTCGACAGATGGGATGGAGGTGCATAGAAAAGGATCACTCTGCACGGCAGGCCGGCGACTGCAGTCCTTGGAAGGGGCCTACTGTGGGGCTCAGCCCTGGACGGCCACGTGGAAGGGACACGAACAGCAGCCGACACTGGTACAAAGCTCCCCGATGCAGAGGGGTGGACCACTGAGCCAAGACTATTTGTGCAAAGCAGACGATTTAAATTGCCTTCTGGGAGTCCAGGATGTGGCTACGGGCAAGGCAGAGGGTGCCTGTGGTGGCCGGCCTCCAAATAAAGCCCCTGGACACGGGGCCTCGAATGAGCTCCCCTGGCAGCCGAGAGCACGTGTTGTCACAATTAAGAGCGTCCAGGGGACACTCCGGAGAGGACCCCGGAGGCTTGTGCGTGAGTCCCCACTACGTTGTTGCTGATGTTGCTTTACCCCCTTTTGGTCTAACACCCCATGAGTATATCCACATCTGAGTCTGGCAATTGGGGTGTTCACCAAACCTGGGGTCGAACCGGGGACCTGACACGGCAGAGAGAGATCAAGGGCTTCAGGGCCCACGCCAAGGCTCTGGCCTCAAGTCTCAGAGCCTTCTGCCTGCCTTCCCTCTCCTGACGATCTCTCAACGGCGTACTCGGAATTTCAAACATACCGAGATTTTGAACGTTTCTTTTTTTTTTTCCCAGTGCAATGAAAAATCTTCAGACAAGTTCTCTTCTTGAAGAGATAAAAATGGATTAAGGGTTATAGTGACATCTCAAATGCTCCTTCCTTACAATTGCAAGGCGTGCTCATGAATGAAGTCAGACGGAAAGCGTGCACGTCTGTACTCCTCCAAGGGAGAAATGCTGCACATCAATGAACTGGCAAATTGGGAAGTCCCCGCCCTAGGTGTAGGTCTCTTTGACGGAAGTGGGACTTGTCACGGAAATGTCCACATCTCCACTTTCACAGAGAAGCGGGGTCACAAATGTAGATTACAACTTATGAGCACTGTGGAAAATGGAAAGTAACAGTAATTATAGGGGGCTTATCAACGTCAGACACATGACATACTACGTGAATTACAGCTACACTCTTATTTTCACATCTCCCTTGGCCCTCTTATTAAAATTTAGCTGAATTTCTCCAAATCCATGCATTGGATACTTAGTGAAATTGAAAACTTAAATGGAACAGAATGGGGTGCCTGGGTGGCTCAGTCGGTTAGGTGTCTGACTTTGGCTAAGGTTAACGATCTCACAGTTCATGGGTTCGGGCCCCCTGTCGGGCTCTGTGCTGACAGCTCAGAGCCTGGAGCCTGCTTTGGATTCTGTGTCTCCCTCCCTCTCTCTGCGCTTTCCCTGCTCACACTCTCTCTCTCAAAAATAAACAAACACTGAAAAAAATTTTTTAATAAAAGTTTCTTTAAAAACGGTACAGAAAGCCCTGTCCATTTTCTTCTATTGTCACCACTCAGACAGTGTGACTTGTCATAAGTCAATCAAATGATGGCTTGGAAAGTTTCCATAATAAGTGAAACAGAAAGCCTCGAGGCACCGTTCCGACACGCAGGGCAATCGCCTCCACAAATCAGCAGCCATACATGGATTGTTTTAGCAAATCTATTAAGTCTTTCAATAATGGGTCTGACTTTCAGGGGAAAAAATGCTTTTCATTATTTATTTTTCAATAGAATGCATTTTTATCCCTTTCCCTTTGGTACCCAATTCATTAGTTAATTAGATGAATATACATTTTTGAAGATCATCTGCATTTTCTACATAAGGGAAACCAGAATCCCCACTAAAATATGGTCCCCAAAAGCCATTCCACATGTTCCCTCAAATAAAGGGTAAATAACAGCAGAAATAGTAATTTTATGTGCTTGTTTTTCATGATGTTGCTGTGCATAGGGATGTTCGCACCAGACGGGGAAATCTGTACATGAGCAGCGGCGGAACACACTTACAGACATAGACACACAGATCCCAAAGCACGGATGGGAATGCACCCCAGAGGGACAGTCTCCACCGCATGATGAGATTCATTCCATCCAAACACCCATTTCGTCTCAAGTGTGACAATGGTAACGAACAAAGAACTGCTTTGAAATACTGCTCGTTTCCAGCCACTAAATGTGAATTGCTTTGCCTCCTGTCTCGTAACAGCTGAACACTACGGCAATTTCCCTCAACAACCTGCATGTAGGAGGACTCGTGACTGAGTCCAAACATGTATACCTTTTGCCATAATGAAAATAGAAGTGAGTCCGCCTACTGAGAAAGTGATGGTCAAACGGTGATAACAGAGGGAAAAATACAGAGAAGATCTCTTTTTGCACGAACGGGAGAATATTGCTCACCAAAACTTCCAAAAACTTGAGAAAGACAAAAAAAAATAATCCCTCCTGTTTTTGTGAAGGTGAAGCAACCATTAAGACAGTCTGGGGGTGCCTGGGGGGCTCAGTCGGTTGAGCGTCTGGCTTTGGCTCAGGTCATGATCTCATGGTTCGTGGGTTCAAGCCCCACGTCGGGCTCTGTGCTGATAGCTCAGAGCCTGGAACCTGCTTCAGATTCTGTGTCTCCCTCTCTCTCTGCCCCTCCCTCACTCGTGCTCTGTCTCTCGCTGTCACAAAAATAAATAAACTATATTTAAAAAATTAAAAAAAAAAAGACCGTCTGAACCTCACCCTGAGCCTCACGAAAGTTCCCTGGGCTCCGTTACCCCCGTGTAAGTCCAAAGGAGCTTTGATAGGATTTTTAAAGTACTGTGCACACGTGGAATGTGGCCGCTCTGGGTTGAACCGTGTCCCCTACCAGTTCCCATGCACCCAGAACCTGGGAACGTGACCTTCCTTTGAAACACAGTCTCTGCAGTCAGACTAAGCAGAGGACACACCGAATCAGCATGGGCCCGGATCCAGGGGTGGCGTCCCACGAGGCAGAGGGAGATTAGGACAGAGGGGCCCGTGTGAACGTGGAAGCAGAGGATGAGATTAGGATGTCACAACCCAAGAGACACCAGGACTGCAAGCAATCACCACAGCCAGGGCTCACCCGCGGGACGGGCTGGCCCTCAGACCCTTGGACCTTGCCGATGCCTTGATCTTTGTGTCTAGCCTCCAAAGCCGTGAGAGATTAACATTCTGCTGTTTGTAGCCACACACTTTGTGGTAACTTATTCCAACACCCCCTTAGAAAACGAATATGGCGGTTGTTCTCATGATGCCAAAACTAAACGTATAAATATCCACTCTCTGCAAAGCTGGGATAGGAAAGTAGCACTGCCCACTTCTCTTCCCTCGGACCGAAATAAGAGGAAACATTCATACAAGTGCCTCATGAGTTTTAAAAACAATTTTCGGGGTGCCTGGCTACCTCAGTCAGTCAACCATCCAACTCTTGGTCTCAGCTCAGGTCATGGTCTCACAGTTCATGGGTTCGAGCCCTGCATGGGGCTCCGTGCTGACAGCTCAGAGTCTGGAGCTGCTTCAGATTCTGTGTCTCCCTCTCTCTCTGCCCCTCCCCTGCTCATGTTGTCTGTCTGTCTGTCTCTCTCTCTCCCTCCCTCTCCCTCTCTCTCTCTCAAAAATAAATAAATAAACATTAAAAAATTAAAGAAAAAAATCCCCAAATTAAAGGCCTGAGGTCCAGACATCGGAGGCAGCCCGCATTCTGGAAGAAAACAGAAGCCCACCGAGGCATCCCACGGTGAAACTGCAGAGGAGTGCAGGAAAACAGAAGCTTCCAGAGAAGGGAGGGAGCAAATGGAGCAAGACCTCCAGCTTCCTGAGCAAGCTGATGGCGAGGAACCTCGAATCCTCTACCCACACTCCCGTCGGTGAAGCGGGAGGGCAGAAGGAGACGTCCGTGCTCACTGAGGGGACACGTCCTGTCGCTGCTGTCGTGGCCACGGCTGACCGTGCCCCATCGGCCTCCGGCGTCTGAGGAGAGGACGTCAGAGCCACACCAAGGCTGCTGCCGGCATCTGGCTCGGGCTGACCGTCCATGACCCACGTCCCCAGTCCCTGCTCTAGGCCAGCTGCCTGGAGCCTGTGAGAACATTCCGCTCATTCCCTAGGAAAGGAGGGTTTGGGCTTCTTCCTGGGACAGCAGCGAGCTGCGAAGTCAGACACCATAAGCCCAATGGTTCCCCTCCACGTTTCTAAGGGCGTCCGGTGCCCGAAGGTCACGCTACAGCCCCGGCAGATGACCCGGGCATGAGAAACCTAACTCTCTGACAATCGGCTCGTGACCCTGCGGACTCGACCGTCTTGTACATGAAGGAAAAGCGAGGCCGGCATATTAGCCAGACACCGCCGGCCCTGTTACCCTGGGAAAGGGTGTCTCTAAAACAAGCAGGTTCAGCCCTGCTTCTGACTTTGTCAGAGGCAGACTATGGGACAGCGAGGAAGACATACAGAGGCTGTAACACGACAAAGAGAAAGTGAGGAAATGATCCCACAAACCGAGGCAGAGCCTGGAGGGGGAATGGGGGGCGCATGCAGAGGGCTCCCGGTGACCTCCCGCTCCAGAGGGGAGGTGCGGAGTCCGAGCTCACCCCTGGCTCTCTGAGCTCCTCATACACGTATAATATACTTCAAAACAAAATCTAGGTTTCCAAGGGCGAGGGACACGACCCAATAGATACACTGAAAATACCACCAAGGCCCACGTGAAGGCATCGCCTGCCCAGGTCCACAGAGGGCCGCAAAGAGGCGTGGGGCCAGAAAGGAAAAGGAAACGCTGTCTTTGTTTACTGTTATTAACTTTCCTGGGGGGAATGTTATGAGGAAAGCAAGAAAGTAAGGAAAGAAGGAAGCAAGGGAGGGAGGAAGATAGAGGTGAGGAAAGAAGGATTTATTTGACCAGTTAGCAAAAAGAAAGAAAGAAAGAAAGGAAAAAAGCCCAAGATATTGTTTCATTGCCAATGATCACTACTGCTAACAACCTATTCTTTTCGTAAAAAAATTATTTACTTATTTGAAAGAAGAGAGAGCAAGCAGGGGAGGGGCAGAGAGAATCCCAAGCAGGCTCCATGCTGTCAGCACAGAGCCCGGCTCAGGGCTTGAACTCACAAACCACAATATTATGACCTGAGCCGAACTCAAGAGTCCGGTGCTCAACTGACTGAGCCCCCCCCTCCCCGGGGCACCCCGCTGACATCCTGTTCTATTTACACCGTTCCTCTGGTTCAACACGCTTAACAGTCATCGCTCAATGAAACTCCGGAACATGATTTCATCACTGTTTCAAAAGCGGACAAACAAGGCAAAGTGCGGACGGAGAAGGCACACACCACCCGCCAGGCCGGGTTAAAACTCCGAGTGAGGACTTGGGTGTGCGTGAAATCCAGGAAGCTGATGCCCCCATCCGGGCCCTAAACGCCTCCTGCCCGTGGTACCTAAACCCCCGTATCTCATTTCCCCACACGGGATGCGCGGGGCCCTGCAGACAGGTCCCCCCTCGGGACTGGGAAGCCAGCTTCTGCCAGCCGGCTGCGACCATGCTTAAGGCCGCTCCAGACTCAGGGTCCGGGTGACAGAGCCTGTGAAGCCCTCCTCTGGCCCGACCGGGTCAGCCCGGCCCACAGCTTCCTCTTCTCCTTCACGGACGTGTTGGGCACAATTTTAAAGGGTGAAGAAGGTGGCGATCTTTCCAGCTGTGATGTGTGTCCTCCCCTTTATGAGGCCTGGCGCCCAACAGATTTCTTGGGGCATCCGGAAAACTGAACCATCAAGGAGCATCATGCAAATATGCAAACTAGGCTGGCCACGCACTCTTCGGTTCCTTCCATAAAGGGCGAAGGAGGTGTTGTGACCCTAACATAACCCGTTGTGGAGAAAACCAGCGAAGCCACAGAATTCCCAAGAGGATTACGTAAGACGAGAATTTGCGGAGACCACAAAGCAAAGCCAAAGCGCGCAGATACACATTGTGAACATTTCACATGGAAAGCGGCTGAGCTTTGCAAGACTGGCTTTCTCCACGGCGGTGAGCGATTTGACGTTAAGAAACCTTTCCCTCCGGAACTTGTGTGGCTTTAGAAAGAATAAACCGGTCACTATGGACCGACGTCTTCTTACCTTAAACACTTCCATCGGCAGAGGAGACTTTCCGGCATCAATAACGGATTTTTCCAGAACACACCTCCACTCAGAGGCCATCTTCAAAGGATAGATTTCTGTATCAACAGCAAACCACAGAAGCGTGTAAGGACTCACATAGTCTACTGGGTGGTTCTTACTTCCCAGGTTTCCAGAGTCACTGGTACACCCAGCAACCGTGAGAATTCACACCCTGCTCCCAGAAAAGGCCACCTGCTAAGGGAATTTTCTGGCGTTAAAGAGCAACATGAGACTCTGCTATCAGAAATGAAGAATAAACCTTATAGGGCCCTTCAGGGAACATGCATGTGCATTCCGTGAGCGATTCAATGGCATGAGTCACATCAGCATCATCGTCAATCATTTGTGCCCCAAATCCCATGTATCACCTGGGAAGTCATATCCACTGATGAAGAACTTAGGATCGGATACATTCCTAAACCAGATACGATGCTTCTCTGGCATTTTCAGTTATTACAGCACATTTTTCACTAAATCTTTAAGCGCTCCTTATGCTAAAAATAGCCCATGTGAGCCAGAAAATTATTAAAAGGTAAATTAAATTTACCAACCAAGTTTCATATTTACACTTGAAACGTTGCTAACACACCGCATGTTGCCCATATTTTTCCCCCAGGGGGTGGGGGCGGGATACCGAGGGATTTACGAATGGAGGTTACTCTGGCTGAATGCAAAACGGAGAGAAAAAAATTTGTCGAGCTCTGTTTTCACCAATTGCTGAAGCTGCAGAGGAATTTTATGATCTGATCTCCACGGATTTAAGACCTTATCAAAATAGGATTTGCAGAAGCACTCACTTGAAGGAGATATGTTTATACCGTCCCTATATCAACCCAGGCTACTCAGACAGACAGTTAGGGCATGAATATGAATTTAAGCACAGTTAAAAGGCAACATTAAACCTTTGGGGCTATATTTTTAATTTCTTGCGTGTCTACTTTTCAGCACACAGCCATATATTTCGACACCCACAGCTTCTGACCTCACCTTGAGCCTGAGCTCCTGTGTTTTGGCAATTTATCGAGTCTTATGAGAGGGGCAAGATGCTGCCAGAAGCAGTCAAGTTATCCATGGTCAGCCCACTGTGGCTCATTGTCAGTGACGCAAAGTCACGTGAAGGGTTATTAGTGACCAGACAGGCTCCACTGTGTGTACTGTGTACAATCCTTCCTAACATTCTATTTACACTCTTCTATGTCAGGGGAATTTCCCCCCCCCCCAATTTGGCATTTCTATATCAGAACACAAATAGAAAGTGGTTCTTCTTCACAATATCTGACGTATTTGGGAGGGACCCAGTGGGCTCCCAGAAAATGAACGAACGGTCCCTCCAACATCCACAGGCAAGGAGGGGGTACTGAGGGAGAAGTCGCTGGTCACAGGGTCCCACAAAGGAAGGACCAGCTCACAGCCTTGTCCATTGCCCCGTGGGGAGGAGGGGGCTCCCCTGAAACACCAGCAGTTCAGCTCAGGGCACTGCAGCAACGCCTCGGTGGGAGGGAGGCAACGGCTCAAGGAAGCTGAGCCAGAAGACACCAAGTGCAGCAGCTCAAGACCCTCAGGAGGGAAAGGACACTCAAGAGCCTTGATTTCCTGGTTAAGGCAGGAAAAATTCACCATCTCGGGGATCTGGAAGCTGGTCAGCAGAGAGTCCAACCCCGGCATGGTCATAAAAAGAGAGCCAAGTCATGAAAAAGGACAGTGATTGTCAAAGACAAGACACACAAGGTGAGAAAAGGCCAGAGAAGGTCCACCGTGTTGGTGCCTGACCACCCCCCCCAGGCTGGGGAGCCCCAGAGACAGACAGGAGGGGAAGAGAAGAGTGGGTCACAACAACTAGGCAAGACCAGAGCAAAAGCCCCACCCGCCAGGGCTGGACCCGGACTGCCAGCACGGAGCAAGGGGGTGTACAGACCCCAGCAGGGATGCCCTACCGCCCTTCGCTGCACGGGCAGGCGGCCACACGGACTGGCGGGGCGCCACCACGCCCACCACGCCCACCACGCCCACCACGCCCCCTCCAAGGGCAGAGCCCTCAGTCTTCTAGATGTAATCTCTCTCCCACCAAACAGAAGCCCGATGACGCTACGCTTTCAATGCTGGTGTCCTCACCAAAGTCGTGTTGGCATCCTCCTCCCAGAGTGACGGTTAGGAGGTGGGGCCTTGGGGAGGTCACAAGGGGGTCCCCCCCATGAATGGAATTTGTGCCCTTATCAGAGAGACTCCAGAGAGCCCCCTGGCCGCTCCCACCACGTGAGGACGCCGCAAGAGGACAGCTGCCTGTGACCCAGGAAGTAGACGCCAAACCTGGGGGCGCCCGATTCTCAGACCGGCAGCTGCCAGAACTGGGACAAATAAATGCCCAGTCTGTGGTGTTCATTCTCCTAGAGCAGCCCGAATGGACGAAGAGACCCAGGTTCCGTGCGACTTGTGTCTCTGTCCTACAACCTTGGGAGTCTCAGTCTTCTTTCTGAGGAGATTAGGCCCTAATATGGAATTGAACCCCATGGCAGGGCACACGTCTCTTAAAAGGTGAAAATCAAATGCAGTTGTTTCCAGAATGCTCAACCACCTGCAAAAGCTAAACACCTAATGGTTTCAATAAACAGAGAACAATCCTCTGTGTGTGTGTTTCATTAGGACAGAGGCGCTTGGTTACGCTGGCAGGTTTATGGACAATAAATAGCACCATTAAAAGGACATAAACCATTTTCTTAAAATGATTGTGTTGCAGATAATTTAATAGAGTGTATCGTGTCGATTTCTGTTTGCAGGGAAGTAATAAGCAATTAAAATCTGGCCTGACCCATCTTTAACTAGAAGCCGATGTGGACTCTGAGCAAGTGGACTCTCTTGCAAGGTGAGAAAACAGGAGGGGAGCAGAAGATCCCCAGCTTGCAGCCTCCGACTAAAGGAAAGCCTAGGGAGGCGAACCCCCTTTTCATGCTCCCTGCAACCTCCACGCCTTCCTTGTCTCACCCGTGAGCAAAGGCTGGTCTATGCTTGTTTATGGACTCTGGGAAGCCTACAGACTGAACGTTGGCGTCGCCCCAAAATTAGTATGTTGAAGCTCTAAACTCCATGGGATGGTGTTTGGAGGTGGAGCCTTTAGGAGGTAATGGGGTTAGATGAGGTCATGACGGTGGGGTCCCCATGATGGGATTAGCCTGCGACTCTGTCTCTCTCTCTTTCCATGTGCACGTAAAGAAGAGAGAATCCACAGATGAGGAAAGGGGCTCTCCCCAGAACTCAACCCTACCAACACCCACATCTTGGACTTGCATCCTCCGAAATCATGAGAAGATCTTATGTGCCATTTAAGCTCCCCACTCATATTGTATGGCCACCTGAGCAAACTAATACAGAAAGTGACAACTGTCTTTGGACTAAGAATAGTTCAGAAACCTCCTAACTAAGGAAGAGAAAGAAAAAAACGGTTGCCATTAAGATTGTGAAGGCAAAACAAAATAAGACAAAAAAACAGAAAAATATTGAGAGAGAGAGAGAGAGAGAGAGAGAGAGAGAGAGAGAGAGAGAGAGAGAGAGATGCAAAAGCCCTCGGAAAGTTTCTTGTCCTTAGTTTCTGCAACAGCACATAAGACTCTCCCTTGTGCTCTGAACATCCAGAAACATGAAAGCAGGCGGGGGCCTCCAAGCGACCCCTGGCCTCAAGGACCTTCTCCAATTTCCCAGAAAACCAACCAGAACCATAAAACCCTGATCACAGACTGAATACCTAGAAAACGCCCAACACTCTCCTTATCTTGTTAACACTCCGCAACACAGGAAATGCACCTTTGCCCCCACTGGACAGAGGAGGAAAGCAGAGGGCTGCCCGGGGCTCTGTAGCGAGGGACGGAGTGCAGCTAACTCAGGCCCTGGCTCCAAGTCCACGTTCTTCCAACTCTTCCAGCCTCCTCGCGCTCGAGCCACATGTGAACTCTTCTAGACAAACAAAAATCACCCCACAGACCATGTTCCCGCACATGGAGAAGGTCTTGGGGCCATGTCGGGTGCTCAACAACAGAGCGCATCAACGAAGAGCATCTCTGCTTGACCTGACCCTGTTTTCAAAAGCTTCCCTCGCTCCATAGGGGCAAAGAGGGCAGCACAGCCCTTGCCATTTTGAGGGTGTCTTCACTCTAAGTCTCCCCCCCAGAATGGCTTCCAAATCCCCAACAATTATTTGGCTCCTGGAAGGTGGACTTGGCTGGCTCCCTCGCTCCCTAAGACACGCCCCCCTTCTTATTCAGTCAGTTCACTGGATGACGACTCACTGAGCACCCACAAGGTGCCAGGCACCGTCCCAGGCTCCGGGGACACCAGGGGACACCGCAGAGATTCAGACGCAAGTGTCCGGTTAGGGTGTCACTGAAATCCTCTCACAACAGGACTGTCAGAACAAAGCGAGGGGACAGCCAGGGCCACACCTGGAAGAATGGCACCCCGAGGACGGGCCCCCCCTGGAACCCGGGGGACGCTGAGGTGTGGGGGACCACGCAAGGAGCACAGTGTCAGGGCTGCGTGGCCGGAGAAAGGGTGCGGGCCTGATGGCAGACTGCCTCCCACTCAGCACAGAAGGAAGGTTCCGGCCACCAGGACCCCCGGTCCCCTCCTGATACGGCCTGCACCACCAAAGATTTCAGGGAGTGGCTGCCCTCGTCCTCGGTCACCTGGCATCTCACCCTTTTCCGCTCCCTCGCCCAGTCTTCACCAGACCTGGATTCGACCTGCTCCGTCGGCACCCACAAGCCCCCGGACGGCCCTGGGTATGACACGGGTGCCTCTGTCCCCTCTCTCTGTCCTCCCCGCCCCGACTTTTTTCCTCCAGTTCCAGCCAGAGATGGAAATGGGCAGTGACCGTAGCGTTCCCTCTGCCGGACGGTGCACAAGCAGCCCCTTTTCCTAGAGTTTTTGAAAACCATCTAGCCACTGTCTGTTCTTTATTTCTACCTTGCACTGAAAGGTGGAAAAATCTCATGCCTTTAACAAGCAGAAAGAATAAGTAAAGCTGAAGGACGAGCTATGTTTGGGGTTAGTGATGGTGGCGTTAGTGGGGACACAGCCAGGCAGGCATGGAGGGCGGAGGTCCCTGGGGCTTCCTCCCAGGGCAGCCTTGGCATCTCTCCTCTCCCCTCCGCCCCACACCTCCAAATCCCCCTCCCACCACTGAACACTCCACACTTTGCTTCTAGCTAAGGGTGTTAGGGAATAAGCACAATAGCTAATATTTTTATGCAAGTCTGAGATTTTATTCCCACCTATATTTCCGTTAAGGAAAGAGCACTGCTATGTAAGTTTTAAGTCAGTCTGGGTCTTGAAATCAATTTACACGAACCCAAAGTACTGGGTTCGGCACGCATGTGTAAAACACGGGGCCCTAGGTTTAACGTGGCATTATCTACAACAGCCCGAGGGAGGCAGCCCGAGTGTCCATCAACGGGCAAATGGATAAAGAAGATGTGGTGTATATACACACAATGGGCTATCACTCAGCCATAAAAAGGAATGAAATCTTGCCATCTGCAACAACATGGAGCTAGAGAGTATGATGTAAGTGAAATAAGCCAGTCAGAAGAAGACAAATACCGCACGATCTCAGTCAAATATGGAATTTAAGATACAAAACAAATCAGCGAAGGGGGTGGGGGAAAGAGAGAGAGAGAGAGAGAGAGAGAGAGAGAGAGAGAGAGAGAGAGAGGGAAACCAATGAACAGACTGTTAAGTCTAGAGAACAAACTGATGGTCACCAGAGGGGAGGCGGGTGGGGGGCGGATGGAACAGGTGATGGGGTGAGGAGCGCACCTGCCGTGAGGAGCACCGGGCAACATAAGGAATGTTGAATCACCAACTGTACACCTGAAGCTACTACTACACTGTTGCTAACTAACTGGAATTTAAGTAAAAACTTTAAAAAATAATAAAACACGGATAATAAAATAATCGCCACCTCACGTGTTGTTCTGCCTAATGAGGCAACGGAACCCAGATTCCATCCTGTAAACCACTGCATCTGAAGAACAAAAAGTCACACTTGGAGTGTCCTTTTGCCTCTTATTCTCCTCTCCCCACACACAACCTCTCTTGCCAACAATTTAATTGGTGAGAAAATAGCTTCTTAACGATGAATTCCTTCTCCAAGTTTTTTAAGGACACCCATGAACTCTTGCGTGGAATGGACAACTCGTGTCCAGAAATTTACTAAGACCAATAAACAAAATTTATTCTTATCTTATAAAGACATTAAAGTATCTGAGGGGGGGAGGAGAGAGAGAGAGAGAGCGCTCCTCTGCAACTATTTCCTAAGTTTCTGTGGTGACACTTTTCATTATTCTTGCTTTGAGTATGAGTCCCCAGACTTCACGGCCAAGGAGCACTGCACAGAACCTAAGGAACGATCCTTTGCCTTGCTACAAATGTTCACACTGGCAAATATAGGGATCTCCTAAAATTTATAAAGCAATTAGACACGAAGCTAAGATTTACACACCCAACTTCCCACACAAAGTAAATTTCTCCTGCCAGGTTATGAATCCCAAGGCAAATGTGAGCTTAGATCTTGTCTCAACACTGACAGCCCCTTTGTCTGTCAGCATGGAGTCCAAAATTACTCAATATATAACTGGATTTCTTGGCTGCTTCTCAAAACGTTGACAACAAGAATACTAATAAAATACTATGTTATGTGTCTATATGCCTGTCAAACTCAACATAAATGCAAATACACGACATACAGAATCTAGGACTTCTTTATTTTTCTCCCCAATTAAAGCCCTTGGATGACAGAAAGGAGAGACATTAACTCTTTGGCTTCACGTACTCAGGATGAGCACTGGCATCGAAAAAAGATCTCTGGCAATTTTAATAAAAGATTTAGTTCCTTGCTCCCAATATACCTGGTGAAATGGACTTGGATGAAAAACAGCAATTTCTGGAAGACACTAATATTTCTAATTTGCCATCTTTAATTCCATAAGGATCCAACATTTTTTTGTTCTGAGGATACCCATTTAAAAAATTGGTAAGGCCAGTATGGGCAAGCAAGGGACACAGGAAGAAATGGGGGGTAGGGGCCTGGGCAGCACATCGCCCTTCCAAGCTAGGTGACCTTGGACAAGTAGCTTAATCTCAGTCTCAGACTTTCTCTGCTGGAAATGGAAATATTCACACCAAACATGCAGCACTTTGTTTGTAATCAAAACAAACAGCACAGCAGAGGTAAAATCACCTGGCACATAGTAAACATTCCAGAATGGTTAGTTTGTGAACAGTGAGATTTTCACCCAGTTAGGTATGTCAGGAAGAATAATGCACTGTTCTATCCAATTATGTCTGTGGAAAGTCATTTGACAGTGCCTTTGAAGCTAATTAATACCCATGATGTGCTGGGAAAAAACATATGACGATTTTCTCTTTGCCATTTCCAGGTCAGGATAGATTATATAATGATAAGCATTTGGTTTAGATATTCAGATGGATAGATGGATGGGTGGATGGATGGATGGATGGACGGATGGATGGGTGGATGGATGGGAAATGAGTCGGAGGTTGGGAGGGTGAACAGATGGGTGAGTGGATGGACAGGTAGGTGAGTGGATGGACAGGTAGATGGACCGATGGTGGGAGGGATGTGGATGAGGCAAGGTATGGATGAACAGAGATAAATGAATAAATGAATGGATGAGAGGGTGAGTGGATGAGTGGGTAGGCAGGCGGATGAATGGATGGAGGATGTATGGACAGATAGAGATTTGGGAAACTACTTCCAAGACCATCAACATTCCTAAAGCAAATGAGAGAATATGACCAAGCCCCAATCCACGGTGTCTTTCACCTGTGAACCAGGAATTCCAAAGGAACTAGATTAACTTGACCACAGCCTCCACTGCTTTCTCCTTTTAGAACATTATTACCTGAGGTCTTGAGTTCTATCCTCTATACAAGGCATCCTGAAGTTAAAAGGCTCAATATTCACTTACACGTATGTAAGAGATACCACAGAACTAAACAAACTCTCCAGAGACACATCCAGCCAGGTAAGTATCACACCTTTTTCCAAAATACATCACAGCAGCCAAGCCCCGGAGCTTACCTGAAGGTGGGTCCATTCTGTATTTATTCTCTTGACACCAACCAACTGGTCGAAGTCTGTAATCCAAGTAAAACAACCACTGGTCATAGGATTCAGTGTCCTCCAATCCCACATAGCGAAGGCGTAATCTTCCTCCAACATTTTCAATCACACTAACTATCCAGTACTGAAAAGGGTTCTGAGAATCCTGAAGTTCTATTAAGGAATCAACTGTAATGAGGTCTATAGGGCCTTTCCCTCGCAGAGGCTGTTTAAACAGAAGCAAAACTCCTTATTTTAAACTTTATTTTAACGTTCTCATGGAAACAGATGACAGCAGAAGATAATATTTTCTCACACCATCATCCAAGCTACTGGCAAACAGTCTGGTGTCTCCCTCCGCCCCCAGCACCCACGGCCCCACCCCTGCACACATCCCTCCACACACGCGTCCATTCCACCCAGCCCTCTGCCCAACGAGACTCACACGTAAATGGAACATAACAGTTTGCGCTCAGTTCTCACCAAACAAATCACCCTTCCCAGCTAAAACTGGGTTTGTTAGAAAGAAGCATGCTCTTAAAGAGACTTGCACCAAATTTGCCTCGAGCTAGAAAATATGTGGTAGCAAAATGTCTACTTTTCCCACAGACAGATATACCCGCTATGGGGCTCACGTTATACTGTGACTCAATAGACATTTATGTTCAAAGAGTTACCACTCAAATGATGAAGATGTTCTCATACTTGAGTGAGTATGTGTAGATGGCATGTTTATTACACATTTCATGATCGGCTACATTCGCCAATTAACGTAAAGTTCTTGCTACCCTTGACCCGATAGTTACTTTAGAGACCATATAGAATTACTGCCCCATCTAAACAACCCTCTCAACATCAATTAGCACATGAAAAGTGTGTTTGTTTGGTCAGCCTTGTGGGCAAATACGTTAAAAAAAAAAACAACAACAATGAACAGAGAAAAACTATTTGTCCTTATGAAAGGGTGAAGAACCATCATTTTGATTTGTTAACCAAACAATTAAATTGAGAGCCATTAAGATAAGCAAATACATCAGGCAAAATCTTCACAGAACAAAACCAGTAACTATATATTAGACAGCAGTGCTCCAAAAGTCAATGTCATTTACGAGAGCAGGGAAATTTACAGTTAACATTGAGAGAGTAATGATGGCGTCAAAAACCCACACCGTATTCCTTGCTTTTTACTATGTGGTTCCCGTTTGTTGGGGGGGCATTTTTCACACATATTTGGTAACCCAATAATTACTTTTGACAGCCCACTGATCCTTCTATTCCGTTATAGATGGTAAATATTTAAATGCCTTAGCACGAAATTTTTGTCAAAGGAACCATCAGGATTGCAGATTAAACCATTTTTTTTCAGTACCTTAAAAATACCTTAACCATGTTGAAATATGATCAGCCAATTCTCTTGTTTTCCTAAGGGGAAGCTCACTCAATGATTCTGTAACACCTGTGCGTTATTCTCATAAGGTTTTGCATCCTGATGGAGCAGTTAACGGAACCACTGATCAGGATACCCCAAGACTGCACGAGAGACGTGTATGCTTCCTGGTCACCTCCATAAGGCCAGTTATTCTACAGGACTTTCCTTATTTTCACTAATATAGGATGGAGGCTTTAGTGTATAGGATAGTGGAAAGACATCCTAATATTGTCACCGAAGGATGTGGAGCAAATTCTCCACTTGTTGACTGTGGCACAGGTGAACAGTCTTGAGTGCCTAAGATTAACCGAAGCAATTCATGAAACAAACAGGAAGTGAGGCCATTTGGGCAGAGATGGCTACACACATGCATGCACCTGCCGAAGGATATATGCAAAGGCGCTCATGTGACGTGATGCTTCAGACACAGAATAGCTGAGTAACAGTAATACATACACCTTCCAGGAGGCTGGCGGGTGCCGTCCGGGAGCCAGTCAGATCCCGAATGAGGAACTCAGTCCAGTCTGTGTACTTCTCTTTGATTGCTGGCAAGACAAAAGAAGAAAACAAAACACACTTCAACACAGCAGGGGAGTGTCCGCGAAGCGTAAAATCCAGCGCATCCCTGTACATTCGGGTTGTTTTTGACACTTTCTTGAATTTAGCACCAGGCTTCAGTTCTAAAATGGAGACAAGAGATCTGCCAACAGCGGGTGACTTCACGCCTTCTGCGTGCCTCGGTTTTTTGCTGGTGAAAAGAATACGGGGCCCTATTGTCTCAGCATCTATTCAAAAACTTCTGTGGGCAAAACGAAGATACCGTCAAGCACAAAATTCGGGAAGTTCCGAGAAGAAAGAGCTCCAGTGGGGCAGAAGAGTCAGGTGGAAAACGGCAGCATGCTCTGAATGACATGGAAGGTTTTTACAGAAGAGGAAGAGGGGATCTGGGGAGGCACAGGGAGGAGATGTGGAGGAAGGCTGCGTCCCATCCGGGCATGGACACTGGCGACCTGCGCCCAGCGGCCGCCCGGAAAACCAGCACACACACTGAACAAACAGGAAGTCCCTGTATAAAATGAATCTGAAAATCGCATAAAGGCTTGAAAGGAAACAAAAGATGCTGATGGCAGAGAAGCCCAAGGAGAAGCTAGTGCAGGTCTTTACCAAAGTGACGTGTCTCAAGCAGCGGGGACCACACTGAGAACACGGAAGGGCACAGTGAAGACATCTTTGAATGAAGGAATGGCAGACGCTGGAGGCCAACGATCTCCAAGGGCTTAGAGCCTGAGACTTGAGAAGCAGGTAACTCCTGACATGTCTCCCAAATTACAGATGTCCGAAGGCTTCACCAGGTCACATCCACACCCAGGAGAGCCCTGGACCTTCCCGGGGCATCATAGGATTTGCAAACTCAGCAACAGAGGGGCAGCAAGCCTCGGGTCCCCATGCACCCACTCTGGGGAGCACGTGGAGAGCCAGCCGGCCCAGGAGCTCTTCCTACGACACATCCGCTACTTAGCTTTTTGAGTGGTCTGTGTTCTGCAAAGGCATGAGGCCACCGTTTCTTGTTCAAACCCAACGGAAGACTCATCACAGAAGGTGACGAGGACACAGTGCTGTGCAGGGAAAAGGTGAGTCGAGGCACGAGGTGGGATCTGGACTCCATGGTGGGCTCTGCCATCGCTGGCTGTAACTTTGAGTAATTTACCCAATTTATCTCTTACTCCTTCCTCATCTGTATAACGGTGCTAACATTTCTGCTCATGGGATGTGATGAGGAGTGAAGGAGATTCATAAGTCAATAAAATATAACCCCACCAGGCACGTACCAGGCAACTAATAAATACCAGCTCTTGTGCTGTTATAAGTACATATGAAATTACTACACCCTCTCACCAGATACGCACTGTTCGTCCCAACAATTCCAGATCGAAACTATGAAATGCTCTGCACAGCTGCCAGCAGGTGGGGGACAATGGAGCACCTGTCACTTCAGTCTCTAACCTGTGTCTCAGTCAAGATCCTCACCTGCGCCCAGTCATGATTATCAAGGTGGATAATGCAGGCAAAATAAACTGGATCTGGACAAGGCTAAAAAGTCAGCTTGTGGCCATACAATGTCCTGACCCTGGCCCTGCCTAACCACCAGCAACTCACTCCTTCATCCGCTTTTACTACTAGACGTTTTTCTCACATGAAACACTGTCTTCCTTATTTTACACACACACATTCATAAAGAAATGCATCCATGTGGTGCAGAAAGAGTTACTGTGTTCTTCTCCATCATTAGAAGGTGCAATGATCAGGGTGCCCGGGTGGCAGGTCAGAGTCCGCTTAAACTCAAGCATGCAGATGCCCATCTTACTAGGAAACTTTCCGTGAGATCCCGTGATTCTCAAAGCATTTGCCTATGGAGGGGTCGGTAACCTAACTTGTAGGCACAATAAGAGATAATACGCAAATGGCCATCTGAACAAACGTTTCAAGATTAGGACCATATACAACTGCACGCAGTAAAGATGTATTTCATAATTCCTTATGAAAGAATGACAATCAGCGTAGTTGAGTGAAAAAGAGTCCTGTACTTGACAGAATTTACGTCCATATCCACTATGAGAAGGAAGTTCAGTTTCTTTTTTCATTTAAGGGTTGGTTCTGACATGCACACAATTAAAGTTAACATTTAAGTTAAAATTGTTTAAATATACCATCGCCTGATGAAGACACCATGCGATGCTGAAATTTAAGGGGGCTGAGTTGCAGCCAGAGAAGATTAGAGATGGCTCTGAAATTTACACCTGGTGAGCCCTCCATTGCAGAGGCCCTGGAACGATCCATTAATGTCTCTACACTAGGCTCTGAAGCCATCTTTTATGCGCAAGCCACGGAATATCTGGACAAATTACTCTCCGTGAAAAATGTTATCTCAGCTGTAAAGACACAATGACAATCTTTTATTAAAAAGCGGAAAGGAAACAGTTCTCAGGAATATTGTTACTTTTCAAAGAAAAACCATTATGGTCAACATTTAGTTCTCAAAATTCCAAGTGCTCAGATGGAAAATCTATTACAGAAAATACTGCCATGTATAAAAACACTAAGTAAACCGAGGCTACAATTCTCCGTCAATAGACTTACTTTAAGTAAATGTCAAGTCAGTTAAACTCTAGTACAATAAAAATGGCCCAGACATTCCTTAGAATTCACTGCAATAGAAATCGATCTGTTTTTTCCATGTGTCCATATAAGTTTCTAATTAGAAATTTTAAGACTGTAAGTTTTCATTTACTACAGAACATCTCTCTTCGAAGACTCAAAATCAACTAGTGTGGATGTAAGAACAATCTTTCTCAACTGGAATAACCAATTCCTTGCCCCATGGTCATGACCTTTTCCTTCTGATCAAATATACATTAAATTTCAAATTTCAGAAAACAAGCCCCATGCCCAATGACATCAAATGTGGACTCTACAGAAAGAAACAAATGATTAAAATCAGCATCGTTTTACAACCTTCTCATGAACATGTATTCGAAGTTCTATTGTTTTAATATATAAACTTAGTATCTATACAATACATATATTTTACCCAAAGTTGCTTTTTTAAGAATCCAAGTTACACCTCATGTTAACACCTCATTGTGGGGAGGAAGCACATCTCACTGAAGGAAGCAATCATGAACATGAGCTCCAGAAAAAGAAAACACACACACACACACATGCACACGCACATGCACACATACACACAGACATCTTTTGTGAAGACATTTAGAGATTGCTCCCAAATCCCACAACGACGTTATGAGGATTACAGAGCTGTCCATAAAAAGAGTTCCAAATAGGGGCATCTGGCCAACTCAGTCAGTAGAACATGTGACTTTTGATCCTTGGGTCATGAGTTCGAGCCCCACATTGGGTGTAGAGATTACTTTTTGAAAAAGGCTCCAAATAAAAGGCAGATTACCATCATTTTTTTTTTCTGGGATCTGGGGAAACACCGCAAATGTTGGCTCCCAGCACATATAAAGAGAGAGAGTCCAACGATCCCTTACTTCTTAAGAAAGCCGCCTTTGGTGGACACCGGCTTGTGGGAACAAAGCTGCCCATTCAGACAGATCCCAAGCACTGAGTCTGGGAGGAAGTCAGACGTACACACGCCTCACCCTTCCATGCACGTCACCAGCTTCAGCACACAGGCGCACGGAGAAGGCAGACAGGCTCCTGTCATACCTCTCCGCTCCTCAGGAAGGTGAGCGAGTCACTACCAGGAGCACAAAGGCCACGGTCACCCGAATGTACTCTGGGTAAAAGGAAAGTCACATCCCTTTGTCTTAGAGTTTAAATACACAGAGGCGTTTTTCTGTTCTTTCTGGCAATTTCCTCAGTTCACGTTCAACCACAGCTTCCTTGAATTGATTTCGTCGGCCATATTTGTAATCTGCAACAGCTGTCTTGCTCTTTACTGTTCCCTCCTTCCAGAGGTTTTCTTGTTTTGTTTTTGTTTCGCCTTTTTCAAAACCTCTTGCTCCAGTAATGAGAGCATTTTGTCCTCCTGTAGACCCTGCCACCTCTGATTCGGGGGCTGTCCTCTTGTTTCGTTTTCTTCCCCCTTCTCAGTAGCAGAGGCCCTCCCGGAGCGTCCGGTGGCCCTGGTCATGCATCACACTGACACTGCAGACCGCAGAAAATGCTGCAGGTGCGCTCTGTCCCAGAGCGGGTGGTTCTGCCTCAGAGCGGGTGTTACGTGGCTCCTGTCGTTGAAGCAAACCCCCCAGACCCACCTCTCTGGTTCCCCCCAGACGATTCCTCTGTTTCTTCAGACATGAGCCTGGGAGGCAGACATGGACTCCAGGCCTTGCATGTCCCACTAGGCTGGGGGACGTAGAGCCTGGAAGTGACTGACTGTGGGCACCCCATTAGACCTTGGGCATTCCGGCCCCACCTGGTGGCACTGCAGGGGCTCTGAGCCCCTCACCCAAGTCCGCCCAGGGCTGTGGCAGCCCCTAGCCAGCTTTGGCCATCACCAAGCTTTCATCAACCTTCCAGCCACTAGGAACATTTTGACATTTCCTTTCTGCACTGGTCTCTCTTCAATTCTTTCCGTTGTTGGTTTATGCATTTTTTATTCCTTTACTATCATTTTAATGGGGTCTCTGGAGGAAGAAGAGAGAAGAGTGCTCCATCCACGGAAACTCTGGGCTCGCAACAGAAGTGGGCTTTTCCAAGATGTCAGGCGGCAGCCTTTGACTTCTCCAGAAACCATTCTTTAACGCTGACTTCACGAAAGAAAGGAAGACGCAACAGCGCATCTTGAATTATAGATGGAAGCGCTTACACTTTCTGTTAAGAATAGAAGACTATAACGTTCTTACCCTTGGAGGTTTTCAAAGGGAAGAATCCCCATTAATTTTTCATAAAGGGTTCAAATTAACCTGTTCTCACAAACAGAAGAGATGAAAACGACTCCAAGGTCAACAGGATTGATGAGCTCCTGCTGTGCTAACTGGGCCACATTAGATCCTACTGGACTTCGAACATGCAGATACAAGTACTCCTGTCTTCAGGGATAAACACAACCTAGATGAAGACATAACCTGTGAAAAATATCAAAAAAGTATCTTTACACACACACACTCACACACGCTCTTTAGGACTCGACATCTGTGGGTTGGAGGAAAGGTTTCAGTTCAACCTTCTAGGGTTCTTTCAGTGGTATAAATAGAGTTGAACAATTACAAAATGGAATGTCATTATTTTGTTCTGAAGACCAGGATTCCACAAAGACATAATCTAAGAGCTGTTGGAAGAAACCAACAAGAGAATGATGATGTAGGCTGAAATAAAAACCATGAGAGGTAGGAGCCTTCAGAACATTCTATGTAATTAAAACATGGAACATTTAGGCCATTATAACCGTTAAAACCTTGGTCAGTACTGGGGCGGCTGGGTGAGGCAGCCAGTTAAGCATCTGGCTTCAGCTCAGGTCATGGTCTCAGGGTTCGTGGGTTCAAGCCCCGTGTTGAGCTCTGTGCTGACAGCTCAGGGTCTAGAGCCTGCTCCCGGGTTCTTTCTCCCTCTCTCTCTGCCCCTCCCCTGCTCGTTCTCTCACTCTCTCAAAAGTATATGAACATTAAAAAAATTAAAAACGTGGTCAGTATTTACGTAGACTCTTAAGAAGAAAGGCCTTTGCTACTTAACATTCTACACATTGCTCAGAATTTTCCTCAATATTGGAGGTGAGAGCAGGAGAGCCCCTCTGTGGTGAGACTAGCTTACGATGGGTCATCCATGGCGTCACGGGAGCTACGGCTGGGCAGCTGTAAGCATTTACTGAGAGACAGCTTCCTGGCGGTTTCGACTCTGATGGTACAGTTCCAGCCCTGGGAAACGGGCATGTTATGTGCTAACGCTGTCCGTCAGTCCTCGATGCATTAGAATGTTTACATAACAAACTACATTTTCTTCTAGAAGAACGTATATGAAATATCTCAAAATGATGGGGTCTATGGTTTTTTGAGCTAGAGAGGGAGTGAAGCGAGGAAGGGGCAGAGGGAGAGAGAGAGAGAGAGAGAGAGAGAGGAGAATCCCAAGTGTGGGGCTCAATCCCACGACCCTGGAATCATGACCTGAACCAAAATCAAGAGTTCGATGTACCGCTGACTGAGCCATCCTGGCGCCCCTCAAAATGGTGTTTTAACTACACCCTAACAAATTTCTCACAATCCAAATTTAAATTGTAATAAGCCTGTATATCCAACCATGGATATAAAATGACAACCATGGGTAAAAAAAAAACCACAAGTTAATATTTTATTAATTTCAACAATTATCACTGGAATAAATTTTTCTTCCAGAGTGTGAAGATACTTTTTAGCCTTCTAATCCCTTAATTGCCTCTCCTTACATTGGATATTAATGCTAATTAATGCTAATGATCGCATCTTCAAACACCAACAAAGTGGTACCAGAGAAGAAAATCAGCCCCATGGAAAAGGATTCCTAACGCAGCCATGATGGGAACGCAGGTCATTTTCAGCTTCTGTTCCTGCTACCTCACATTGTTATAAAACTGATCACCTGCTATCTAGTGGCAAAATGCAATCTCTCTAGTTAAACTTTGCAGTAACAGTCTTTTTTTAAAGTTTATTTATTTTTGAGAAAGAGAGAGAGAGAGACAGAGCATGAGTGGGGGAGGAGCAGAAAGAGAGGGAGACTCAGAATCCGAAGCAGGCTCAGGCTCCGAGCTGCCAGCACACAGAGCCCGATACAGGGCTTGAACACACAAACCGTGAGATCATGACCTGAGCTGAAGTCGGACGCTCAACGACGGAGCCCCCCAGGCGCCCCCCAGTAACTGTCTTAACGCAAGAGGATAGGTCAGGCACAAAGGCAGGCGCTGGCGGAGACGGCCAGTGGAGGGGCCGCAGGGCGCCTCCGTCACTGCGAGTGCCCTCGCACACGGCTCCGAGTGTTTCAGTGGACACTGCTGTGCGGGTGACAGCTCCCGGCCACGTGTCCTCCACATCCAAACCGACCCTCCGTCCTTTGCGTCACGCACGAAAGCACTTCCAAACAAGAAGCCAGGCACCCGTGAGATCATCCTACAACTCGGAATTCAAACCGGTCTCTTCCCATCGACACGACCATCGGCTTAAGCAACAGCTTTGCAACTTCATTTCCTGTGTAGTTAAATTATTCCTACAATTGACACAAGTCACAGCTCACTGGAAAATGAATGCGTTCTAATAAGCTCTCACGGTACTTTATTTGCTGCTTAAATAAGGCAAGCGCCTCAGTGCTTATCTATTTGCAGGAACGCATGGTTGAGGGGATGGGGCGAATTGCACAGGACTGTTTTTGGCAGCTCCTGAGGACAGGCTGTGCCCTCTGGGGCAGGGGCCACACGCACAGGGAAGGGACACTTGACTCAAGGAGCCACCACCACCGCCACCGCCGCCATGTCTGTTCTCCTTACTTAAAAACCACCCACTTCCGATCTTGTCACCCGGGTCCATCCCTCCTCCACTGCCCCACGTCCCCGTCCCTCCGAAACCCAAGCACCAAGACTCAGCCCTGAACCATAAAGAAAACGCCTGAGCCAAGCCATCACCTACAAGGTCCAGAATGACCCATCCTATAAAAACCTCCGCTGACCTCTTTCTAACCAGTCAATACCCTACTTCTCCGCTCCCCTCCCAAACCAAACGTAAGCAAAGAAGACCGAACTCTTCACTCACTGTCCCGTCCATTCAACTTCCTCCCCCACCACCACCAAGCCACCCACTGAGCTGCACGACTGGCAGCATCCTCTCTTAAACAAGGTCCTCCCTGGCCTTCCAAGTCAGTCATTACACTTGGACTCGCTTTCTTCCTTTGCCAGCCATGCCTCACACTCCCCTTTCACTCCCAATGAGTCAGGATTACTTAGAACCCGGTCCTGGGCTGGCTGGCTGTTCTTCTCCCTCGGTGGTCCTTCCATGGACAATTTTATCCACTCACATGACTTAAATCACAGGGGAGCCAACAACCTCCAAATTCATCTCTGCAGACCAGACCTCTATTCTTTTTATAAAGTTTATTTCTTTTTGAGAGAGACAGAGCAGAGCAGGGAGACGGGCAGAGGGAGAGAGCTGTCAGCACAGAGCCCTCAGACCCCGACGCTGGGCTCAAACCTACCAACTGCAAGATCATGACTTGAGCTGAAATCCGGAGTCAGTCACGTAACCAACGGAGCCACCCAGGCGTCCCCAGACCTCTTTTCTGAGCCTTAGAACCACAGATCCCACTGCCTGCTTCACAAATTTCCATGGGTTTCTGGAAGGCATCTCATACCTGTTTTCCATAAGATCAAGCTTTGATCTTCTAAAAATATATATTGATTTATAGGAGCTCTTTATATCAGATATTAATTCTTTGTTAGATACGCATAGCTCTTGATGTTGAATATTATACTGAACACAAGGCTTTTAAAACAAGACAGGGCATCATTTCATGCAGTCACTAAATCCTAGAATAAATTTCAAACTCACAAACCCGAGGCAACGTCCTGCCTGTCCCCCTCTTCCCTCACCCTCCACCCTGGTTTTCTCTACACTCTTCCCTCCCAGGAGCCTCACCACTGGCCTCAAGGCCCTCCTCCGTCAGCACAGAAACACTCTCCCCCTGTCCTGTCCCCAGCAAACTCAACTCAATCATCACTTCCTCGTGACCCGCCCCCCCAACGCCCGGCATCAGCCGTATTCCCTCCTGGAGTCCCAGAGTCCGTCTGTTCAGTCTGGACACAAGGTACAAGTACACGTCTGTACTCATTTGCCCGATGACAGTCCCCACCTGCCCGTCCACGCTCGCTGTGTTACCACAACATACCTGATACCAGTAATGAATGGGTAAAGCAGGTGTTTCACGAACTCTGTCACAGGAAGTAGGGACGGACAGATCCGATGGCTTTGCAAACTGTCTGCCTCACTAATCTCGCCTTGAAGTATAACTGGATGGAGTCCGACGAAGAAACAGTGTTTCCATGGATATTACACAGACTTTCAATAAAATACGACTTAACTCCCTAGCGTGACACACCAAGGAACCACCACTTGCCTGGCTTGCACATGATACTAAGTAATCATTTTAGATTTCAGTTGTGGCACCTAAAACCCAGAGAGCCAGAGACGTGTCCTTTCCATTGGGCTGCCATCATCAACATCTTAGGAGCTGGGGCAGACGGTATTTCTCGGGAGTTCTCTGAAGGGGCACGCACTGCACTGACCGTGTTCACCTCAGACGAAAGCGTCACCCAAGAGTCAGAGATACAAGATGCACATCCACACCTCACCCCTCCAGGGACCCATTTCTCTCTACAGTCCCCCAAAACCTCTTATCGCCATAGACAACCAAGATTTACAAAACAAAAGCCGTAAAGATAAGAACCCTAGCTGACATTCTAGGTATGCCTCATACTACTGCACACCGTATCTGGAGGAGCCTAGAAGATAAAGGGCCCCCAAGACTATTAGAAGGCATTTAAAACGCAATCATTGTTCCCTGCTTTGAGACTTTTTTATCCAGTAAAATATGGAGTGTCTCCGATTCTAGCACATTCTCCCCTACACTTCTCTAGGTGCCAATATCTCACTTGACCGGCATTTCTGCTATCGCTTTAAACACGTTCCTGCTTTTAAGGAATCCTCTTCCAAAGAGTCACTTTTTTTCCCTCCACTAAGAAAAACTTCCTACAGGTCTTTTATTAGCTCACACTGCAGAGAAGCTGTCAGGACGGAATTGACATATCACCAACGGCCAGGGCTCCAAGTTCAATGGAATAAGACACTTTCTTGTTAAAGATTTTATTCTCACAGTTCTCTCTCTCTCTCTCTCTCTCTCTCTCTCTCTCTCTCTCTCACACACACACACACACACACACACACAGATGTGACTTATTTTTTCTGTAAAGTTACTTTCTTTGCAGCAGCAGAATAGCTTCCATTCAAATTTTCCCCCAAAGCCTCCCTTAGGTGTAAGCTTTTAAAAGAAAGAAAAGAACAAGCTTGCATAAAATTTACATCCACATGCCCTCTGTATAGATCTAATTACATGAGTCAGCCTATCTTCAGAGGATTTGCACAATTGCTATCTGAATGGTTTACTTCCTGTGTGACCTGTGACCGTGGCCGGGGCACAAGTGCCCACATACCTAATCAAAGTATTCTGGATTTTTCCATGGGGATGATTGTTGGGTGAAACTTACGCTACAATCAGTGGACTCTGAGTGAAACAGACTGCTCTCCCTAACGAGGGTGGGCGTCACCAAATCAGGTGAAGGCTTGGCTAGCACAAAAGACTGACCGCCCCAGAGTGGGAGAGAATCATGATGAACTCAGAGAGCTGCATAAACAGATATCCATGTTCATGGATAGGAAGACTCAATATTGTCAAGACATCAATTCTTCTGGAGCTCCCGGGGGGCTCAGTCCTTTGAGTGTCTGACTTCAGCTCAGGTCATCATCTCACAGTTCATGGGCTTGAGCCCATGTGTTGGGCTCTGTGCTGACAGCTCAGAGCCCGGAGCCTTCAGACTCTGTGTCTCCCTCCTTCCTCTCTCTCTCTGCCCCTCCCCTACTTGTGTGCCCATGCACATGTGCATCCTCTCTCTCTCTCTCTCTCTCTCTGTCAAAAATAAAGAAGTAAACATTAAAAAAAAAAAGATGTCTGTTCTTCCGATCTCCACTTTGCAGACCCAAAACAACCCATATCGTGGACCACTAGGAATGTCTGTTAACCAAGAGCCCAATACTGAGGGCAATTTCCTAATCCCAGACAGGCCTATTACCACGGTGTCTGTTTGACCAGTTATCCTGTCCCTTAGAGCAAAGATTCTTCACCTGTACCCATAAAACTGAAAACAAAATTGTGAGCATGCATGTATATGCTGCTGACCCTTTCCCAGAAGTGTCATGGAGTCTGTCAGACTCTCAAAGGACTGTGACCCCAGAAGAGTAAGAATGATTGTAGAAAAAAAAATCACTGTATTAAAACATGGCCATGATGCAGGTCACTGAACAGAAGATCACTGAGGATGACGTGCCCCATCTTGCCACCCCCGTGCCCAGACAGGAGGCCCCATAAATGCTCCCCACATGACGGATAGGAGACCCTGCAATGCTGATTACAAACCATCTGGTGAGTGTTCATCGTGTAGCAAACACGAAGCCACCTTCACACACAGCCCCTTAGGGAGGTTCCGAAAAACCCAGTGAACCGGTATTCCCCTTCCCATTCAAGCAGTAAGACTCCAAGCAACGAAGCTGTCTTACTGTCGGTGACAAATACACGAAAGAACGCACTTCCAACAGACAGACTCCTCTTCATTTACATGTTCTGTATAAAATGTCAATTTTAGAATAACGCCTCCAAACATATGTATTGTGTAATCATGGGAATCAAACAGATGCAAAACACAAATTATTTTAGGAATCTAGGACATAAGCACAATTACTCAACAAAACCTTAGATTCTGAGTCAGATTCCTCAAAACTACTTGTGTGGGTCCGCTTCAAAAGATTTACGATGCAGGGTAAGTCAACTTTAAAGAACTGATTTAAAACAGAAGGTTCTGGGGCGCCTGGGTGGCTCAGTGGGTTAAACATTGGACTTAAACTCAGGCTATAATCTCGAGATCCGTGGGTTCGAGCCCCAAGTCGGGCTCTGTGCTGACAGCTCGGAGCCTGGATTCTCTGCCCCCCACCCCCTTCTCTGCTCTTCCCCCACTCATGCTCTGTCTCTTTCTGTGTCAAAAATACATAAACATTAAAAAGATATAAAAATAAATAAAAAATAAAACTAGAACAGAAGTTCCTGTTTACCCCAACAGTTACCTCATGAAACGTTATTTCCCTTAGAATGAAATATTTAAGAAGAGCAATACTTTGTGAAAACACCTAACTGAAGATTACGATCTTAATGTCCAAATCTGATGAGCATGCTAATTACAGTAATTACAGGCATCTTAAATTACCCCTCACAGAACGTACGTGAGTGCTCAACGTGAACCGCAACACGAGAAAAGCAATTCTACCTGTAAGCGTCCAACCCGAGACCTGACATATTTATGACACACAGGACATCCCTCTCACTACAGCGAAGGGGAAGAAGATTCAGAATTCGTGCTTCAAGGGACGAGGCACGGCTCACACCTAATCAGTTCGTCCGAAGGGGAGCACCGACAGTCAGCTGACCCAGAAGTCACACCTCACTATAAAATGTGGCCCCGATGTGGGTCAATGCTTTCCACCTGCCGTTTTTCTGAATCCTAATGAAACTCAAACTCTCCTCTACCCACAAGTCCTAGGAAAACACTGGGATACTCTGAATTATCACAAACAGAATGTGTTGGCAAAGCAGGAGACCCTAGAAAACACACTCTTAACAACAGGACTGGGGCGCCTGGGTGGCTCGGTCGGCGAAACGTCCAATCCTTAATTTCAGCTCAGGTAATTGTCCACAATTCATGAGTTCAAGCCCCACATCAGGCTCTGCACTGACAAGCCAGAGCCTGCTTGGGATTCTCTCTCTCCCTCTCTCTGCCCCTACCCTGCTCTCAGTCATGCTCTCTCTCTCTCTCAAAATAAATAAATAAACTTAAAAAAAATAAGATTTATTAGTCAGTTACTGTAGACACAAATGCTTTCCATTACTATATTGCAAGAGAACATTTTTATTTGTTAAGCATGTACATTTGTTAAGCATGCTAGTGAAAAAAATATTAGTGATGTAAGTTTTTTTTCCCCAAAAAAACCAAAACACATTTTGCGTGTCTAAATGACAAGAGTATTAGCAACTCAAAATTACGGGATGGGATGATGCCTACGTTACAGGTCTGCGAACTGGAGGACACGCCCGACATAACCTCGCTCTTTCACAGATTTCCTCTCTTGGGAACTTTTTTCTCCGACAACTCCATACAGCAAATTTCACAGACCTATTTCTTGCCTGGCAAAACCAAGGGCAAAGGCTACAACAGGTGCCAGGGTACAACTATTTTGGAGCAACCTAGCCAAGCACCATGAGCCAGGTGGGGTGCAGCCTTGCAGAGCAGCAGACAGAATGCAGGCTGTAGGGGAAGCTCACCGACGATTCCAGATGGCAAATCTGACGGTCGGTCCGTTCTCAGCCTCACGCTTACTTGATGTTAGGAACAGCGTCCCAAATGTCTCATCACTCCCTCCCCCTTATGAAACATTCTTCTATTAGTGGATCAAATGTCTGAATCTCCCAAAAACTCTTGGGCTGAAGTCCCAACCCCCAGTGGGACAGTATTTGGCAGTGGGGCCTTTAGGGGTGATTAGGTCACGAAGGGACAGCCCTTATGACTGGGGTTACAGCCCTTATAAAGGAGACCCCAGGAAGCTCCCGCCTCCTTGCCCCCCAGCGAGGATTCCAGGAGAAGCTGGCCTCTGCCGACCCGGAAAGGGCCTCCCCAGAGCCCAACCCCACACTGGCTCCCTCGTCTCAGAAGTCCAGCCCCAGGACTATGAGGAAGCGATTCGTGGGGCCTCTGAGCCGCCCCAGGTGACCCGGACACTTAGCTTCTGCTCGGTTTACCGCACTAGGCACCACACCCCAGTCTCCTCAGCTGCTTCCTCTCATCGGCCAACCTCTAAACACCAGCGAGGCCCAGAGCACAGTCCTAGGACGTCCCCACTCCCTGCACTCACCCCAACTGGCCTCATCCTGATGCATGGCTTTAAACTCCGTGGGCTGACAGCACCCAATGCTAGCAGAAAGAGGGACCTCCAGACCCACATGGAGACCCTCCGCCATCACAGCCCCACCAACCGCTTACCTTAACATGGCCAAGCCCGAGCGCTGGGTTCCCAGCCCAGCATGCTTTTCCCACACAGTGTCCGAGCTCCTGGGATGAGCGAGTCTCTCCAGAGCCAGCCCGGGCTTGAACGCTCTCTCTCCTGTCTCCCACCACATCCGCACATCCGGTCCACCAGCCACCTCCACCGTCAAATACACCCACAATCCAGTATCTTTGCAACCAACCCACCACCACCCCCCTGATACAAGCCACAGTGATTTTCCACCTGGATTGTTGCCAACGCCTCCCCACAGAGCACCCAGAATGATCCATTTAGAACACAGGTCATGACTGAGTGCCGGGGTATTCTAAGCCCTCTGAGGAAGCAAGCCGATCTTCACCACAGCCTTCTCAGCCCCACCGGCCACAGCTCGGGCCTGCCCCCAGAGGCTCTCCCCAGCACTGGCTCCCGCCCCACTCTGCCAGCCTCCGAAGAGCTCTCTACTACATCAAGCACGCTCCTGCTTCGGGACATTTGCACTTACTGCTCCCTCTGCCCAGAACACTCTTCCCCCTGATATGTCCAAGGCTTGGTCCCACACCTCATTCAGGCCCCTGCTCAGAGGTCATGTTATCTGGGAAAACTGAATAAATATGTTAGTGTTCATTGCTTAAAAATAGGGAGCCTGGGTGGTCAGTCCATTAAACATCCAACCACAGCTCTGGTCTTGATCTCACAGTTCATGAGTTCAGGCTCTGAAGTGGCTCTGAGCCTGCTTGGGATTCTCTCTGTTTCCATCTCTCTCTCCCATAATAAATAAATACATACATACATACATACATACATACCTGTTAATAGTAAAACTTCATTTGTAGGATCCTAATTTGATCTCACATAATTGAATGAAGAAAATTCAGGCAATTTGCACAGGTTCCCTCAAAAGTAACCAGGGCACCTGGAGGGGTTCAGTTGGTTAAGCGTCCGACTCTTGATTTCAGCTCAGGACATGATCTCACATTCATGAGATCCAGCCACACAGAGCCTGCTTGGGATCCTCTCTATCTCTATCTCTCTCTCTCTCTCTCTCTCTCTCTCTCTCTCTCTCTCTCTCTCTCTGCTTCTACCCACTCTTGCTTATTTACTGAATAAACTTTTTAAAAAGTTAGCCAGCATCTCAGTCATGCCTCTCTTCTTTCAAGGGTCCTCACCCCTGCTTCTTTCTGAGCCCCTTCCCCTCAGTAAGCTCTACATTATCAAAGTGAAAAAACATACTGGCTTAAAATTATTTTAAGAATCCGGCTAAGGGTGGAGGTTTCCAAGAACCAATCTAGTAGAGTTATGTGGACGAGAATTTCCATTGAGCACAGGGACCGGGGATGGAGGGGGCACGGGAGACTCTGGCCCCAGGGAGACAGCTCCAAGTCAGACAATAGATGGTCCACCCAAAAATAAGAACTCCAGACACCCTCCCTCTTCCACTCATGCAGGTGAAATACTTCCGTAACGAACTCAGTTTGTATCAGTCTTCAAAATTTAACACAACCCGAGTCACAGTCCTTCTGTTACTGGGGATGCCGTGGGAACTGATCACCATTCGTGAGCTAGCCCCAGCTGAGTAAAGAGCTCACAGCTCCAAAGCTGGCCGTGACGTGGAACTCTGACCCTTGGTGTCACCCAGGGCAAGTTCCAGAATGTGACAAAGAGGAGGGTCAATGACTATTTCAAAAACAGAGATACCTAGGCAATAAGCTGGCTCAATTTTTGTAGCTATGACAAAAAAAAAAAAAAAGTCTAATGAAAGTGATTAAATATAAGGAACATTCCACAATGCTAGAATCACGACTCAAAACTATAAATCAGCTTGTACTTAAAAGGAAACTGTGTGGAAAGAACCAAAGGAGCTGGGCAGCTTCAGTTCCTAAAACAATACCCATGCTGGTCTGCAGGCAGGAGCCGCACTCCAAGGAGGAGTAGTTTGGGGTCTATCTATCTGATTTTCTCCCCTTCTCTCTGGCATGACCCTTGGTAACTGAACAGGAAATTTCAAATCAGACTCTAAGGTTTTGTCCTCTGTGATTTTTAAAACAAACCAACCAAAAATGCTATGATACTATATCACGAGATATTTCAATTTTACAAAAAGGATGGGCATATGTGAAAAGAAAAAAAAATCTGTTGCATCTGTAGCTGTCGGTAACTCATTCTGAGTGTCCTCTACAAATTCTGTCCGCTTTGTTAAATAAACAGAATTCATCTGGAGTATTGCATGTGGCGGTTTTCGAAGAAATCAGCTGTAAACAGAGCCTGGACACCTTCCCTGAATTTTCTTCTATCAATTATGCGAGATCAAATTATGTTTGGAAAAATGAAGTTTTACTAGTAACAATTATTTTTAAGCAATGAAATATCACCGATATTAACTTAGGGTTTTCTTCCTGTTATCGCAAAGACCATATTAGAGGAGATTTATAGCAGTTTCACAACCGAAAAACTCACATCAGCCTTGGAAGCGGCAACTCATCACCTTCTGGGGGGCAAACAATTTGTGTCATGAGTGGAGAGGGATAAATTTCCTGCTCATTTTGCAACCATTATTCCTTCCACGGGGAGATCGGGTAACTTGAGATTTTAGAAGAAGGGAGTAGATAATGCAACAGGACCTTACTGAGACATTTACTCTGACGACAGCCTGGAATTGACTTCTCAAAAAATCAGAAGCTCTTGCTGAGTTTTGTCACTTCACCCAGGATTTCAACAGCCCCGACACGGTGACCTGCTGAGATTTAAAACCAGCCCCCACGGCACTCATCGGGAACCGCGCCTCTGTCAGTAACTGCTCCTAGTTACAACTCTTACTCTTTAGACTATTCCTTCAAGGATAAAAAGAGTAAAGGGATCTTCTTACTGCCATCGTCTGGGGGGGGGATTTTTACGAGCGGGGATAGAAACACAAGCCCGGGGAGGAGCTAGCCAGGAACCGGCCCCGTCCCTCTTCGCCCTTCCTTTTTCTGCGTGTTACTGGGGATCCCGCCTAGACCAACAGAAAGTACCTGAGCGTCACACCCATCAGCGTCAGTGACGTCTCCTGTCCCGGATGAGTGGGGGCCCGAGGGAGGCCGCTCCGCAGCGGCCCGTGAGCGGGAGCAGGAACAAGTCACTCGTTAGAAGACTTGGTTTTCTCATGACAGTTACAGGGAGTCCCCGACTTATGAACTAGTCTTTTAATGTCTGTTTATTTTTGAGAGAGAGAGAGAGACAAAGCACAAGCCAGGGAGGGGCAGAGAAAGAAGTGACACAGAATACAAAGCAGGCTCCAGGCTCTGAGCTGTCAGCACAGAGCCCGACGCGGGGCTCAAACCCACACACTGGGAGATCATGACCTGAGCCGAAGTCGGATGCTTAACAGACTGAGCCATCCAGGCGCTCCACAAACTGGTTTTACACAAGGGTCTGTTAATAAATCCCTAACACGTTCAGAGTAACAGCAAAGTCACCGAGAGGCCCAGCTCGCCAGGGCAAACATAAAAGCCTACAGGTATAAAATACACTGAGGAGCTTTTGAACTACGCCTAAATATATACAGTACAAGTGTCATCTACCATTGAGAACATGGCAATTTTTTAAGTTTATTTATTTTTGAGAGAGAGAGAGGATGAGTAGGGGAAGGAAAGGGAGTGATGGAGAGAGAGAGAGAGAGAGAGAGAGAGAGAGAATCCCAAACAGGTTCTGGGCTCTCAGCACACCAACCATGAGATCAAGACCTGAGATGAGATCAGGAGTTTGACACTTACCCAACTGAGCCACCTAGATGCCCCAAAGAACATTTTAATTCCATTTATTTATGTTAAAAATAAACTCCAGGAAGGAAAGGGTATGGAGAAGCCCAGATACCAAAACACAGGATTTTGAGTAGGTTTTGAAAGAAAATAGACTTGGATATTCTTTTCACTTGATATATATTTCGTTTATTTACTAAACTGTAAGTATTGCAGATCAACTTAAAATTGATGCATTGCCCAACGAACTTAGAAAGCCTGTGTAAGTTGATTAAAAATTGGCCCTTTCATGAAGAGCACTAGAACATTTATTAAAACATATGGACAGGGGCGCCTGGGGGGCTCAGTCGGTTAAGCGTTCGACTTCGGCTCAGGTCATGATCTTGCGGTTTGTGAGTTTGAGCCCTGGGTCAGGCTCTGTGCTGACAGCTCAGAGCCTGGAGGCTGCTTCAGATTCATGTCTCCTTTTCTCTCTGCCTCTCCCCTGTTCACACTTTGTCTCTCTCTGTCTCTCAATAATAAATAAACATAAAAAAACAAAAACAAAAAAACGTACCTATATCTTAACATTATGAAGATGAAGATGCAAAGTAGGATCAATGGGGTCAGAAAGAGGCCACTGAAAGTACGTGAACCGCTGACAATGTCTCAGAGTAACTCTAAGGTGAGAGGCAGACAGAGGATGCCACGGAGCAGGGGGAGCAAACAGGGGCTCCCGGGTCACATCCTTCCCACCACCCATGAATTTACGGCCCACAAGCCAAGAATGATTCTTATGCCTTTAAATGGCTGGAAGAAGGCACAGTTCGTGACATAGGAAAATTATGTGAAATTTGAACATGAGTGTCCGTCAATAAGGTGGAGGGTGCGGAGCACAGGTGCGCTCACTCCTACAGCCTCTGGTTGTTCTGGGGTGCAACGGGGGCAGGTGAGCAGCTCAAGCAGAGCCGGTGCCCCATGGAGCCTACCTCCCGCCTGTACCAGAGACCGAGAGTTGCTTCCTGGTACGGAGCCCCCGGAAGAAGCAGGGGGCCGAGGGGTGGGCAAGCGCCGGTCAGAAAAAGCTTGTGTTTCATTAAATCAAGAAATGCTTTAAGAGTTAGCATAAAGCACAATAACCCTCCATGCATACAGGCCAAGAGTAGTGACAAGCAGAAAAAATTAATAAGAAAAGGTCCAAAAAGTGAAGCAGGGAAGAAAAAGAAAAGCAGGAAGAAGAGAAAGTAAGGAAAATTGACAGGACATGTGGGTGACTGGTGGGGAAGATCGGACTGGTGGTTCAGTTCAGGTCATGAGTTCATGGTTTGTGAGTTCCAGCCCCGGCTGGGCTCTGCGCTGACAGTGCGGAGACTTTGTGGGATTCTCTCTCTCACTCTCTGCCCCTCCGCTACTATGAGCATGCACGGGAGTCTCTCTCTTTCTCTCAAAATAAATAAATAAAAACAACGACAACGAAGACAAAAGAAAACAATGTGTGACCACTTCGGGACATTTTGTGCAATGTTCTCAACTGGCAGATCATCATGGAGAGTGTTGTTACACTACTTCCAGCTAAAGAGGCCCCCATTTTTATTGGGTCTGCGGGGTGAGGGGCCCCCAACAAAAATCACCGGCCCCGCCTCCTCCTCCTGACGCCCCCCTGCTGATAATGAGCAGTGAGGAGGGCACAGTACGAGGGGGACATTTCCGTGTGTTCTCACAAGTTGTATCCACAACATCCGTGAAAACCTCGATTGTTACCTCACTACAGATCTGTAGCTGATTTAACACAACATAACAATAAGGCTTTACATTATTTATTATCCATCAAAGAGAGCTCCAGGAAGACGCACCACATCCGCAGCACAGCTTTGAGCATGACTGTCACGAGACTCGTCCAGTGAGACGTATTCAGCAACATAAAAAGAGCCGGCTGCCCTCATTTAAAACCTTGAGTTAAACATTCAAAAAATTGTCCTAAACCTCTATTGGCAGTGGTTTGGAGAAGATAACCCAACTCTGGCATGGAAAATAACTAAGAAATGTTTGTTTCTTAAAGCATGAGTTAAACGGATTAGTGAGCTGGCAGACGGTAAGGAACGCTCAGAACCCAAACATCAGCTGAAAGCAACACTCTAGATGAAAGCCTGCTGCGGGCAGGCCGTCACGCCCCAGCAGAGCATTTGCCCAACTCGCTGGAACAGCTTCATGGTGGAACCAGAAGCCGACAGAGGCCAAAGCCCATGCACCGCCCAGCGCCCACAGCCGACTCTGGCCCGGAAGCCGAGACCCAAGACACACACCTCCAGGGACCACGTTCTGAGCTGGAAGAAGACCAGAAGTTACCGGAAATAACCGCCTGGCTGCCAGGGGCCTGCGGGAAGCCATCTTGGGCAGAACCTTGGTGCTGACCTTGATGGAGGGTGTGAGTGGGAGGATAAGGCAGCACCCCCTGAGAATTCATAACCACAAACCAGCCGTGCAACCCGGTCCTCCAAAACACCCTCAAGCTGAACATTTCATTAATGGGTTACTGTCTGATAGAAGCAAACACAAATCTGTTTTTTAGATTTATTTATTGATTTTACATTTATTTATTATTGAGAGACAGAAAGAGACAGAGCACAAACGGTAAGGGCAGAGAGAAAGGGAGATACAGAATCTGAAGCAGGCTCCGGCTCTGAGCAAGCTGTCAGCACAGAGCCTGACCCGGGGCGGAACCTGCCAAACATGAAATCATGACCTGAGCCAAAGTCAATTGGTCTCTGGACCAACTGAGCCACCCAGGTGCCCCAACACAAATCTGTTTTGAGAGGTTCCATCTTCAACCCAGCATCTGAAGACATCTCACAAAGTTTAAGAAAATATGAGCTCACCATCCATCATCACTAAACAGTAATGACCGTGGCTATTACGAGCAGTATAGTACAAGGGGTAACATCTATTAAGAGTTCACCAGGAACCACTCACCAGAGTGCATGACACATATTCATCTGGTGAATCCTGACAGTATTAGCAGGAAGTACTATCATTGCTTCTATTTGACCAATCAGAAAAGAGCTAAAACATACAAGGTCCATTAACAAGGTAAGAAGAAAAAAGGCAGACCTCAAAGGTTCCAAATGTTGGTATTACAGCGGACTCTCGAACAACACTGGTTCAAGATGCACAAGCTCGTTTATGTGGAGGGTTTTTACAGCATATAACGCATAAAACATATAAAATATGTGTGTATCGACTTTATGTTTATCGGTACGGCTTCTGGCCAACACTAGGGTCTCAGTAGTTAGGCTGTGGTGGGGCCGGAGGAGTCAGAGTTATATGTATTTTCAACTGCATGGGAAGTCAGTGCCCCTACCTCAGGGTTGGGGCCACTGCTGTGTCCTTCAAGAGTCACCGCTACTTAATGGATTTAGGGAAATAAAAAAAGAAATTCAAACTCTGTAAGGAACAAGAACAACAACAAAAGGACTCTATAAAAATGACCAAGAATATTTGCAGCATAGACTGAAGAAAACATGGGAGGAAAATTAAGAAACACAGAGGCTACGGTCTATGAGAAATCTGTCCGGAATGCTAGAGAGAATGGAGAAGAGGTAACAGGCAATATCTGAAGATATAATACTGAGAATTTTTCAAAGCTGATAACTTAGAATCCACAACATCAGCAAACCAATCAAACCCAATCAGAGTAAGTAAAAAGGAATCTACTTTTATAACATTATAGTGAAACCACAGAACACCAAAAATAAGGAGGATTTTGTCAGGAGCTAGAAGGAAAAAGACTGATTGTCATGAAAAGAATGACAATTAAGTCTGGCAACTGATGTCTCAGCAACCCTTAGAAAGCCACAGAGAACAGAATTATATTCTCAGTGTGCTACTAGAAAATGCTCGTCCATCCAGCACTACATGCACGGCAGAAATACTTCTTGGTGGTAGGACAGAAATGAAAACATTTTTAGACAAAGAAATACTGAGTTCATCAACAGCATCGCCCTCCCAATTGTAGGAGATTCTGAAGAACATCCTCTTTCAAAAGGAGAAGGATCCCAAAAGGAAGATCTAAGACGTAAAACTGAATTACAAAAAAAGTGGTAAACTTATGAATAAATCTAAACGAACATTGACTACATACAAGAATCACACCAAAAATTAGAAAATCTCTAGAATGTCAGGATAATGAATATAACTCTCATATTAAAATGTGAGAAATTACAGGGAATTTATAAGCTGAAAGCAGTATGTTAAAGGATAAGGCTGAAACTTAATGAGCCAAGACTCAATTTTAGAATTCAGAAATTTAAAAAATAGATTAAAACACCCCGAAACAAAACAAAACCTAACAAAAACCACAGAGAGCATTCACAAGGCCAGAAAGTGTTTTTGAAAGCTAATTAAATTGACAACCCCCCGCAAAGACTGCTTTTTAAAAAAAGGAAGAAAATTAGGAATTAAAAATGTTACATCTACAAATGATAAAGAACTTAAAAAAGGTAATATGAGAATATGAGCACCTTTTGCCAACATTCTTAAAATACAGATGAAATGCACAGATTCCTAACAACCAATGTGTGCACAAAACTAACTCAAGAAGAAATAGAAAACCAGAATAGTTCTATAATGTCTAAAGAAGCTGCGTACCTAAAGAAACTTACCCCTTTATACTTACTATGTTTCCTTCTTCATGAATCCTGATTTTTGTATACAAAATAATAAAGAATAATAGAAAATTTGGTCAATTTATATCTTATTCTGTGAAGAAATAAAGCCATCAGCCCAACATTCAATAACACTCTCTTTTACAAAGAAAAAAACAAAAGACATTTTAGAAGTATTTGGAAGAAACAAATGTTTGCTATCCATTCAAAAATTTAAATCTCTTTACATATATTACATAATATTCATAAATATTCGCTGATTGAACAACACATGATCCCATCAGCTGCATATCTGATAAACGCTGAACTGCAACAGAATTCAGTTCCCTGGGGGACCGGTGACCTGGAGGCAAAGTGACTCAGGGACCTGCACGCAGTGTACGGCCACCAGTGTCCCCTCCCCAGCCCTGCCCCTCTCCTGCGTGGCTCTCCCGCGTGACTCGTTCCAGTCGATAGAAGGTGAGGCTGTGCCTCCTCTAGGCTCTTTCTTTCCCATCTGCCCACAGAATGCAGCGAGGACATGACCTTAGGAAAACGGCAGGGCCACAGGACGGAAGATGCCCGGGTCCATGAAGACAGCAAAGGCTGCCGGCCGACCCACACGGGGCTGTGAGGAGCAGGGGACCACTCCACTGAACACTGCCAAGCTTCTGAGCCTTTGTGTCTCTCTGCCGTGTCTGTCCCAGCAGCTCGCTGGGCACCCTCTGGACTCGCCCTGATCTCCCTAATACATTTTATAAAAGAAAATAGATTCTCGCTTTCCTCTTACATTAAAGTAGTAATTCCTTAAACTTCCTGAAGCTTCTTCCACCCATAGTCCTCATTTCAAGAAAGGGGACAGGTCTGTCACAATGAAGAACCAAAGGTAATTCCAATGGGGAAATTATAAACGCCCAAAGGTGTACGTATGGTGTTGGTAAGAGGGGAAATATTGATGGCTTCAGGGTTAATCAACCTCAGTGCTGATGACATTTGGGAACAGATCACTCCTTGTTGTGGGGAGCTGGTCTATCCAATGTGGGGTGTCCAGCAGTACCCCGAGACCTCACCCATGAATGCAGTAATACCCAAGAGGTTTGGGGCTGTGACAAGAAGTTTATGTCCCGTCCCCACCATGACAATAAAAACTCTCTCCAGGGATTGCCAAATGTTTCCTGGGGGGAATCCTCACCAGTTAACAACCTCTGGTTCAGACAAAGCAACTAGTAAATAGTTTCAATCAAATTTACGTAAGGATGTCATTGTCGTGCCAAATACCACAGGTTCCTCAGAGGCATGGGAGGCACAGCAGCCTTTCCAGACCGGAGAGGAGCCCCCAAGTGGGGACAAGGACAGGGTCGGGCACCGATGCCAGGCGGTGAGAACTCAAATGTCACACGATGCCGGCTCCCACTGCTGGCCCTCCTGCGCCCACACCGACGGCATGCCATTCTGCGGGGCGCCTTACCTTTCCATCCCAAAGGGGACCACTTCCAGTCCCATTTCCCCAGGCAACAAATGAGGTAGAAAGTTACAAAGGGCAACTGACTAGCATCATATTTTATACACTCAATATTATAATAAGGTAGCCCACTCTGAGTCTGTTCTCACGAAGAAAACCCGGTGAAAAGGCTGAAAAGGAAGGATGACTCAGGAATCACTGGCATTTCATCTGTGCAGAGTTGGTCTCATTTTTTTTCATAAATGCACCTTCCTTAGAATTTTCTTTTTTTTCAATTTTTTTTTAATGAGAGAGGACTGCGAACAGGAAGAGACAGCAAGAGAGGGAGACACAGAATTTGAAGCAGCTGCAGGCTCTAAGCTGTCAGCACAGAGCCCAATGCGGGGCTCAGACCTACAAACCTCAAGATCATGACCTGAGCCAGAGTTGGACGCTCAATGACTGAGCCACCCAGGTGCCCCTGAATTTTCTTTTATTACGGTTGATATTAAGTTGTTGTGCATTTCCTGATGATGTACTAACTCTGGAGAGGAAAACAGCAGGCCACAGGCAGGTTTGGTGTGAGAAGGAGGTTGCCTGGATTACAAAGTGCCCCAGGGCGGGGGGGAGTAACCCCGGACACTCTGTGTGTGGTCCTACACGGGATGCCCATCTCCTTCTTAGCCTATCACACACCGGAATCCCCAAGAAGTACCAAGAAATACATAACTGCCTACTTTGCCCTTAAGATAAATCCTGAGCTAAACACTTCTAGGAGCTACTACTGTGACATAAAGATAGGACATTTATTGTGACATTTCAGCTGGCTGCTCTTGACTTTGCAAACTCACAGACTCTTCCATCGACGATGACTCGAAATTTTTCTATTTGCAAATCCACCTGCTAAGAATGCGAAGTGATTTGTAACAGAGAATCTGGCTAATAAATCCATCACCTCATCCGCTGTCATCCAAGAGTGTCAAAGCCACCTGGGTTTAGCCTGAGTGACTCACAGCTCTGCCAACAGTCACTCAGCCCCACGGAGCAATAAACGATCTCTCTGTGAGCTGTTATGATTAATCACCACCCTTCAGTTAAAGCCAGCACCCCACTCACGTCTTGTCGACAACAAGAAAAATTTAGTAGTAAGAAATGGCTCTGCTTTATCTAGGCTGAAGATATATAAATTACAATCAGATTACGTAGATAAAATACGGCAGCTAAATTTATCCACAGTAACTACACTTGTCACAGCACTTTTTAATGCCTTTATAAAAGGATTTATGTTAAGTCCTGGAGTGAGCGGACAAGTCCAAGAAAGGCTTCAGCGGCTTACCCATTCAAATCACTTCTTTCGCTGTAGAAATCATTAGCAAAAATCTCTTCGTTTCCCTGGCCCAGAACTGGTTTATTAAATCACTTACAAAAGTTGGACTCTCTTGAAGGCATAAACCGTGAAGCAAACGACACTCTTTCCTCCAGGCCACGACATCTTCTCCACACACATGGGGCTCTGGTGGTCCAAAGGAGACATGGCCACTTCCCAAAGGAGCCAGCCCGCTCCTGGAGCTCAGTACAAGTCCTTGAGGAACTCAGGAGACCAGGGTCTGCGCTGTCGTAAGATCCAAAGGACAATGGAGCAGCAAAAATTGGGATGAACGGAGTGTTCAAGACGGAAGCGAAACAGATCAGATAATGGAAAGAAGGATGTGGGAACCTAGGAACGCTGCCCTAGATCCTACATACTGGACAATAGGCCAGAAATAGCCGCAGGCTTCAGCTGCATGGCCTTACAGAAATACCCATCAATAATTAGCAAATGAGTACAGAGGAATCACTGTGATACTTCTGTTCGAAGCTTAATGGTCTGTTGAGTTAATAGCTGGTGGCTGTCTCCATATGGGGCTGTCAGCTGTCAAAATGATATTTACTGAGCCTCACAGAGTAGAGAGTTAGACTGTGGTTATTTTTTCCCCATGGCTAATTATGAAGTCCTGAAAGTGAGATTTTAATTACCTGCCAGGTACACAGGCAATCCAACCTTATTTCAGAAGAAGAGAGACAGCATTAAAAGGATAGCAAACGGCATCAACACACCAAACCTTGGGGGTTGGTCCCATGTAGCCACGTCAAAAGGCTGAAAATGGGGCGATGGAGAGCGTTCGGTCCACCCTGGAGAACCAACCTCAATGGAACGGTGAAGTCCATTCCCAAACGTAACCTGGAGCCAGTAAGCCTGTGACAATCGCCCTCCTATCAACCATTCGCGCCACCTCCCCACCAAGTGCGGAGAAGTTGCGTCTTAGAGGTCGTCACCAAAATGAACCTTACGATGCAGTGAGGCTCATACACCTCTTCTCACTGCAGCACCGTGGATGATACCAACCCGGAGCAGATATTAGATGTTCACAAAATGAATGAGGCCGCTGCCCACAAGCTCAACGTGCAGGGCTCAAAGGTGCCACGGTTCAGTGGAGTGAGACAACTCTCACAACGGTGGGTACAGTGAAACAACAGTGCTGCGAATTTGGCTTCTAGCTTAAAAGATCTCCAGAAGCACAGCTTAGTCAAAATAGAGCACTATTTAGAAAAACGTACGTCTCTCAGCAGCTATTTCTGTGAAGTAAGTTCAAAGCAGAAGAACTCTATTTTTTCCTTTACGTGTTTGTCTGCCATCTTAACTTTTATTACTTCTGTTATTGAAAAAATAGTAATAATGAGGAGCATCCGGGTGGTTCAGTCAGTTAAGTGTCCAACTCTTGGTTTCGGCTCAGGTCGTGATCTCACGGTTCGTGAGTTCAAGCCCCACATCTGGACTCTGTTCTGATGGTGCGGAGTCTGCCTGGGATTCTCTCTCTCTCCCTCTCACTCTGCCCCTCTCCTGCTCGCTCTCTGTCTCTCTCAAAAATACATAAACTTAAGAAAATGAAAACAAATGAACAAATTCCATGAACCCCATTAAAATGTCTATGTGATTCAAACAGACATATGATAGGGCATTTAGTAAAAGCCCAATGCAGAATCACTGTCTATCCATTAGGCTTTACTCTTTATTCCAAACTAGCATTGACCTACTAGAGAAAACCATAGGGAGAGGTCCTTAAGTGAGAGGCAGATAACAGAACCACTCAAATATACTAACACTCAACAATTTCCGGCAGTTCTCACTTGCTTGGTTGCAGAATAACTTTGTCTTCCAGCCGATGCATGGTTAAGAAAAGTCCACCAGACACTAACAGTAACAAGCCCGCCCCCTGCATTGTTGCTATGTAGTGCAAACACGTAAGTTTGTGCTCCGGGAAACTACACAAACAAGACGAGAGATCCTTCTTAAAAATGCCCACGTGCTGCCCATCAGATTTCTGAATGATTATGGGATCTCAGGGATTTATGTCTCCAGCACACTTGGTGTGAGATGTGAGTTTATTGTCCCAATCTTTCTGTGACGGGAGTTCTTTGAAACGGCAGGGGCATTTTACCTAAATAATGCATAAAGAACCAGGCTCAATTCTCCCGTGCAGAAAAGTGAAATGTCACTATACACTGTGATGGTTAAATTTCCAGTGTCAATCTGACTGGGCCCCAGGGTGCCCCTTTGATCAAACATTATCCTGGGTGTGTCTGTGAGGCTGTTTCTACATGAGATTAATGTAAAACTCTTTTTAAGTTTATTTTGAGAGAGAGAGAGAGAGAGAGAGAGAGAGAGAGAGAGAGAGGGAATCCCAAACAGGCTCTGAGCTGTCTGCACAGAGCTGGACTTGGGGCTCGATCCCACGAACCATGAGATCATGAGCTGAGTTGAAATCAAGAATCAGACGCTTAACCAACTGAGCCCCCCAGGGACCCCTACACAAGGTCAACATTTATATCGGTGGCTTAGGAATAAAGCAGATTGCCCTCCCCAGCGTGTGGTGGGCCTCACCCAATCAAAGATCTGAATGGGATAAAACGGCTGAGTAAGAGGGAACTCCTTCTGCCTGGAAGCCAGAACTAGGAAAGACTTAGATTGAAACATCTCCTGAGCTCATAAGATAATACAATGAACCCTTTAAGGACAAGGATTGCTTTGTGAAATATTTGCTGTTGTGAGTGACTGAGTGAGGGTGGGTGTGTGCTGAGTCACAGTCAAAAATCTCTCAAAGTCAGCAATCTACTAGATTAGCCATCCATTGACATCCACTTCCAATAACCCAACGTCCATCTCAACAATCACAGTAACTGGAAATTTACTACTTTTATTCCCCTAACCACTAAAACCCACTAATTTATAGTGTGCCCAATGAAACTTCTACTCATTGGTCCAAACTGTAGTCTCTGAACCACAGATGTCCAGGTGGTTATGACACCTTTACCCAATCTTTGAATTCTTAGATGATTACATGTCCGCATTCTGATTCTTATGACCTGACTATGTGTGTTTGGGGGCGGGGGGGGGGGGGGGGGGGGGGGGGGGGGGGGGGGGGGGGGGGGAGTGGAGAGAGCTTCTCTGTTGTCTGGGGCATCTTTAAGGGAATGGTCATCTGGAAGGGACTAGGTCTCATCTCTGATTCTAAAACCTTCACACCTGGGGCGCACCTGGGTGGCTCAGTCAGCTGAGCGCCCAGCTTCGGCTCAGGTCATGATCTCACAGTTCGTGGGTTCCAGCCCCGCGTCAGGCTCTGTGCTGACAGCTTGGAGCCTGGAGCCTGCTTCCGATTCTGTGTCTCCCTCTCTCTCTGACCCTCCCCTGCTCTCACTGTCTCTCTCTGTCTCCCAAAAATAAATAAAAAACCATTAAATAAATAAATAAAAATAAAACCTTCACACCCTTCTTTGAAGACTGCTGCTCTTGAACCTATCACGCCTAATGCTAAGAATGCATAGCATTTAAACCTTTATCCTTAATACTGCAGCCATTCAGCAGAGAGCCGTGCCGATTCTTCTGAATACAGATGTTGCTCTTCCGGAAAAGTTAACCATTTCAAATTCCAAGGATGTGAGGACTGAATGCAACAGAATAGCAGCTGTGGGACCCTTGTCACCACACTGCAGCCTCACACCGTGGAAAGTGGACAAAGTGGCATTCGGTCCCCAGTAAAGGGGAAGCACAAGAAATTCCAGAGCCTGTGACTCTACGGAGTCTCTGCTGACGGAGGAGGGCAGTCCCTTGTCACGACAGCACATCAGGGCAGAGTGTAAACAAACAGGCGTGCATGGGGACAGTCTCACGACGCCATCACTGGAAACCAAAATAAAAATGTACATATCAGCAATACCATCACTTAGGGGCCAAGCTGACAGTGTCAATGGAAGAGAAGGTAAAAGATCAGAGTCAGATCCTTGTGGAAACTAACCTGCTTAAGAACAATACTTAATTTACAAATCAAAATCACAGCAAATGTTAAGTTCCAAATTCTGTTAAACTCACAAGACAGAAGACAAAAACATAACTCTGGCTAAAAAGACACTTGATTTCCGTATATATCCCTGAGAATCAACAACAAAGTCAAAGGACACCACAGTGCAATAGTATCTTCATGGAATTTTAAAACAAGAATTCTACAGATCTATTTAGATATCTAGGTATTTATAAATGTATCTGTGCTTTACACGATGTGGAAAAGTATGATTTTTGTTCACTTACTTAGAAATGCCTGAACTCCCCCCTCCAAAAAAGAAAAAAAAAAAAGGAAGAAGAAGAAGAAATAAAGAAACACATCTGAATCCCCAACAGACAAATCGTCAGATTCCAGGCAGGTACTCTGGTTCAGGCATGGATTTTAGAACTTGAATGAGCTAAATATTTACTTTTCGTTAGCAGGAGTTGAACATAAAGACTCTGTTAAACACGGTCTTTAGCCATAATATGACACGCCAATCCGAGGATGTCGAGTCACTCTCTCTTCTAATAAGCAGACAGCCTAGATGCCAAGGGATCCACAGCGAGCAAACTAGCGAACGCTCTCGTTCTCATGCTCTCGCCTTCTGGGCGGGCCAAGAGGAACGGTCAGCAGGCAACTATGTTGTTTGTCAGGCAGTGATAAATGCTAAAAAAAAAAAAAGCAATAAATCTCCCAGGTGGGCCAGATTATCCTTGTCCATGTGAGGAAGGGCTCGCTGAAAAGGTGACATTTTAGCAGAATCATAAAGGCAGTGAGAGCAATCGTGTGGGGGAAGAGAGCTCCACGCAGAAGGCACGGGCCATGCAAAAGCTCTGGAAGGTACGTGAAAACCTGGTACATTCACGGGATGGTGAGGAAGCCAAATCGACCAAAGCAGAGACAGAAAGATGTGCGGTAGAAGACAAAATCGGAGGCAGCAGGAAGAAAAGTGCCCTGTGTGGATTTATGAACTGTGTGCGCTGATAGGCATTATCAAACCCCGCCCCCAGTGAAATTCATAGATGGCTTGAGTAGTACAGACATTGTGACAGTATCACTCTTCCTATCCATAAACATGGGATAGCTTTCCAGTGGTTTGTGTCTTCTCAGTCTCTTCAAGGTCTCACAGCTATTGGTGTCTAGATTTTCACCTCCTTGGCTCGATTTATTCCTAAATTATGTATTGTGAATGGGATGGTTTTATTTATTTTTTTTTCAGCTGTCTGGTTGGCAGTGTATAGAAACACCAGTGATCTGGGTGTGCTGATTCCGTATCCTGAAACGTTACCAAATTCACAGATTATGGGGGGAGTCTTTTGGGTTTTCTATGGATACGATCATACTATCTAAAAACAAAAACAATGTCACTTCTTCTTTTCATATTTAGATGCTTTTTCTTTTTTTCTTCCTGCCTGACTGCTCTGGCTAGGACTTCCAATGCCATTGCTAATCATAAAGGAAAAGACTCCATCCTCGCACTACTGAGCCTGATGCTGGCTGTGGGTCTGTCTGATATGGACTTTAATTCAGGTTGGGGTGCATTCCTTCTCCACCCAATTTGCTGAGTGTTTAAGATGATGTATTCTGTCAAATGCTCTTTCTGCATCTACTGAGATAATTACATGATTCTTATCTTTCATTCTATCAATGCAGCATATCACCTGTATTGATTTGCCTATGTTGAATCATCCTTGGAACGAGGTGGCACAGAATTCTGAAACAAAGTAATCAACATGTGAATGAAAAACAGAAGTCTCTCTGTAAAGAAGGTACAAAGCCCAAATCTTCCAAGTTCACAGAAGCCCTGAACTAAGAATGCAGAACTAAGGACTGTTCCAATTACTGCTCATCAAAATCTAGCAGCAACTATTTTCTCTGTGTTTGCAAATGAACTACTTTTGCTCATTCCAGTGAGCTACATACAAAATACAAAACTAAACAGTGTTACAGTGTTGCCAACAGGAGTCCCAAAGAGAACTTGCAAGGAAGCTCAACAGTTTTTTTTTTAACGTTTATTTATCTTTGAGAGAGAGAGAGAGAGAGAGAGAGAGAGAGAGAGAGAGACAGATCATGAGCAGGGGAGGGTCAGAGAGAGAGGGACACACAGAATTGGAAGCAGGCTCCAGGCTCTGAGCTGTCAGCACAGAGCCTGACACAGAGCTCGAACCCACGAACTGTGAGATCATGACCTGGGCTGAAGTCGGCTGCTCAACCAACTGAACCACCCAGGTGCCCCTCTCAGCAGTTCTTTAGTTGACCTTGACCTTGGGAAAAAGAAACACTCTCAAGGAAGGTAAACTTGTTCCTGGGTATCTTAAGAAATCTTAAGAGTCACAGTATCTGGTTAAGGTATGTCCTGAAACACTTGTTGTTGGTTTACTTTTTGTAATATATAAAGTATAGGAATTAAACTAGATGCCGAGAGAGAGAGAGAGAGAGAGAGAGAGAGAGAGAGAGAGAGAGAGAGACTGAAGTTTGACAACTCCAAGTTGGCAAGATGAATTGCCCTTATTACTTTAATACGCTGTCATACATGCCAGACAATTTAAACTCCCTAAATTTGTTTTCCTTTCCTATCAAACTAGATGCCTAAGTGTGCAGCTGCTGACTCTTAACAATTAATTAATGGCTCACTTTTTTTTACAGTTCTTCCTCAAGGACTTGAAATACTTTCGGTAAATATTCCCTAGTGACATGCACCACCGCATAAAAGAAGCACAGTGATGAGCCAGAGGCTACAGTCACTTGTTCTCCAATGCAGACCACAGGGTCAAGAGAGAACTAATCTTCAATGATGAAGAGATGCGCTGACACTCTGAAACCTTCTCTTCTTGGAAATTTTCCAGGACAGTCTCTCAAATGAAGCATCTCGCTACCAGGAGTCAGAGAAACCATCCGAGGGAAAAGCAGGCCGATCCCAATTTGGGGATTTCTTTTCATTGTCCCCACCAGATCCTGAAACGTAAATAATAGCAGCACCGTTTTTCAGATGAGGAAACTGAAGCTTCAAGAGTCTATCCTGGGGTCCGCCCAGCCTGGGGTGAGGGGCAGGGATTCAATAAGGATCTTTCTGGCCCCCAAATCCACATCACTAAGTCATGCTAGTTCCAAATGCGGTCTCCATCCAGAGGGGACAATCTGGGGTTTTGTATATGCAAACCGCCCTGTAATTCAAGTCCACCATCCCCATTTTCAGTCCACACCCACCTCCTCTACTGGCTGCAAGAGTCAAGAGAACAAGTAAGTTGCCCAAAAGATGCTCCTGTTCAGAATTTCACTCCACGCTCTTCCCCATCCAACTGATTTCTCCCGGGACCCAGCATGTGCTCTTTTTAATTAATAATATGTCAAGTTTTATTACAGGATCACTCACATATAAAACAAATTAACAATCTCTGAAAGGAAAAAGAAGGGGGCTCTCGTCTGAAAAGGAAAATGCGTTATCTCTCCTGTTAAATCCAAAGTTCCCTTATACAGTTTAAGAGCATCACAATGGTAACTGACGGTAAAGCGTCTGGAACAAAGCGTCTGACCATAGGGGCACGGTGGCCATATGGTCTCGCCTCCTCTTGAGTTCTTTGTTTATCACAAGGGTCTGTATGTTCCTCGGGAGAGTCGTAATGTTCTACCTTCAGTATTCTGTTGCCCTGTTTTGTCCACTTCAAAGATGTCAGCTGCTTGAGGGCAAGGCTTTCCCACCCATCAGAACACTTTGTGACGCTTGGGACCACATCTTTATTCATCAATTAAAATAGAAGTGCTTGCATTTGCAATGCATCTGTTTGGAAAACACAGAAAGTGAATGCAACAGCGTAAGGATTTCAATCCCTTAGTTAATACTAAATTCTGTGCCACTCCAATCAAAATTCCAATAGGAGTTTTCAGAGAACTTGACCTCTAAATGGATGTGGAAGATCAGAGAACTACAGAGAGCGAGGACTAGTACTTCCCACACACTTTCAGCTCCTGGTCCATGTGGAAGAAGGTCAGATTTGTGCTCACGATGTGCCACGGGCCGCAAGCATACCACCCCGTATGCTGACGGCCTGTATCCCCCCAGCGTCCCCAAGAGCTGAGTGGACCATCAGCTCGCCAGCAACCAGACTGAGAAGGCGTCCCTGACAGAATGAAGAGGAAACGGTCGGGGGCACGTTAGGAAGCAGCGCTCCTTACGACAGAGGGATGGGTGTAGGGAAAGGACAACAGACCAATGGAACAGCAGAGGCCCCTGAGGCCACCCACACGCGTACAGAGAAACTGGGACAGAAGGCCCTGCGCACCACTGGGGAAGGGAAGAAACAGTCAGGTAGGGTCCGCAGACCGCTGGTTACCGTCACAGAGAGAGGTAACAATACCACCTCCCACCTTGCCCGGGCATCCGTTCAGAGGGACAGACCCTTCACACTTCAGAAACTCTACAAACAATATACAAGAACGATCCGGAATGAAGAAAGAACGCTTACAGAAGACCAAAAAAAAAGCATACACAACAAAGGAAGTGTCTGACACACGGACTGTTAAGATGGCGGAAAGAGGTCAGTGGAAGATGGTGGAAAGACACCCTAATGGCCAACAAACCTGTGAAGAGACACAGAACCATTCCAGTAATCAGGGAAATAGAGACAAAAAACACAGAAAGACAGCGTTTCACATCTACCAGAGGAGAAAAAGTAAGCATTGATGAGGATGCGGGAAGACTGGAATTTTCCAAGGGCAATCTCCTCATTATGATCAGAGAAATTCTCACATGGAAACTGAACACTCGGCCAAGATTATTCTTGGCAGGACTGCTGTTCATCATAGTGAAAATTTGGGGAAAATAAAATGCCTACCATGAAGGAAACTGATAAGTTGTGGTGGAAGGCATAAAAAGCAAACTGAAAACCGATTTGTATTGATGGCACTTAGGTCAAGTCTAAAAACGTGTAATAACACTGTATGCTCTTAATGGAGAAATATACACGCAACATAAAACACGTATGGAAAAACAAACACCAAATTCAGGAGAGTGATTACTAGTGAAGAGAAAGGGAACGTATAGACGGGGAATGGGAGTGGGGTGTGGGGGCCCACCATTTTTCCTTTTTTTCCATCTGAAGTATGTCGAATGGGAAAATTTGACAGAGCTATCTCAGGACTGTGTGGGTCTTTCTTCTTTTAATCTCTGTACTTTTTCTGTATGTTCAGTATGTCCCCAAAACAGTTTTTTATTTATTTTTTTAAATTTTTTTATGTCTTTTATTTATTTTTGAGGGACAAAGAGAGACAGTGCGAGCAGGGGAGGGTCAGAGAGAGAGGGAGACACAGAATCTGAAGCAGGCTCCAGGCTCTGAGCTGTCAGCACAGAGCCCGACGCGGGGCTTGAACCCATGACCGTGAGATCATGACCTGAGCCGAAGTCGGCCGCTCAACTGACTGAGCCACCCAGGCGCCCCAAAAATAGTTTTTTAAGAGGAAAGCACAGATTGACGAAAAGTCCCCCGAAACAGAGGTAGAGATGGGGACCAAGAAATTTGCATGCATGGGAATGCTGTTTCTTTGTGGCAAAAGTATATGCATTATATGTGGAGAGAGATACATTCTGAAAGTGTGTCAGGTAGGGACCAGTCACATCCATCACGAAACATACATACAAGGGAATTCTCTGCAACTATTTAAAAT